>NC_134402.1:255159689-255528439 GCF_038048845.1 Mixophyes fleayi
CGGAAAATATATATATATATATATATATATATATATATATCTACACATACATACATACATACACACACACATAGGTGGATAGTATTGTTACATTACTGCAATAGTACAAAAATATATAGGGGCGTATTCAATTGTTTGCCGTGACCGCCGAAAAACGAGCGCGTTAAAACTATTACCATTTATACGGTAATTACTCGCTCAATTTCAGCTCGCAGCTCCCTGAGCAGCGAGCTGAAATTGAGCGAGTAAATTACCGTATGAACGGTAATTACGCACAATATTACCGTATAAACGGTAATAGTTTTCGAGCGCTCGTTTTTCGGCGGTCACGGCAAACAATTGAATACGCCCCATAGAGTGTGATGAGATGTTGTGCAATGAGGGATCATCCGTTGAAAGCCTCATGCAAGGCCAATGGCAGTGTTTTACAAATGCTCATAGTGAGTAAGAGCTCATTACATTAACAATTATTATATTTAAATTTTACATTTGCAATGACTTGTCCTAATACTCAGCCTAACACTGATGGGTTTAGCACTGTGGTTGCTATTAGGGAAATCTACCAATGAAATGCACAATATAATTCCCACAAAATCATGTGTGATTGCTTGCCACTATGAGTATCCATGATTAGATTTGCTTGTAATGTGTGTTGTGCTGGAACTTACATCACATTGGAAAATGTTACATACTAATATTAGTTAAATTACAGAGAACTGGAAAAAATTCACTAAAAATGTATTACGTATTTTATCATTTCGCCAAGACAACTGGTTGTCAGAGAACCACAAACTGATTTACCACCAGGAAATCCTGATCCTGCAACATCCACGTTAAAATAAATTGATGTGAATTTTAAATTTACGTTTAGCCCACTGACAAATCTTTTGTGTCTTGGGTTAAAAAAAAGAGATGACATCTATTTTTTAGTGCAATGCTGAAGATGTGATATAACTGTAAGACTAGACTCATTCACTGAGCTATAACACTACTCCCAGGAATAACTGCCTAAGCTGAAACAGTTAATATCTGAGAGTGAAGTCTCTGGTGCTCAGCAGGGTCCACATCTTCAATTGAACATTACAGATCCTCTGTGCTGCCTGCAGCTCCATGGTGATGGAACTGGCTACAGAGACTGCCATCTGTCATGGAATTTGAAAAGATAAAGAGGAGAAAAAAAAGCATAGGAGCAGTAAATAGTTCCAATTCAATGCAGGATCAAGCCAGCGTGTCAAAATGGAGGACATTTGCGTCTGTACTTGGCATACCGCTGCCGGCACCTGATGTCAGGGGTTGCTAATCACTCGGTGTCATCTGCCCAAACAAGAAGTGCCACATTCTTCTTCCAGCCCAGAAGCATCAGACAATACATAGTAATATTTCCGACTCACAGAAAGTGCAATAGTGGAACATAAAGTCTGCACTTAGACACGCATTAATTGATGTTGCCCCGGCTGTTCTGGCCCTGCTACCGAAAACAGCCCAGGGAAGAACACCAGGTTAACAGACATGGGGGTTTCTGCCAGATTTTTAACAACAAGAAATGTTAATTAAAAGAGTTTTAAAAATTAACAAGTCTTTGTTTTAGGCTTCCTAATTATATTTTCATTTTAAAACAGCCTGTCCATACTGGCTTTATATCACTGAATTGGACCGGTGACAATCTCCTGTGAGATGACACTGTAACACCAGGTGCGATCGTGCCGTTACCAGATGCAGGGGCTACTGAAAACACTCATTAGCATTCATGCTTTATGTGTCCAATTTTTGGTTATTAATTCTTAAAGGACTATTAACACAGGGCCCAAAGCTCAATGTTCCTCTGCTTTTTTTTTTATAGTATAATAAATGTGCCAATCTTTTATTATAAGATAAAATTGATTTTTTATTTTTTTTTAAAAATACTGTCGTTCCATTTTTATCTGAGGTTATAAATAGCAAATTACTGGTATAATAAGGGGCAGCGGTCATATGGAGAGCCGGATAGTGATGAATACTCATGCCGCATTCTAACTGCATTGTTAGTTATGTGTTAACTGAAATACATTAACATGAAATTGTCTTCATATATATTAGAGCTTCCCAGCTGGAAAGGTGAGCTCCACATCCTGGTCTTCATGAAGCTCAAGATTTTTAGAGACTTCAAGCGTGAAGGATATTGCTTGAGCTTCCCACAATCAATGAGTTGTATGCAGCATTAAATCCATCTTCATTTTATTTTGCTAGTTTTCTTTTAGATAAGATGGGTGCTCTGTCTTCCTCCCACACACCAAAAACATACTAGAAGGTTAATTGGCTACTATTAAATTGACCTTAGTCTCTCTTGGTCTGTGTGTTAGGGAATTTAGATTGTAAGCTCCAATGGGGCAGGGACTGATGTGAGTGAGTGATCAGGGACTGTATTGAATAGCTGCTGCTGATGATCAATGCTGATTCTTGCACTGTCTTGCACACTACTAGATGGGTAATGTCACTGACAGTTGAAATGTTTCAAGCAATCAGTTAAAAAATTAATTAATTTCCTCTGACTACAGGAACATATATCATCAAAATGTAAAATGTGTATTTACTCCATCTTTAATACACAATGGGCCTGATTCATTAAGGAATTAAGACAAAAAAGTTTTCTCCTGGACAAAACATGCTACAATGCAAGGGGTGCAAATTATTATTTATAATGATTATTATTTTGCAAGTAAGGAAAATACTGTTTTTTCATGTAGCACACAAATACTTGTTAGCTTATTTGTACACTGAAATTTAAAGGTTTTTTTAACAAATATAAATCTGCAGCCGCAAATTTTAAATTTACATCCCCCTATCATCATCACCATTTATTTATATAGCGCCACTGATTCCGCAGCGCTGTACAGAGAACTCATTCACATCAGTCCCTGCCCCATTGGAGCTTACAGTCTAAATTCCCTAACACACACACACAGAGAGAGACAAAGATCAATTTTGATAGCAGCAAATTAACCTACTGGTATGTTTTGGAAGTGTGGGAGGAAACCGGAGCACGCGGAGGAAAACCACTCAAACACGGGGAGAACATACAAACTCCACACAGATAAGGCCATGGTCAGGAATTGAACTCATGACCCCAGCGCTGTGAGACAGAAATGCTAACCACTTAGCCACCGTGCTGCCCTACAATCCCCCTACAATGCAACATGGTTTTGCCAGGGTGAAAAGTTACTCTTTTTTTGCTTTCCTTTCCTAAATGAATCAGGCCCATAATAGTTATATTAATAATAATAAATCTGTTACAGACAGATTAAACTGCTGCAGGGCATCCAAGTAGCACAGTGATCATTGCCTATTATGTTTTTTGACCTGTGTCTAAAACATATATTTCCATGTAAATATGTAAACATAAAAGATAAATAAATGAATATTAAATGAAACTTCACAGCGCATCAAATTATAAGATGATGATTTAGGAGGTGACATAAAGCTTTAGAATAAATATAGTTTATTCTAGTGCCAATAAATGCCAGGCTACCAAGTGGTCTCCTGGCACTGGAGAGATTAGGTCAATAAATCATCTGTTAGCTTAGAAAGAAAGGACAGACATTAGAGGCTTGCCATCCAGACACCTACTTGAACATATCAGCAGCAGCTGCAGCTTTGCCATTGTGGACATAACAGACAGTCTGAGCAGCCACATCCATCTGACTGAAGCTTGTTATGGGAATTCCAGGATGGTTAACATATTCAATCTGCCCGTACTGAGGCGGCGAGGAGAGCAAATAGAGCAGATCTTCTGGTTTATCAGTGCCATCAGATGCCAGAAGGACATTAGTACTTAAGATGACCCTGTCTCCTCTTGACACGTGAAGTGTTTTCAAAAATACTGCAATGTCTCCTAATGGTATAAAAACAAAAATAAAAATAAAAATGTTAACCCAAAGAACTTTATAGATATGTATATAATAAATTACATATGTTTTTGTTGACACATGTAAATTAATTGTAGGGTATGCTATTAACCATAATTAAACAAAGATCATGGGTCACTCATTGATAATTGCAGAGACAGAGTGCTTGAGGGAAGATTTATACAGTGATGAATAAATGAAGAATTTTCTTGTATATACACATAGGCATTTAGGGTTTGTGTACATGGTTGTCTTCTGTTCCCCTCAATTCCACTGTTGACAAGTGATCAAATGGGGAATCTCTGCAGAGATAGGGAGGATTCATTCACATAGCTGATTTATTAAGGGTGGAAAGAACAGGAACAAGGAAATAGACCTTGTTCTGTTTTGTCTGTCATTGAAATTAGTAAATTGGCCTTGTGAACTATTCATTCGTTTCTCCATAGAGGTCAAGTCTATGTCTGTGAGCACTCATCTCTTCTCTGGTCATTTGTCAACAACTGAATGAAGTGTGGAGAAACCACTTCCTGATCCTCCTGGCTGGGTTATTAACTTATCATATCTAAGTATCACATTTTTCTAGAACCAAAAATAGGACAACTTTTGGACATATCCTTATCCCAATCTCTCAAATTAACTCCACATTAAAAAAAGCTATTGGTTATGATTCCTAGTGGTAAAAACTAGGAATGACCTAGAAAAAACAGCAAATGAGTGCTTTCATTTTGATATGCACATTGGAACTTCTGTGCGTTGGATTAGCTCTGAGAATACACATTTAATTGAAAGGGCTCCTAAATGTTCGTCTTGGACCCGAACACTCCTAAACCTCTTCCCCACTAAACTGTAACTCTTTTGGCACATCTGTTGTATAAATCTGGATGAGTAAAATCATCCACACTTGACTTCTAATAGTCTTCGACTCGTACATTTGCAGTGCATGGTAGTGTTTTGAGTGGAAGGAAATCCCCTTCACTCCCCCTTACAATCATCCAAACCTGCTATTGCCATTTAGAAAATTGGTCCACCGGTCCCCTTTACAAAAAAATAATAAAGAGAAGAAAAATAGTTGAAGAAATTGAACTAGTCAGCATCTGTGTCCTAATAGCTGCTGCACCAGGCCAATGGCCTACAGTGTCTATATAGAAAATGTGGCCCTGGTTAGTTCCCTACTAAATTTAATGATGGCTCTTTTCCAATAGAAGTATATGGAAGGATCTGATCTGTACTAGCAAAATTTTTCAGAAAAAAAAAGTGTTAAGATCTGCCTCCTGCAGCTCCTGTCTGCCAAGTACTATGTTAGACTTTTGCATTTATATGCATCCTACCTGCAGTACCACTGCTTCACCAAAGGGGCCACTGTGGTACTTGGACTGCTCTTCTACCTGCCAGAGCTAAGCTCATTACTCCGGGATGCTTGACACCTGTCCCTGGCCTATAAAGACTGCCTTCCACCAGCAATCCTTGCCAGTTCATCTGTTGCCTGTCGCTCACCGGACCGTGAGTGCCTCTGTGCTGGTGCGTGGCTCCCTAGCCTTCCTGCCGGCACCTATCCTGAACCGCGGCCGTCCGCCATCCTGATGGTCTGCACATGCGCAGCTCCCAAGAACTCTTGTGACTGTTGCTTTTAATCCCAATTGGTTGATCAGGCAACTCCCTATTTAAGGCACCTGTGTGCATTACCTCATTGCCTGATCTTGGAGTCTCATTCCCTGTGAGTCTCTGAAGGTGTCCCCTGTGTTCTACTAGTGTCTTCAGTTTCCTGCTGATTCCTGTTCTACTCATCGCTGGTCTCCATACCCGCTACTGTCTCCTGTGTACTACTAGTGTCTTCAGTTCCTGTGGATTCCCTGTGCTACTCATCGCTGGTTTCCATACCTGCTACAGTCTCCTGTTTCCTGCCTGTGTCCTCAGCTGGACTCTGATTACCGGATCTACTCACCTGTGGTTCCTACACTCGTCTCTGCCGTTCAGCGTCTCTGCAGTCCCTGCATCTCCCTGTGGACAGACTGTTCTACTGAATAGCGGTATGCCTATCTGTTATTGACTTTCTACGTTTACTCTGCATATCCGCTAGGACAAGTTTCCACTCTCAGCAGCGGTATCCATACCCGCTATAGACTGTTATTGTTACGCTGCATATCTGTTTGGAATTAACCGTACTACTCAGTCATTATGCATAATTGTGATTGACTATCCTTTATTGGCCTGCATATCTGTGCTGAGCAAGTCTCTACCAAGCAGCGCCACACATACCGTTATAGACTTTGCTGGATACGCTGCATATCTATTGGGATCAAGTTCCTCTGTGCTCTCAGTGTCTGCATCCTATTATCCTTTGTATGCCTCCACTCATCGACACCTGTACACATCCTCACCTAATAAGCAGTGGTACAACTTGCTATACGCAGACCACTGACTTCCCCGCTACCTACCAGCACCTGGACAAGTCTTCTCACCATAAGCAGTGGTACAACTTGCTATACGCAGACCACTGACTTCCCCGCTACCTACCTGCACCTGGACAAGTCTTCTCACCATAAGCAGTGGTACAACTTGCTGTACGCAGACCACTGACTTCCCCGCTACCTACCTGCACCTGGACAAGTCTTCTCACCATAAGCAGTGGTACAACTTGCTGTACGCAGACCACTGACTTCCCTGCCACCTCCCTGCATCTGCTCACGTCCATCCTGATCTCCGTGTTCAAATCTGCCTTTTCACACTATCAGCTAATCGCTGACTCATTGACCAAGATTGCTGCAAGTCACTGATTTTCCTATTTATTGGCATTCTCTCTCCATCTGCTGTGATATATGTTCCGCTAGTCACCCTGCTACCAGAGGACCGTTGTGTTAACTTCACCACTCTGGTAAGCCCAGTGATCTGGTGAATTCCTGGGCAAGACTCCTAGTGCCCGTGACATTGCCTTGACCTCTGCTGGTTCTCCTGTGAGTTATCCTTGTTTGACTTCTTGGTTTTGACCTCTGCCTGTCCCTCCATTTTGGCATCTCTTTTATGACAGCACCTACAGTTTGCATCCTGTCTCCGGAATCTCCTGTGTATCGGTCCACATACTATTGCTTCCTGTGTGTCATCTCCATTGTCTAATGGTAACGCCTCATAGACCATTGCATCCTGTTTCCAATCTCTTCTGTGTATCGTTCTGCAGACTATTGTATCCTGAGTCATCTCCACTGTCTTGTGATAACGCTTCGCATACCATCGCACCCTGTCTCCAGTATCTCCTGTGTATTGGTCCGCAGACTGTTGCACCCTGTGTGTTATCTTCTTGCTATAATGTCCATACTCTGCTCACTTTTCATGCCTTACCATTTATTGCATTACTTACCAGTGTAACCCGTGTTAAATAAAAACCACTTTGTTCCACTTGCATTTTCTCAGTGGTTTTTATATTGGGAATCCTGACAGTATGAACAGGCCATAAAATTTAGCCTGCCATTTCAGACTATCCACCCTTGTTTGAGGATTCGCAGGGTGTTGCTTTATTTACTCAGAATTCAACGACCAGAGACTATGGTTACCATTTCTTCTGAAGTTCCCTTCCTCCAGATGCTTCAAATGGACATTCTCCATCTCCGCTCTCAAATTTCTCAAGTCTCTTTGTTAATTAAGGTGCTTAAACACCTTCCCGTCACCGTTCTTAGTATATCTTGCACTAATACCAGCATTGCAATGACAAATGCTTTTCCCAGGGAGAAAGTCATTACTACAGTGCATCCTTCAGAAACTGTATCTTGCGATAAAGGGGAATCAAGATATGCTTGGTCAGAAATAGATCCACCCAGGAAACAGTAAAATTTTGTTTCTCCCAATTCAAATGCTGCTGAATCAGCATAAACAGCACTTCTTAATAATGCGTTTACAAAATTTCAATTAACCAAGAATCACTGTGTAGCAAACTCCAGGTTTACAGGTGCTCCACACCCCACCTGGCGCAGAAGGACTAATACATTATGTCTCTACTGTGCCAGTGATGTACACTTCTTATAAAGACTGTCCACTCCACAGACCATGACAGCCTACAGAACAGTTTTCAGTTTGCTCCCCTTCTCATCCAGGATTTGTTCGCACATCACTACCTGTTTCTACATTACAACCTGACTTATTCTTAGTGATGGGGCCTAAGCTGCCAGTTCATGCCACCTGTCCTGAGGTGCCAGTTCTGGCCGTCTGTTCCGAGGTGCCAGCCTCAGTCTCCTGTTCTGAGGTGCCAGTTTCTGCCGCCTGTTCCGAGGTGCCAGTTCCTGCAGCCTGTACTAAGGTGCCAGCCTTAGTCTCCTGTTCCGAGGTGGCAGTCTCAGTCTCCTGTTCCGAGGCGCCAGTGTCAGTCTTCTGTTCCGAGGCGCCAGCCTCTGCCTCCTGTTCCGAGGCGCCAGCCTCTGCCTCCTGTTCCGAGGTGCCAGCCTCTGCTTCCTGTTCTGAGTTGCTCGCCTCTGCTTCCAGCTCCGAGGCACCAGCCTCTGCTTCCAGCTCCGAGGCGCCAGCCTCTACCTCAGCTCCAGGGACATTGCCTGCTCCAGAGGGGGTGCTGCCCTTACAACCTGCTCCAGAGGGGGCGCTGCCCTTAAAGCCTGCTCCAGAGGGGGCACTGCCCTTACAGACTGCTCCAGAGGAGGCGCTGCCCTTAAAGCCTGTTGCAGAGAGGGCCCTGTCCCTCTAGTCCGCTACAGAGAGGGCCCTGTCCTTCCAGTCCGCTCCAGAGAGGGCCCTATCCCTCCAGTCCACTCCAGAAAGGGCCCTGCCCCTCCAGTCCACTCCTGAAACTTTGCATGTGGTTCAGCCCAGTGTTGCCATTCCATGCGGTTCAGCCCGAGTTACCATGTGATGCTGTCTGCTCTGAGGATTCTCACAGTGCTGTCTGCTCTGAGGCTTCTCACAGTGCTGTCTGCTCTGAGGCTTCTCACAATGCTGTCCCTTCCAAGTCGTGCACCCAGTCTGGGACTACTTTCAAGTCATGTGCCTAGTCCGAGCCTACTTCCAAGTTGTGCACCCAACCAAGGCCGTCTTCTGCCAAGTGTGTCCTGCTCGAACCCCTAAAGAATTGTGCTCAGCCCGAACCGAATTTTCTCGCTCCATCTGAGGACAATTTAATGAGTCCTCCTGCCTTCCCAGTCGGGAACTCCTCTCCTGCCGTCCCAGTAGGGGAACCTTGTTCTCAGTCCAAATCCCTCCCCAAGGATCCGACTACACCATCATCCAAGGTTGCCAAGGCCTCAAATTCATCTTCTGTTCCAGACTTCTGACCACCAACCTTCCATGGGGACATCCGGCAATTTAATACCTTTATAAGATTTTGTATATCTTATTTTCCCTCTGTACCCTACCTCCTAGATACTTAACAAAAGCAAGTGTTTTACCTGTTATCCAACTTTACAGGGAAAGCTTTGGAATAGGCAAGACCCCACATTGAATCCAAAGATCCCACCCTGTCTGATTTGCAGCTTTTTACTGATGCAGTGATCAAAGAATTTGCTTCCGCACTTGCGAATTCCACTCCCAGCGCTTCTTCTATGCCACTTTCTTTATCTCTGGCTCCTGTTTTTCTTTGCTCCATTTCCAACAACCCTCTAAAAGCTGTAAAAAGAGGTAAAAAAAAGAGAAGTTTGGCTTCGGGGTCTCAGCATCCCTTGGGTGTGGTGCCCATACCTTTTTGGCCCGGATTTCTTTGCTACATGCCCGACTCTGACTTTTTCGACCATTCCTGGTAATTTGGGCATCTGGAATATGAAGGGGGTACTGTCACGATCTGCCTCCTGCAGCTTCTGTTTGCCAAGTAGTATGTTGGACTTTTGAATTTATATGTATCCTGCCTGCAGTATCACTGTTTTACCAAAGGGGACACTGTGGTTCTTGGACTGTTCTCCTACCTGCCAGAGCTAAGCTCCTTTCTCTGGGATGCTTAGCACCAGTCCCTGTCCTATAAAGACTGCCTTCCCCCCAGCAATCCTTGCCGGTTAATCTGTTGCCTTGACCACTGCTGGTTCTCCTGTGAGTTGCTTGACTTCTTGGTTTTGACCTCTGCATGTCCCTCCGTTTTGGCCTCTCTTTCTTTGACCCCTAACTCGGCTTTGTTATGACAGCACCTACAGTCCGCATCCTGGGGTAAATGTATCAAAGTGCGAGTTTGCAACTCCAGCGATCTTCTCGGGAGAGTTGAAACTCGCCGATGTATGAAGCTGAGTTTTCATACAAAATCGCTAGAGTTCTGCTTCTGTCAAAATCGCTACTTGCAAAATCACCAGAGATCAAACTCACCACTGTTTGCCACGGCAGCTATACAAGTCTCCAATGTATGAAGCTGCGAGTTAGCAAACTCAGGAGAGTTTGCTTCTAAACACGCTAGATACAACACGCTGCTTGATAGCATCGTGTTGTATCAACTAATCACTGTTACATTGCCCTGGCAGTGTTAAAAAGTTAAAGAATAGATAAAAGTAAAAAAAAAAGCGTGGGGTCCCCCCGCCATTTATGCTTAACCCTAGTGCTGCCTGACTAGTGCTGGTCCCATGAAAATCGGGGGAAAAATTTTGCATGGGGTTCCCCCGATTTTCACTTTACCAGCACTAGGCAAACCAGCCAGGGTTGGCGGCACTATAGCAGGGGGACGCGCGGCAGGGGTCCCCCTGCCAAAATGTCTAACCAACCCTAGACTGTTCAGCGCTGGGCTGGATTCCCTAGGGAGTGGGGTCCGCCGAAAAAAACGAGCGGGCCCCCCCCTAGAAAGAACCAGCCCAGTGCTGATAGCACTAGGGCTCTTCCTACTACCCCTGGGCTGTGGGTAGTAGGGTAATACAGCGAGAAAGTGTTAAAAAAACAAACTGACACCAATTTGTTTTGTGGAACTACAAGTCCCAGCCAGCCAGGTTGCCCTAAAATCTGTGGCCATGCTGTTGCTTGTATAACTACAAGCACCAGCATACCCACGGCAGCCAGGGCATGTTGGCACTTGGAGAACCACAAGTGCCAACATGCCCTGACATCCCTGGCTTGCTGGGACCTGTAATTCCACCAAAAAAAAGTTTACAAAACAACAACTCCCTCATAAAAACCACAAACATTTATTAAAAATAAAAACCCCACAATAAATACACTAACCACCCTCTTTTTAACCACATCTATTTAATAAAAATAAAAAAAAACCAAATACTCACCAATGATGTTTTCTTTCTTCATCCAAACTTCCAGGCTTGACCCAGTCCCTTAATATTTATACCTCCAATCTTGCCGGCTTGCCCCAGTCCCAGCCATTCTGTACTTCCAAAAACGATTGAAGAAAAGCAGGAACATTTCGCCCAGAAGGGGCCCATATTTGTAAGATCTCGACTCTGTGTACTTGATTGCAGAAAAATTTAAAAAAACTTTCACCGCCGCAAACACCTCCTACCTAGTAGGAGGTCCGAATCGCAATGCCCTTACGTTGGTTGTGTAAGTTAAAAGTACAGTATTATGGGATTTTCCCACGCTAGTGGGGAAATCACATAATACTGTACCTAGAGCTTACGCAAGTAACGTAGCTTATTGCGCATGCGCTACGCTACTGTATTACAGCTTACGCAAGTAGCGTAGCGCGTGCGCAATGAGCCGCGATTTAAACATGCTGGCAAACTCGCACTTTGATACATTTACCCCCCTGTCTCCAGTATCTCTTGTGTATCGTCCGCAGACTATTGCATCCTGTGTGTCATCTACACTGTCTAGTGGTAACACCTCGCAGACCATCGCATCCTGTCTCCAGTAACACTTGTGTATCAGTCTGCAGACTCTTGCACCCTGTGTGTTACCTCCACTGCTAGTGGTAACACTTCGCAGACCATTACATCCTGTCTCCAGTATCTCCTGTGTACAGATCGGCAGACTATTGCACCCTGTGTGTCATCTTGCTATAACGACCATACTCTGCTGACTTTTCATGCCTTACCATTTATTGTTTTACTTACCAGTGTAACTCATGTTAAGTAAAAAACACTTTGTTCCACTTGCATTTTCCCAGTGGTTTTTATATTGGGAATCCTGACAAAAGTGGTTGAAAAGGCAGCATAAATGACACCTTTATTTTGTTAATAGGTTCAAAAAGTATCTCTGAAGGACTGACTTTATTACGTTATTTGGGCAAAACCAATAAACAACAGTCAATGTGGCGTACAATCCACCTTTTTTTTTTAATAGACTTGTTTCTTTTAAATTACTTTTCTAAACCTGTACTCTCCCCATCCCAGACAGAGCTGCTAAAATCTGCCTCACTGCCTCAAAATACGCCCACTCACGAAAATCTCCAGTTGAGAGTTGTAGGTAAGTTTAAATTTTAACAGAACAATATTATTTATTACATTTTGATCCTGTTAACTATTTTGGCGAATTTCACAATCAATGGTCATAACAGCTTTTATATTTCCAGACTTGTCTAATATATATATGTCTCTAACTTACCCTTCTCCATATCTCTGATTGTAATGTGAAACTGCAGCTCAGGTGACCTGTTCTTACTATCCCACAAATGGAAGGCAAAGCTGTCTTGATTTTTTGAACCAATTGTCCCTCTGTGAACATATCTTATGTGGTTCATGTCAATATCCATTTGAGTGCACTTCATCCCAGTCTGCAAGTTCACCCAGTTTTCATGCTCCTAACAACAATATACATTACCATGTCATTACAATGTTATCAATAACTGTAATCAAAGGAAGGATGACAGGAAGAGAGAAACATAATGGTATTTTTTATAAACACATGGGGGTCTATGCATCAATCTAATCAAGCACTTAAATCATGCAGAAAGCTGTTTCCACTTGATTTAAGTTTAGTTCCCATGCATGAACTGCCTATCAGAGGAGATTTCACAAATATCGTGCAGCAAATATTGTGCAGCATCGCAGTCCCCATAGATTACTTGGGGACTGCAATGTATGGCAATGCAAGAAGCTTTGATAAGCTTTGCATTGTGCAGAAAAGTACCTTTCTTTTCCTATGGGATTCTGCTGAAGCTTCTTTGGCTTCGCAGAATCTGCTTCTTTGGCTTCGCAGAATCTGCATGCACTTCCTCCTTTCACCGACAGCGCTAAGCTGCCGGTAAAGAGGAAAAACTAATTGCACCACAGGGGTCGCTTCGCTGGGACTCCCAGAATAGCCCCGGCATGATGCATTTGAGCGGTGCTTAGATATGCATCGCTGCGATGCATATTTGCTGGTACATTATTAATTCATAGACTTATTGCTAAAAATCAGGCAGAAATAACTCAATGCAACTTTTTAAAACTGTAACAAACAGTAGTTTCTGCATGTTTTTTCCCCCTGTTAGTTTGTGATATTTGCACAGTGAAAACTTTGTGACATAACAGGAAGATGTCGCTAAAACACAGCTGAATTGCATTTGTTTTTACAATACTAGAGTAAAACTATCAGAGGAAAACAGGGGCAATACTATCACCACCTTCAGGCATTTCCTATTGGGTATATTGAAAGTCAGTGTTCGAATCACATTTATATTAGGGGGTATATTTTTTAAACTGTGTGTCACGATTTGCACTCTGCAGCTGCTGACTGCAGGGACTTTATTGGATTTATTATGTATTCTACTTGTAGTACCACTGCCCACCAAAGGGGCCACTGTGCTACTTTGATCATTTTCCTTGATTACTGAGAGTTGTGTCACCTGCATGAGGCCTATATAAACCTGCCTGCTTCAAACGGTCTGGGTCAGATCATCAGGTCATTCCTATGAGCATTCCCTGTGCTCAGCTTCTGCCTGCTAGCTGGACTCCTGCATATTTCCTCATTGAATTCACTACTGCTGTTATCTGCTATCTGGACTCCTGCAAATTACTTCATTGAATTCTCTACTGCTGTTGCCTGCTAGCTGAACTCCTGCATATTTCTTTATTGAATTCACTACTGCGGTTATCTGCTATCTGGACTCTTGCAAATTACTTCATTGAATTCTCTACTGCTGTTGCCTGCTAGCTGGACTCCTGCATATTTCTTCATTGAATTCACTACTGCAGTTATCTGCTATCTGGACTCCTGCAATTTACTCCACTGTATTCTCTACTGCTGTTACCTGTGTCCTGGACTCCTGCGTCTTCAACCATTATACCTGGTACTTATAGTTCTACGCTGCCTGTTGAAATCTACTATTGCTGTTATCTGTGTTTCTCCTCTGCACATTGAACTGTCTTGTGAGTTACCTTGTCATCTGTGTTTGTTAATAAACTCATTCTTACCACTTACACTCTCTCCGTGGTCATACCTGGGAAATCCTGACAGTATGATCTGGCCATAATACCGAGCCTGCTGCTGCACGGCTTTCATCCCTTTTTGAAAAGGATTTCCAGGGGAGTGACCTACTCTGTATTCAACATCAAGACCATGGCTACTATTTCCTCCGAAAATTCCCTGTTCCAGTTGCTCCAAGTGGACATTCTTCAACTTCGCACTCAAATAGTGCAAGTATCTTCTTTGTTGAATCAAGTGCTCAAGCAACTTCCACTTTCCACCCCTGATACATGCTGTTGTAAGGAGTCTAACTGTGCTGCTAACATTTCAGTATCAAATTTGTCTGCCTTTGACTCTCTGCAAGCAGTACGTTCCAATATTGCTGTAACAAATTCCAGGTTTTCAGGTGCTCCACGCCCCCACCTGACCGAAGAGGAGCGATGGCGCAGGAGGACCTACAAACTGTGTCTTTACTGTGCCAGTGATTTAAATTTTTTACAGGATTGCCCGCTCCGTAGACTCCGACCATCTTCAACCTCTATCTCCAGCTCTGAGTTACAAGCTTCTATCTCCATTCCAGACAAGCTGTCTGCTTCCATGAGAACCCGTGTTCCCCAGTTCAACCCAGAGGGGGCGCTGCCCTTAAAGTTTGCTCCAGAGTGGGCGCTGCCCTTAAAGTTTGCTCCAGAGGGGGCGCTGCCCTTAAAGACTTCTCCAGAAGGGGCGCTGCCCTTACAGTGCGCTCCAGAGGGGGCGCTGCCCTTACAGTCTGCTCCAGAGGGGGCGCTGCCCTTACAGTCCGCTCCAGAGGGGGCGCTGCCCTTACAGTCCGCTCCAGAGTTGCCTGTCCATGCGGTTCAGCCCGAGTTGACTGTCCATGCGGTTCAGCCCGAGTTGCCTGTCCATGCGGTTCAGCCCGAGTTGCCTGTCCATGCGGTTCAGCCCGAGTTGCCTGTCCATGCGGTTCAGCCCGAGTTACCACTTAGTGCTGTCTGCCCTGAGGCTTCTCACAGTGCTGTCTGCCCTGAGGCTTCTCACAGTGCTGTCTGCCCTGAGGCTTCTCACAGTGCTGTCCGCCCTGAGGCTACTCACAGTGCTGTCCGCCCGGAGGCTTCTCACAGTGCTGTCCGCCCCGAGGCTTCTCACAGTGCTGTCCGCCCCGAGGCTTCTCACAGTGCTGTCCGCCCCGAGGCTTCTCACAGTGCTGTCCGCCCCGAGGCTTCTCACAGTGCTGTCCGCCCCGAGGCTTCTCACAGTGCTGTCCGCCCCGAGGCTTCTCACAGTGCTGTCCGCCCCGAGGCTTCTCACAGTGCTGTCCGCCCCGAGGCTTCTCACAGTGCTGTCCGCCCCGAGGCTTCTCACAGTGCTGTCCGCCCCGAGGCTTCTCACAGTGCTGTCCGCCCCGAGGCTTCTCACAGTGCTGTCCGCCCCGAGGCTTCTCACAGTGCTGTCCGCCCCGAGTCTTCTCACAGTGCTGTCCGCCCCGAGGCTTCTCACAGTGCTGTCCGCCCCGAGGCTTCTCACAGTGCTGTCCGCCCTGAGGCTTCTCACAGTGCTGTCCCTGTCAACTCTGCCACCCAATCTGGGCTCCCTGTCAAGTCATCTGCCCAGTCTGTGTTGTCTTCTGCCAAAGGGGTCCTACCCGAATCCCCAGGGATGTATGTTCAACCCGAGCTGGCCGAGTCTCATACTAATTCGAATCCATCCTCTGTTCAAGTCTTCCAACCACCTACCTTCAATGGGGATATTCAGCAATTTCAGGCTCTTATTAAGTTTTGTATGTCCTATTTTCCTTCTGTATCCAACCTCCTTGATACTCAACGAAAGGCAGTGTTTTACATGTTAGACAACTTTACAGGGGAAGCTGTAGAATGGGCAGAGCCCTTAATTGAAACCCAAGACCCCATCCTGTCTGATTTACAACTTTTTACTGAGGCCGTGATCAAAGAATTTACACCAGCACTTGCCAATCCCACTCCCAGTTCTTCATCTATGTCTCATGTTCTATCTCCAGCTACTCCAACTTTGAGATTATCGTTTTCTTCACTCCATTTTCAGAAACCCTCTAAAAACCATAAAAAGAAAGTGAAGAAGAGGAAGAAGAAGAAAGATTCTCCTGGATCTCAACTCCCATGTGGTGTAGTTTCTATACCCTTCCCGTCCTTGCATGAAGCCTTCTCAACTACATGCCCAATTCTGGACTAAGACTCTGACTTTTCCGACCATTCCTAGTATTTGGGCGTCTGGAATCCGCCCTTTAAGGAGGGGGTACTGTCACGATTTGCACTCTGCAGCTGCTGACTGCAGTGACTTTATTGGATTTATTATGTATTCTACTTGTAGTACCACTGCCCACCAAAGGGGCCACTGTGCTACTTTGATCATTTTACTGAGAGTTGTGTCACCTGCATGAGGCCTATATAAACCTGCCTGCTTCATACGGTCTGGGTCAGATCATCAGGTCATTCCTATGAGCATTCCCTGTGCTCAGCTTCTGCCTGCTAGCTGGACTCCTGCATATTTCCTCATTGAATTCACTACTGCTGTTATCTGCTATCTGTACTCTTGCAAATTACTTCATTGAATTCTCTACTGCTGTTGCCTGCTAGCTGAACTCCTGCATATTTCTTCATTGAATTCACTACTGCGGTTATCTGCTATCTGGACTCTTGCAAATTACTTCATTGAATTCTCTACTGCTGTTGCCTGCTAGCTGGACTCCTGCATATTTCTTCATTGAATTCTCTACTGCTGTTGCCTGCTAGCTGGACTCTTGCAAATTACTTCATTGAATTCTCTACTGCTGTTGCCTGCCTGCTAGCTGGACTCCTGCATATTTCTTCATTGAATTCACTACTGCGGTTATCTGCTATCTGGACTCCTGCAATTTACTCCACTGTATTCTCTACTGCTGTTACCTGTGTCGTGGACTCCTGCATCTTCAACCATTATACCTGGTACTTATAGTTCTACGCTGCCTGTTGAAATCTACTATTGCTGTTATCTGTGTTTCTCCTCTGCACATTGAACTGTCTTGTGAGTTACCTTGTCATCTGTGTTTGTTAATAAACTCATTCTTACCACTTACACTCTCTCCGTGGTCCTACCTGAGAAATCCTGACAGTATGATCTGGCCATAATACCGAGCCTGCTGCTGCACGGCTTTCATCCCTTTTTGAAAAGGATTTCCAGGGGAGTGAACTACTCTGTATTCAACTTCAAGACCATGGCTACTATTTCCTCCGAAAATTCCCTGTTCCAGTTGCTCCAAGTGGACATTCTTCAACTTCGCACTCAAATAGTGCAAGTATCTTCTTTGTTGAATCAAGTGCTCAAGCAACTTCCACTTTCCACCCCTGATACATGCTGTTGTAAGGAGTCTTACTGTGCTGCTAACATTTCAGTATCAAATTTGTCTGCCTTTGACTCTCTGCAAGCAGTACGTTCCAATATTGCTGTAACAAATTCCAGGTTTTCAGGTGCTCCACGCCCCCACCTGACCGAAGAGGAGCGATGGCGCAGGAGGACCTACAAACTGTGTCTTTACTGTGCCAGTGATTTAAATTTTTTACAGGATTGCCCGCTCCGTAGACTCCGACCATCTTCAACCTCTATCTCCAGCTCTGAGTTACAAGCTTCTATCTCCATTCCAGACAAGCTGTCTGCTTCCATGAGAACCCGTGTTCCCCAGTTCAACCCAGAGGGGGCGCTGCCCTTAAAGTTTGCTCCAGAGTGGGCGCTGCCCTTAAAGTTTGCTCCAGAGGGGGCGCTGCCCTTAAAGACTTCTCCAGAAGGGGCGCTGCCCTTACAGTGCGCTCCAGAGGGGGCGCTGCCCTTACAGTCTGCTCCAGAGGGGGCGCTGCCCTTACAGTCCGCTCCAGAGGGGGCGCTGCCCTTACAGTCCGCTCCAGAGTTGCCTGTCCATGCGGTTCAGCCCGAGTTGACTGTCCATGCGGTTCAGCCCGAGTTGACTGTCCATGCCGTTCAGCCCGAGTTGCCTGTCCATGCGGTTCAGCCCGAGTTGCCTGTCCATGCGGTTCAGCCCGAGTTGCCTGTCCATGCGGTTCAGCCCGAGTTACCACTTAGTGCTTTCTGCCCTGAGGCTTCTCACAGTGCTGTCTGCCCTGAGGCTTCTCACAGTGCTGTCTGCCCTGAGGCTTCTCACAGTGCTGTCTGCCCTGAGGCTTCTCACAGTGCTGTCTGCCCTCAGGCTTCTCACAGTGCTGTCTGCCCTGAGGCTTCTCACAGTGCTTTCTGCCCTGAGGCTTCTCACAGTGCTGTCTGCCCTGAGGCTTCTCACAGTGCTGTCTGTCCTGAGGCTTCTCACAGTGCTGTCTGCCCTGAGGCTTCTCACAGTGCTGTCTGCCCTGAGGCTTCTCACAGTGCTGTCTGCCCTCAGGCTTCTCACAGTGCTTCTCACAGTGCTGTTCGCCGTGAGGCTTCTTACAGTGCTGTTCACCGTGAGGCTTCTCACAGTGCTGTCCGCCCTGAGGCTTCTCACAGTGCTGTCCGCCCTGAGGCTTCTCACAGTGCTGTCCGCCCTGAGGCTTCTCACAGTGCTGTCCGCCCTGAGGCTTCTCACAGTGCTGTCTGCCCTGTCAACTCTGCCACCCAATCCGGGCTCTCTGTCAAGTCATCTGCCCAGTCCGTGTTGTCTTCTGCCAAAGGGGTCCTACCCGAGTCCCCAGGGATGTATGTTCAACCCGAGCTGGCCGAGTCTCATACTAATTCGAATCCATCCTCTGTTCAAGTCTTCCAACTACCTACCTTCAATGGGGATATTCAGCAATTTCAGGCTCTTATTAAGTTTTGTATGTCCTATTTTCCTTCTGTATCAAACCTCCTTGATACTCAACGAAAGGCAGTGTTTTACATGTTAGACAACTTTACAGGGGAAGCTCTAGAATGGGCAGAGCCCTTAATTGAAACCCAAGACCCCATCCTGTCTGATTTACAACTTTTTACTGAGGCCGTGATCAAAGAATTTACACCAGCACTTGCCAATCCCACTCCCAGTTCTTCATCTATGTCTCATGTTCTATCTCCAGCTACTCCAACTTTGAGATTATCGTTTTCTTCACTCCATTTTCAGAAACCCTCTAAAAACCATAAAAAGAAAGTGAAGAAGAGGAAGAAGAAGAAAGATTCTCCTGGATCTCAACTCCCATGTGGTGTGGTTTCTATACCCTTCCCGTCCTTGCATGAAGCCTTCTCAACTACATGCCCAATTCTGGACTAAGACTCTGACTTTTCCGACCATTCCTAGTATTTGGGCGTCTGGAATCCGCCCTTTAAGGAGGGGGTACTGTCACGATTTGCACTCTGCAGCTGCTGACTGCAGTGACTTTATTGGATTTATTATGTATTCTACTTGTAGTACCACTGCCCACCAAAGGGGCCACTGTGCTACTTTGATCATTTTCCTTGATTACTGAGAGTTGTGTCACCTGCATGAGGCCTATATAAACCTGCCTGCTTCATACGGTCGGGGCCAGATCATCAGGTCATTCCTATGAGCATTCCCTGTGCTCAGCTTCTGCCTGCTAGCTGGACTCCTGCATATTTCTTCATTGAATTCACTACTTCGGTTATCTGCTATCTGGACTCTTGCAAATTACTTAATTGAATTCTCTACTGCTGTTGCCTGTGTCCTGGACTCCTGCATCTTCAACCATTATACCTGGTACTTCTAGTTCTACTTCTGTTGAATTCTACTATTGCTGTTATCTGTGTTTCTCCTCTGCACATTGAACTGTCTTGTGAGTTACCTTGTCATCTGTGTTTGTTAATAAACTCATTCTTACCACTTACACTCTCTCCGTGGTCATACCTGGGAAATCCTGACACTGTGAGTTTGAAAAAGTGGAGATGTCCTAGCTGTCATTTTGTAGAATGTACTAAACAAATGATAACTAGAATCTGTTAGGATGTTATAGGCAACATCTCCACCTTTTCAAACCCGCAGTTTAGTAAATATACCCCTAAGACATGCACATTCTACATTTCAGATCACTGGTACTGGTGTTATAAGTAATCCTCGTAGATTGGGTGAAATCTGGGGAAAGGGAAGCCGAGATCTGCAGCATAATACATAATACATAATCGCTCTGTCTGTGCATTCAGTGTGCCAGACTGGTATAAACTTTCTCAAAAAGGACAGAGTGAGAGTGAAGGTCATTATTCATTAAGGACAGTTGCAGTAAGATAGTTACATGATATGTAGCTGCTCCTGGTCAATTACTGGGTGGATATGTTCATTGGTAGCTATGTCAGAGAGTCGGATACCACTTTGTAATTTTAGTGAATGGCATTAATGGTGTGTGGGTACATAATGTCACATTCATTTAATAAAATGCATAATTTCATGGGCAACTTGAATTAAAGGGCTATACCTTATAAACAGATAATAACATTTCTTTAAACTAACATTTTCCAAGTGAATGTTTATGAATCGGAACAGACCTTTATCTGAAGTTCTCCTTGTTCTGGAGCTCTGTCAATTACATAATGAATTTGCTCTCTGGCAGTATCCTTATCTTCAGCTGACAGTACAGCACTTGAAATGATATAATGTTCACCCATGCTCAGCACTACTTCACAGTGCCTGTAATAGAAATGTTTTAGAAATATGTTGTCAAATGAGCTAAAAGAAAGCTCCTCACATTTGTGTAATTACTATCCCTAGATGATCACTTTTTATAACATGCTCACAGGTCAAAGTTAAGTGCTAATAAAATGCAGCAGGCATTGGGATCATTGATCATTACACTGGAATATCTGTGTTTTTCACATTGGCAGCAATGGTAAATGTGGTAAAGAGAAAATACTGAATATACTACCTTCTAGCATTATTGTCCATACTCTGTTTTAAACTGCTGCCATTTGAACAACACGAATGTTTCAGCATATTGATCAATGTATTCCATACTTGCCAACTCTCCCGGAATGTCGGGGAGACTCGCGTATTTCGTGAGAGTCTCCCGGACTCCCGGGAGAGTGTGGCAATCTCCCTGATCTGCCCACTTCCTAGTGAAGTGGGCAGAATTCGGTTTAAACGCCGCGTTTCGCCCAAAATGACGCGATTTCGGCGCCCCGCCCCCTGCACTCCCACGTCCCAGCCGGCATCTCCCGGAAGCCCAAAAACAAATGTTGGCAAGTATGATGTATTCATGTCTTTGAATATACAGAAAAAGTATATCTTTTTATAACACATCTCATGTGTTTCACTTGGACTATTTAAAATATCGAGGGGGAAAGGAGGTAGAAAATGTAGGCAAGCACGAATACAACAAAGATAATGCCCTCTTGGACAAATAATTTTTAAAAAGTTATTGTTGGATAAAATCAATTAAGTATTCTATAATTTTTCATATTAATTAGAACACTATGGGCTAGATTTACTAAGCTGCGGGTTTGAAAAAGTGGGGATGTTGCCTATAGCAACCAATCAGATTCTAGCTATCATTTATTTAGTACCTTCTACAAAATGACAGATAGAATCTGATTGGTTGCTATAGGCAACATCCCCACTTTTTCAAACCTGCAGCTTAGTAAATCTAGCCCTATGAGTATTGTTTCATTTAAGTATAGGTATGAGATTTTATTTTAACCTGGCTGAGGAAGTAATATGGCAGCTTGTATTCATGTTAATAAATGTAGATATGTACACAAATGAGGCTTTGTAAAGAGGAATAGAAAGAACATTCATAAAAATAAAAAAAAGATAAATTTGTGTATCATCCGCATAGGGATGATACTGAAATCCAAAGAAGCTTATTAGTTTTCCAAGAGAAGTGGTGTAGATAGAGAATAGCAGAGGACCTAGGACTGAGCCTTGTGGTACTCCAACTGATAAAGGAAGCGGAGCAGAGGTGGATCCAGAGAAATTAACACTGAAAGAGCGATTAGATAGGTAGGATGAGAACCAGGATAGGACAGTGCCTTCAAGACCTAGGGATTGTAGCGTTTGTATGAGGAGAGAGTGGTCAACAGTGTCAAATGCAGCAGAGAGATCCAGGAGTGGCCATGTTACTATAGTGTGTGTGTGTGGCCATGTTACTATAGTGTGTGTGTGTGGCCATGTTAATATAGTGTGTGTTTGTGTGTGGCCATGTTAATATTAGGGATGTGCACCGGCGACTTTTGAGGTCTCGTGTTTTGTGTTTTGGATCCGGATTTTCGTTATTTTTGAGGTTCGGATTTGTCTCGCAAAACACTTGACGAAAGGTCTCGGTTCGGATTTAAGGTATTGGATTCGGATTTTTTTTGAAAAAAACATAAAAAGTTTAAAAATCAAGTTTTTGGGCTTATTTTCACTCCTAGGCTATTATTAACCTCAATAACATTCAATAACAAGCATTTCCACTAATTTACAGTGTATTCTGAACACCTCACAATATAGTTATTAGTCCAAAACGTTGCAAAAAGGTATCTTTCTGGACTGCGTAGAGGAGTGGGTCACCACAATATATCTTAAAAACCCTGAACTTTTATGATTCGCACCAATAATTGTACCTGGACTGCGTAGAGGAGTGGGTCACCACAATATCTTAAAAACCCTGAACTTTTATGATTCGCACCAATAATTGTACCTGGACTGCGTAGAGGAGTGGGTCACCACAATATCTTAAAAACCCTGAACTTTTATGATTCGCACCAATAATTGTACCTGGACTGCGTAGAGGAGTGGGTCACCACAATATCTTAAAAACCCTGAACTTTTATGATTCGCACCAATAATTGTACCTGGACTGCGTAGAGGAGTGGGTCACCACAATATATTAAAAACCCTGAACTTTTATGATTCGCACCAATAATTGTACCTGGACTGCGTAGAGGAGTGGGTCACCACAATATCTTAAAAACCCTGAACTTTTATGACTCGCACCAATAATTGTACCTGGACTGCGTAGAGGAGTGGGTCACCACAATATCTTAAAAACCTTGAACTTTTATGATTCGCACCAATAATTGTACCTGGACTGCGTAGAGGAGTGGGTCACCACAATATATTAAAAACCCTGAACTTTTATGAATCGCACCAATAAATGTACCTGGACTGCGTAGAGGAGTGGGTCACCACAATATATATAATAAGAAAACCATCAACTTGTTTGATTCGCACCAATAAATGTACCTGGACTGCGTAGAGGAGTGGGTCACCACAATATATATAATAAGAAAACCATCAACTTGTTTGATTCGCACCAATAAATGTACCTGGACTGCGTAGAGGAGTGGGTCACCACAATATATTAAAAACCCTGAACTTTTATGAATCGCACCAATAAATGTACCTGGACTGCGTAGAGGAGTGGGTCACCACAATATATATAATAAGAAAACCATCAACTTGTTTGATTTGCACCAATAAATGTACCTGGACTGCGTAGAGGAGTGGGTCACCACAATATATATAATAAGAAAACCATCAACTTGTTTGATTCGCACCAATAAATGTACCTGGACTGCGTAGAGGAGTGGGTCACCACAAGATATATTAAAAACCCTGAACTTTTATGAATCGCACCAATAAATGTACCTGGACTGCCTAGAGGAGTGGGCACTGGGCACCACAATAAAATATATAAAAAACCTTCAACAGGTCTGCATTACACTACACATACGGCTGCTCCTCCATCCTCTCCATCATATACATGTTGGAGTTTTAGCGTGTGACAACCTCTTGTTTTTGATAATGTCAGTGCATTTTGAATATTTTTCAATTTGCCCCACACCACTGAATGTACTTTATCTATGATACGCATCTATCTATCTTGACTGCGTAGTGTGGTGGCCCCGGTACACAATTTGGTACCGAGGCCACAATATAATTAAAAAACCCTCCACGTGTCAGAATTCCACCAAACAAGTATCTGGACTGCGTAGTGGGGTGGCCCCGGTACCCAATTTGATACCGGGGCCACAATAAAATAAATACACCCTCCACGTGTCAGAATTCCACCAAACAAGTATCTGGACTGCGTAGTGGGGTGGCCCCGGTACCCAATTTGATACCGGGGCCACAATAAAATAAATACACCCTCCACGTGTCAGAATTCCACCAAACAAGTATCTGGACTGCGTAGTGGGGTGGCCCCGGTACCCAACTTGATACCGGGGCCACAATACCTCCTCCAAACATGCTACAGACAATTCGTCATTGAGATCCCATCAAGTATGTTAAAGACAGACAGGGTCCAAGTGTTATTAGTTGACTTTGTAAAGAAAAAAACTGTCCCTGTTGCACATAGTCGTGCAATGAAGACTTACTTTTTCATTTAAAGGCACGATCTTTCAAGTGTAGTGTTTGTAAGTCTAAGTCATATTATACTTTTGGTAAAATTGGTTTTTTTTGTTCCTCTTTATGTTAATTAATTAGTAATAGAATTAAAGTAGGAAATAGAATTAAATAGAATTAAAGTAGGAAATAGAGTGGTATAGAGTTGTAGTGTGGTATAGATAGAGTGGTCCACACAATATAATAATAAAACCCTCAACTGGTCTGAATTCCACCAAACAAGTATCTTGACTGCGTAGTGTGGTGGCCCCGGTACACAATTTGGTACCGAGGCCACAATATAATTAAAAAACCCTCCACGTGTCGGAATTCCACCAAACAAGTATCTGGACTGCATAGTGGGGTGGCCCCGGTACCCAATTTGATACCGGGGCCACAATACCTCCTCAAAACATGCTCCAGACAATTCGTCATTGACAGACCCCAGACAGACAGGGTCGTAGTGTTATTGTTTGACTTTGTAAACCCAAAAATATGTCCCTGTTGCACTTGCACATAGTCGTGCAATGAAGACTGACTTTTTCATTTAAAGGCACGATCTTTCAAGTGTAGTGTTTGTAAGTCTAAGTCATATTATACTTTTGGTAAAATTGGTTTTTTTTGTTCCTCTTTATGGTAATTAATTAGTAATAGAATTAAAGTAGGAAATAGAATTAAATAGAATTAAAGTAGGAAATAGAGTGGTATAGAGTTGTAGTGTGGTATAGATAGAGTGGTCCACACAATATAATAATAAAACCCTCAACTGGTCTGAATTCCACCAAACAAGTATCTTGACTGCGTAGTGTGGTGGCCCCGGTACACAATTTGGTACCGAGGCCACAATATAATTAAAAAACCCTCCACGTGTCGGAATTCCACCAAACAAGTATCTGGACTGCATAGTGGGGTGGCCCCAGTACCCAATTTGATACCGGGGCCACAATACCTCCTCAAAACATGCTCCAGACAATTCGTCATTGACAGACCCCAGACAGACAGGGTCGTAGTGTTATTGTTTGACTTTGTAAACCCAAAAAAATGTCCCTGTTGCACTTGCACATAGTCGTGCAATGAAGACTGACTTTTTCATTTAAAGGCACGATCTTTAAAGTGTCAGAAAGAGAGAGAAGACACAGGAGAGGAGAGTTGTAGCTGGGGACCTGGGGTGGAAGCTCCCAGGCTCCCCCAGCATTGCCTGGAAGTCTGAGCGTGGTGACTGAGCCAGGGCAAGGAATGTGTGCCCTGGATGAGGGGGAGAACTCCATGCCACTATAGTGAACCCAAGAGAGAGGGGGACACTGCACATGGAAGAGGCCCTGGAGTGAGGGCTGCTACAAGAGGCATGGTAGCTGTAGTGTCAGATCCTGAGGCTGAGAGTACACAGAGTGACGTGTCAGAGCACAGGAGACATTATCCCCGCAGAGGAGGGATGAGCTGCAGTTGAGAGGTCTGTTGTTGAAATAGGACATGCACACTTTAACAAACCAATCATTTCAGCGACAGGGCCTACCAAACAACTTTGACTGAAATGATTGGTTTGTTTGGGCCCCCACACCAAAAAAGCTATTCATCTCTCCCTGTACAGACTAAACAGGCTCTACTGAGGCAAGATGTCGTCCTCATCCTCAACCTCTGATTCCTCTCCCCCTACAGTGTGTACTTCCTCCTCATCACACATTATCAATTCGTCCCCGCTGGACTCCACAACCACAGGTCCCTCTGTAGTATCTGGAGGGCAGTGCTGTACTTCATTGAGGAATTGATTATTCATTTTTATAAACATCATTTTTTCAACGTTGTGAGGAAGCAACCTCCTTCGCCGCTCACTGACCAGGTTCCCCGCTGCACTAAAAACTCTTTCCGAGTACACACTGGAGGGGGGACAACTCAGGTAAAATAGAGCCAGTTTGTACAGGGGCTTCCAAACTGCCTTTTTTTCCTGCCAGTAACAATATGGACTGTCTGACATGTCTACTTGGATGGTGTCAGCAAAGTAATCATCCACAATTTTTTCTATTGTCACAGCATCCAATGCAGCGAGAGTAGACATGTCTGCAATGGTTGGCAGGTCCTTCAGTCCGGACCAGATGTTATCAGCATCCCCGCCAGTGCCTCTTTTGGGAAAACTGAGCTTTTTCCTCGCAGCCATAGATGTGGAAGAAAATGAGGGTGGAGCTGTTGGCATGTCACGGTCCTCTTCAGAGGACAATCTCCTGACCAGCAGGTCTTTGCACCGCTGTAGATTTGTGTCCGCCGGAAACAGAGACACAACATACGCTTTAAACCGAGGATCGAGCACGGTGGCCAGAATGTATTCCTCTGACTTTAAAAGAGTGACCACCCTCGGATCCTGGCAAAGCGTACGAAGGGCTACATCCACAAGAGCTACATGCTTGCTGTAATCGCAATGGCTTACCAGCTCCTCCCTCACTTTCTCCAGCTGCTTCTGCAACAGCCTGATCAGGGGAATGACCTGACTCAAGCTGGCAGTGTCGGAACTGACTTCTCGTGTGGCAAGTTCAAATGGCTGCAGAACCTTGCACAACACGGAAATCAGTCTCCACTGCGCTTGACTCAGGCGCATCCCCACTCCTTTGCCTATGTCGTAGGTGGCTGTGTAGGCCTGAATGGCCTTTTGCTGCTCCTCCATCCTCTGCAGCATATAGAGGGTGGAGTTCCAGCGCGTCACAACCTCTTGTTTGAGGTGATGGCAGGGCAGGTTCAAGCTTTTTTGATGTGCCTCTAGTCTGCGGTAGGCACTGGCTGAATGCCGAAAGTGTCCAGCAATTTTGCGGGCCACCGCAAGCATCTCCTGCACACCCCTGTCACTCTTGAGGTAATGCTGCACCACCAAATTAATGGTGTGGGCAAAACATGGGACGTGCTGGAAATTGCCCATATTTAATGCCCGCACAATGTTACTGGCATTGTCTGACACCACAAATCCCCATGAGAGTCTAAGTGGGGTAAGCCACTGGGAGATAATTTCCCTCATTTTCTCTAATATGTTGTCAGCGTTGTGCCTCTTATTAAAGCCTGTAATGCACAATGTTGCCTGCCTTTGCATGAGCAGCCATTTTGTAGATGCTGCTACTGATGCAGCTGTTGCTGTTGCTGCGGAAGGGGATGCATCTACCCAGTGGGCTGTCACAGTCATATAGTCCTTCGTTTGCCCAGAACCACTTGTCCACATGTCCGTGGTTAAGTGGACAGTGGGTACAACCGCATTTTTAAGAGCACTGAGGACACTTGATCGTACTTCTCTGTACATTTTTGGTATCGCCTGCCTAGTGAAGTGGAATCTCGAGGGGATTTGGTACCGGGGACACAATACCTCCATCAACCCTCTAAATCCCACTCCACTGATGGCGGACACCGGGCGCACGTCTAACACCAACATTGCAGTTACAGCCGCAGTTATACGCTTTGCAATAGGGTGACTACTATCGTATTTGGTGGTCATGGCAAACGACTGTTGGACGGTCAATTGTTTGGTGAAAGACTTAGCGGTCTTACGACTTCCCCTCTGGGAAGATGACCGACTAACAGCAGCAACAGCAGCAGTGGCAGTAGTAGGCGTACCGCTGCAGGATTCCTCGGATGAATCCCGTATTGAGGAGGACTCAGTCTGGCTGGTGACTTGGGCTGCAGGACTGAATCTGATGGAGATTGTGGAGGAAGTTGACGAGGAGGGTGTTGCTGGTGTGTATCCAACTGGACCACGGGATTTAGGTGTCCCTGTACCGATGAGGGTCCTAGCCCCAGTTCCTGAACTAACCACTGAACTATGAAGGTTATTCAGGTGACGTATAAGGGAGGATGTTCCTAGGTGGGCAAGATCCTTACCCCTGCTTATTTGAGCTTTACATAAGCTACATATTGCCATACATTGGTTGTCTGGATTTGGATAAAAATAACTCCAGACCGAAGAGGTGCATTTTTTGGTCTTCTGACCAGGCATGACGATGGGCTTTTTCATCCCATGGACATCAGCTGTTTCCCCCCCTGGTGCCTCATTTACAATAACCACATCACCATCCTCATCATCAAGTTCCTCCACAGCGCCAGCTACATCATCAATAGCCTCCTCCCGAGCCACCTCTTCCCGTACAGTGATGGGAAGGTCAGGCTTGACAACCACCAACACCCTTGGACTCGCCTTGGGGATTTGTGATAATTTCTCTTTAGAAGGCAGAGTTGTTTGCTGTTTTGTTGCTGACAGCATAACTCTCTTCAATTTTTTGTAGGGGGGGGGGAGGAGGAGGAGGGCTAAGATCCGTGGGTGAAGCTGAACCACTAGTCATGAACACGGGCCAGGGCCTAAGCCGTTCCTTGCCACTCCGTGTCGTAAATGGCATATTGGCAACTTTACGTTTCTCCTCAGATGATTTTAAGTTTCTCTTTTTGCTACTTTTTCTTAACTTGGGCTTTTTGGATTTTACATGCCCGGTACTACGAGATTGGGCATCGGGCTTGGAAGACGACGTTGATGGCATTTCATCGTCTATGTCATGACTAGTGGCAGCAGCTTCAGCATTAGGAGGAAGTGGGTCTTGATCTTTCCCTACTTTATCCTCCAAATTTTTGGTCTCCATTATATGTAGCACAAGATACTGCAGAATGTGTGAACTTGGTAATATTGCAGTACCAATGGACTTATACTGCTGGATTGGTTTTGCAAATTTGGTTATAATTATTATATATTTATTTTTTTTTTTTTATTTTTTTTTTTTTACTTTTTTTTTATTTTTAAAAAACTTGGGAATAGTGGGGAAATAACTATGCCCTTAGAAGCACAGAGCACAGGACACAGCACCACTGGACTGAACAGGACACGGCACAGGACCCAGCAGCACTACGGAACTCAGCAGGACAGAGCACAGGACACAGCACCACTGGACTGATACTGCAGAATGTGTGAACTTGGTAATATTGCAGTACCAATGGACTTATAATGCTGGATTGGTTTTGCAAATTTGGTTATAATTATTATATATTTTTTTTTTTTTAAATTTTTTATTATTTTTTACTTTTTTTTTATTTTTTAAAAACTTGGGAATAATGGGGAAATAACTATGCCCTTAGAAGCACAGAGCACAGGACACAGCACCACTGGACTGAACAGGACACGGCACAGGACCCAGCAGCACTACGGAACTCAGCAGGACAGAGCACAGGACACAGCACCACTGGACTGATACTGCAGAATGTGTAAACTTTGTAATATTGCAGTACCACTGGACTTTTACTGCTGAATGTGTGAACTTGGTAATATTGCAGTACCAATGGGCTTATACTGCAGGATTGGTTGGGAAAATTTTGTGGTAATTAAAAAATATTAAAGTAGTTTTTGGTATTTTTTAAAAAAACTTTTTTTTATTTTTTTAAACACAGGGGAATATTGGGGAAATAACTATGCCCTTAGAAGCACAGAGCACAGGACACAGCACCACTGGACTGAACAGGACACAGCACAGGACCCAGCAGCACCACTGACCTCAGAAGGACAGAGCACAGCACACAGCACCACTGGACTGATACTGCAGAACACAGCACAGCACAGCACAGCACAGCACAGCACAGCACAGCACAGCACAGCACTAAACAGCACAGCACAGCACAGAACTAAACAGCACAGAACTAAACAGCACAGAACTAAACAGCACAGAGGACCACCTAACACACCCTCCCTCTACCCTGATCAATGCCCGAGTGAAGATGGCGGCGACTAGCGGGGAATTTATAGGATCCGAGTATCGCGAGATCCGACAACGGGATTATGAGTCAGAGCCTCAGTTTCACTTTTGAATTTGGCGCCAATACCCGGATCTGTCTCGGATCCAACTCGGATCCGCAACGTTCGGTTGGGCTCGGATTTCAGAAATCCGAGCGCGCTCATCCCTAGTTAATATAGTGTGTGTGTGTGTGTGTGGCCATGTTAATATAGTGTGTGTGTGTGTGTGTGTGTGTGGCCATGTTAATATAGTGTGTGTGTGTGTGTGGCCATGTTAATATAGTGTGTGTTTGTGTGTGGCCATGTTAATATAGTGTGTGTTTGTGTGTGGCCATGTTAATATAGTGTGTGTTTGTGTGTGGCCATGTTAATATAGTGTGTGTTTGTGTGTGGCCATGTTAATATAGTGTGTGTGTGTGTGTGGCCATGTTAATATAGTGTGTGTGTGTGTGTGTGTGGCCATGTTAATATAGTGTGTGTTTGTGTGTGGCCATGTTAATATAGCACGAGTGTGCGGCCATGTTAATAGAGCGTGTGTGTGCGGCCATGTTAACATAGTGCGTGTGTGTGGGTGCAGTATTTTAATATAGCGTGTATGGATGCAGTATTTTAATATAGCGCGTGTGAGTGTAGTATTTTAATATAGCGTGTGTGTGTGGGTGCAGTATTTTAATATAGCATGTGTGTGTGGGCGCAGTATTTTAATATAGCATGTGTGTGGAGGCGCAGTATTTTAATGTAGTATGTGAGGGAAGGGAGGATGTTAATATCGTGTGGGAGGTAGGCTATTAAATGATGGAGTGTAGGTGGGGGCTAATTATTTAAGGTGAGGTGATGGAACCTGTAATTTAATGCTGGAGTGGTTTGGGGCTATTAATTGAACATGGGGCTGATTTTGGTGAGGAGGTCTATTTAATAAATGTGAATATGAATTATTTATTGCTGGGGATGATTGTGGAAAACAGCTATATTTATTAAACGTTAATGCTATTTAATTTCTTGCTGAAACTGTTTGGAGGGATTGGAATAGGTTTTGAGTAAATGGGTATACTGTTAATTTAATGTTGGATGGAAATAGGTCTAATTATTAAATGTGAATAATATTATTGTTGGCAATAGAGGGAGGCCTAATTATAAAACGCGAGTGCTATTGATTTAACAATGGGGCTGGTTGGAGTTTTCTAACTAGGACCCCCAACCTTCCAGGATCAAGACAAGCAGAAACTGAGCTAAAGAAACCAGCTGCCACATGTGGTGAAAGTGACAAGAACAGGTAGGAAAGATCAGGACAGTCTGCCAACTGCTCTGAATCTGGTGGGGCAGTCCTGAATTTGGGTGACTGTCTCGCTTAGTCAGGATTTGGTCTGACTGCAAGGACAGTTGGGAGGTATGTCCCGCTTCACAATGTACTGCTTCTGAAGGCAGAGCTTTGTGCATCTAACAGTAGTGCACACAGTATTGCCTGTGCATTTATCTAAACTGATAACCATGATATATAATAGGTGCCCTGCTGTCTTAAAAACCCTGGGCTCCCCCGAGCCTTAATCCAGCTCTGGTTAGGGGAAGGGAGCTAGAAGTGTGTGATAAATGTAATGTTTTATTACAATATATGTATCAATGCTCCATGTTGACCACACCCCCATCACAATGTGGTCACGCCCTTTTCGGCACCACTGCTGCGTGGCGGCACACAGTTTATATACTACTCATCTATGGAGGGGGGTCCCAAAAGTTCACTGTAACTGGGCCCCAAATTTCTCTTGCAGGTCCTGTACATACCATTATCTGGTAAGCCCTATGCTGCAAATAGAGAGTCAAGCTACTCATAATACATTTGTATCTCATGAGACACCGTATAACAATGACCTTTGCAAAAAGTACTGTAATGTTATTTTTATCTGGAAAAGAGGTGGGCCTGTGTGCTTTAAATGCTAGGGTTGATTTTTAGTCCCAGTCCGGCCCTGCCATTGAGCATCACTTTACGCATCCTCCCATAGAAAGATTCATGTTTTTGGACTGGTGTATGAATCTGTATGGGAAAAATATCTCCTTATTCTCCCAAAAGTATCTAACAGCATGCACCGTATATACTAGCCCTTTGTGATAATTTTCAGATCTATATAACAAGCTGTGGCTTATGATGATGCCGGGAGCATTAATGCATTTGAAAGTATTTTATAATAAATCTTAAAAGCCCCACATTGGCCTTATATATTGAAAGGTGTAATATTACTAAAATAACATGATGATAGTCTTACTTTGTCAGTACTGGTTTTTCATCATTAACTTCAGTGACTGTCACAAAAATGGTTCTCTCCAATTCATGTTGTCCATCTGACAACCGGATCGTGAAGCTATCAGAAAGATTTTCAGAGTCATCATGCACATACACCAACTTCATACCTAATAAAACAAAAAAAATGGTCAGCCTATATATGCATATATACTCTGTAGATGACTAATGATAGTGTATTCAGTGTTGTGCTTCCTGGGCATTGCTTTAAACTATGACTGAAGGTACTCAGGCTAGGGGGACAGTTATGTGACCTAACCCACAACCTGTCTACTAGCTACACCCCTATTACATTGCCACACCAGATATAGGAGAACCGAGGATACTACCAGACAAAGCTGGCACCGACCGTACAGAGGCGCATAGTCAAGCAAACTGCCTGGTCTTTACCAAGAACCGCCGAAAGGTGCTATGGGCTTTGCTTCCAAAGGTTCCCAGGTCACTGCCCTCAGAACAGCCCTCTGGCTTGAGAGTAGCAGTGCTCTTGATTGGTCTTTCAGTTAAGCCAGTCAACTGGAGATAGTAGGTGGATGAAAAGTAAAATTTTAGTTCGGCAAAAGCTTTGGATACAATTGGGACCCACGGTCTGAGACTAAAAAATCTCCTTTATAAATAGATGGGCCAGAGTGGAGATGGAAGGTAATCTTTTCAGGGCACAAAATGTGCTGCTCTGGAAAAATTGTCAATGATTAGCTAGATAACTGAGCACCCCTTAGACTGAGGGAGGTCTGTGATAAAGTCCATTAATAGATGATTCCAAGGTCGGTTGGAAATAGAAAAAGAAATCAAAAGACTTGTCAGGGTATTTGTTGTGGGCACGGGTGAAGCTTGTGGAAACAAATGCCTCCACAACGGAGTGTAAAGAGGGCCTCTACTAACTCTGTGTGATGAGTTCTATAGTCTTCTTAATGCTGGTATGTCTAGAGAATCGAGAGCCATGGACCCATCTGAGGCGTTTATTTCAGAGATGAGATGGGATGAAAGGTTTCCCAAAAGGAGTCCTAAGATTAGAAGGAACAGTGATTGCCAGAATACATTCAGAATTATTTTTTCCTTATAAAGGGCTTCCCTGTTGGATGGGTGAAAAGATCAAGACAGCATATCAGCCTCTTTGTTCTGAGAATCAGATCAGAAGGTGATAATAAGATTGAATCAGCAAAAGGTTAATGACCACATAGGTTGGTGAGGATTCAAACTTAAAGGCGGTTTATAAGTAAAGAAGATTCTTGTGGTTGGTGCAGATAGTTACAGGAAACTGTGGTCCCTCCAGCAGGTGTCTCCATTCTTCCAATGCTAGTTTAATAGCTAAAAGTTTTTTATCCCTGATGTTTTTCATGGCAGATGCAAGTTTCTGAGAAATGAATGTGTGTGGGTGAAGTTTCACTGAAGTGGCTCTTTGAGATAAAATGGCCCCAATCCCATAAGAAAATGCATCCACTTCTAAGAAAAAGGATGGATAGAGACAGGCTGTTGCAAAACCGGTGCCGAAGAGAAGGCAACCTTAAGCCACTAAAAGGCTTCTACCAGTTCAGGCGGCCAGTGTTTAGAGTTTTTTTCCTAGTCAGTAAAGTAATGGGAGCGACTAAGGAAGAAAACCCTCTGATGAATTGCAGATAATAATTGGCGAATCCCAGAAGGCAATGAATGGCTTTGAATACAACGGCCTGAGGCCAGTCAGTGATGGCCCTGAGATTCTCTGGATTCATTTGAAGTCCGGACCCTGAGACAATATAGCCGAGAAAGAGAAACATGCACTTCTCTCGTCTGCAATACAGTTGATGGTATCAAAGACGGGTGAGAACTTGAGCCACATGTTCCCGGTGGGTGGAAAGGTCTCCAGAAAAAATGAGAATGTCATCCAAGTACACTATCACATACTGGTAAAGGAAATCTCAAAAAGTTTCATTGATTAAGTTTAGAAAGACTACGGGACCATTGCACAATCCAAATGGCATGAACCATATACTCAAAATGACCATGTCAGATATTGAAGTCGGTCTTCCATTCATCTCCCTCCTTGATACGAATCAGATTATATGCTGCTTGGCGATCCAATTTGAAAAAAACAGATGCTCCCTTTATCCGAACAAATAGTTTGTAGATTGAAGGTATAGGATACCTACTTTTTACTGTGATGGCATTAAGTCCCCGATAATGAATGTACGAGTGGAGACTGCCATCTTTCTTCTTGATGAAGAAGAATCCAGCTCCAGGGCATTAAAAAGACTTACTGATGAACTCACGATTATCTTCTATATAGTTAGATATAGCCTGCGTCTCTGCCATGAACAGCGGATAGACCCTTCCTCAGGGTAGAATTTTTTTTGGAAGGAGTTCGATGCCACATTCCCAGGCTCAATAAGGGGGCAGTTCGAAGGCTTACTGCTTGCTGAATACATCTAATAGGGCGGTATATTGAAGAGGAATATAAGTCACTGTCTCAGAGGTCGAGAGATTTACATCTCCCAAAGTTTGCATCCTTCGTAGGTACTGGGAATGGTTCCGGGTTCCTGTGTAGAGGTGACAGCAGTTTCAAATGAATGCCAGAGCGGCAAGACTGCTCTCTTTCTTGATTACACTCCATGAATTGGATATCAATTTGATTACATAGAGTGATGAGAGCATTCAGCACGGAAGGACACTCTCGAGCGGCCAGTTCGTCCTTAATAAATCTGAGACACCTTTCCAAAAGGTGGCCACAAGAGCCTCACTGTTCCATTACAGTTTTGAAGCCAGGGTTCGAAATTAGATTGAATATTGACCAAGTGGTTGTGTTCCTTGGCGAGTCACAAAATGCTGGAAGCAGCACTGAAAACCCTCCCGGATTCGTCAAAAATGTCTTGAATGTTTCCAAAAAAGTGGAGCTATTATGCAACATGCCCTCCTACAATGGCGAAGCCCAAGCAACACCTGCCCTGAAAAGAAAGATATATTATATGCCATCTTAGTTTTCTCAGTAGGGAAATTTCCTGGTTGAAGCTCAAATTGTATGGCACATTGGTTCAAGAATCCTCTGCATGCCTTGGAATCTCCCTCAAATTTCAGAGGTCACTGGAGGGACCACAGGATGTGAGTGAGATGGCAGGGTGGCCTGAGACACCATTGTGCTCTGGAGAGTATCAACCCAACCTACTAAATGCTCCAGAAGGTCTCAGGGAGAACGATTACCAGAAGACTCCATGCCAATTTTGTGTGTGTAGCAAACACCAGATATAGAAGACCCGAGGATACTATTAGAAAGAGTTGGCATCGTCCGTATTGAGGTGCGAAGTGTAACAAACCCCTGGTTTTCACCAAGAACCACCGCAAGATGGTATGGGCTTTGCTGCCAAAAGTTTGCAGGATGCGTCCTTCAGAATGGCCTTCTGACGTGATAGGGGAAGTAGCAGCTGGGAACCAGCAATCATAGTCAGCAATTCGGGTCTGGTACACAAACAGGCAAAGCGGTACAGTGGAAGTCCAATAACGTAGTCAACAGTCTGAGTTCAGATATCAGAGGGAAGAAACTTGCCAAGGGAATACCAAAAGCCGTAGTCAGAGCACAAGCTGGGATCACACACAGGGAATCAGCCAGGTCACAGGAGGATAGGATAGAAGCGATGGAACTCGGGGCACATCTATTTGACATAATATGAACTGGGGATAATATTGTGTGACATAAAATTAACTGGGCTCAGTACTGTGTGGTATATGAACTGGGAGCACACTTCTGTTTGGCACAAAATGAACTGGGGGCTCTTCTATTTGAATAAGATGAATTGGGGGAACTACTGTGTGGCATAATATTGACTGGGGACATTACAGTGTGGCATAATATGAACTGGGAGTACTTCTACACACACAATCCCTATATGGTGCTATACATGCCCCTCTGGCAGTGCGCTGCGGTGCAGATTATACCTCTAAAGATATCCCTGGGTGCATACACTAACTAAATATGCATGCCTATGTAGGTAGATAGAACATTCTTTTCATAGCCTGTTCAAGAGTGCAGTAATTGTTTACTGGTATACTGTATATAGCATAATTATTACTTACTACCATACCATTTTTAAGGTATTCCATTGTGAAATCCTGTACCACGGGAAGTGTATTACTCTTGATACTTTTAGGTAATTGCTTCATGTAGTCTATGCCATAGGTTTCTTCCATAATGAGACCATGACTGGGATGTACTGTAAGAATAAATGATAAGTGATTCTGGGGGACATCCATGTCTGATACATTAATTACAGAAGGGTTAAGTTCCTTCATTTGACCTTCCTCCACCTAAAGAAATGAAAAACAAAATATGAACATGCTTACAACTTGTTTTCTAAAAATAAAGCAGAAACATATTATGATTGTCACTTTACACTCATCATGTTCCAAGTTTGGGTTGTTAGGCAAGTCACTTAGAAGCAGTCAAATGTAGCACTAAAGCTCAAATGCACTCTGCTGCATGTGTATTGTATATGTGTCCAGATTTAACTGGCTGTTATGGCAGCCTTAGCCAATTCCATTAGATGAATGTGATGAGTAGTTTAGGTGGGGGTGTACATGGTGGTATGCCATACTGTCACTTCTCTTACTGCCTTCATTGTAAAACTATCAAATTCCATTCATTTACATTCCCATTACATTTTCATTACTGCCACTTCTAATTTTCATACCGCCACTTCTATATTTCTACTTTAGACCACTGAATGTACAATACATAATACAAATTTCACAATATAATGGCATGCGATGGTACTATAGATGGATCAGATTCCCTAATGCTTTGATAATTTCAATACCAATTAGCTCTGAGATCATTTACCACCTCTCTACTATTATCTGGACTAACTTGAGACCTCAGTGTGTATAGCAAAAAAATGCCTAATCATTAGCTAATATCAAGGTCTGCCACTAATAGACTCAAGGTATATGTCCAATGATTATATATTCAGGGCCTGATTCATTAAGGAACGTAAATGTCGATACAGGGCATATTTTGCGTTAAATTGCTCTGCGTATCCAGAGCCGGATTTAGACCTCATGGGGCCCTAGGCAAGATATTGGTTTCCCCCCCCCCTCACAATCCATAGCACTATATATTTTTAGCATAGCATATACTCCTATAGTTAAGTAGAAGGGTAAGCTATGTGCCCCTCATTATTGTCCCTCTCATCACACTGTGCCCTCTCTGGCCAGCACCTTCACCCCCTCTCTGCCCAGCACCTTCACACATGCCCCCTCTCTGCCCAGCACCTTCACACATACCCCTCGCTGCCCAGCACCTTCACACATGCCCCCTCTCTGACCAGCACCTTCACACATGCCCCCTCTCTGCCCAGCACCTTCACCCCCTCTCTGCCCAGCACCTTTACACATGCCCCCTCTCTGCCCAGCACCTTCACATATGCCCCCTCGCTGCCCATCACCTTCACATATGCCCCCTCTCTGCCCAGAACCTTCACACATGTCCCCCTCTTACACTGCAGCTTCAATCTCACACACACTAGCTCTCCGTCACAGTACCCCTTCCTCTTACCTTTTTCTACACGAGTGACTCCAGGAACAGACAGAATTGCTGCAGCTCCTGCACACTGACTACCATAGAGTTCCAGCAGCCCGCCTAACACTGTATGACCCTGTGATGTCAGAGTGACCTTGGAAGGTACCTAAGCTGAAGGGGATTTAGCCGCTACCATAACACCAACCCCTTCCGTGACTCGCAGCACCCGATCCCCCCTCCCCGGCACAAGTCACATGGGGGGGGGTCGGGTGCTGTGAGTCGGGGGAGGGGCCGCATTTATTTATTTTTTTCTTCCCCCCCATCTGGGCCCCCTGAGAGCCGCTAGGCCCTAGGCAGGTGCCTAGGTTGCCTATCGGTAAATCCGGCCCAGGCGTATCCCTAGAAACAGAGTCTATGCCTGAGAACGAAAGTGTATGCCATTCATTTTCGAGCAAGACTGCTGAGGTGCATGGTGCGTAAAAGTCACCAACTCTGCTGATTCCATAGCTGAAGAGTTCCGAACTTTCACTTGCATTAGTATAAGCATAAAAACTTTGTGGCGGGAGCTTAATGGACTGAGATTCCATGGCCGAGCCGCTGCATGCAAGCCTCACATCACCAAGACCAATGCCAAGTGTCAAATGGAGTGGTGTAAAGCACACCGACACTGGACTGTGGAGCAGTGGAAATGTGTTCTGTGGAGTGACGAATCATGCTTCTCTATTTGGCAGTCAGATGGGCAAGTCTGAGTTTGGCAGATGCCAGAAGAACGCTACCTGCCTGACTGCATTATGCCAACTGTGACTTTTAGTGGAGGTGGGATAATGGTATAGGGCTATTTTTCAGGGTCTGGGCTAGGCCCCTTATCTCCAGTGAAGGACAATTTTAATGCTTCAGCATACCGAGTCATTTTGGACAATTCTATGCTTCCAACTTTATGGAAACAGTTTGGGGAAGGTCTTTTTCTATTCCAACATGACTGAGAGTTCACTTGTCATTGCTCTGCTCATCCTTCAATGATCTGTATGGTCTCCTTGGTAGCAACAGCTAATGCCACAAATTCTGCAATCACGGGTAAATAGTGTCCTGGCTCTTTGTCCTGCAGCAGCCATGATGCCAGAAAAAATACAGGTCTACACAGTTACTCTGAGCTGGCAGATAACCACAAGAATGTCCCCGCAGCACAGAAAATGGAAAACTTCTGCTGAACCAGAAGAGGAAGAGGGTTCAGTAAAGATACATGAAAGAGTTATGGTTGTCAGTTTCTGACTGTCTCAAGTTTTTTAAAATAACTAGTTAATCTTTCATGTTGCCACCTTCTGCACCATCTGTAGCTGCTTAAAAATGCCAGTCACAAATGGCTGCTTCATTATTGGTGACTGATTTTACTTCTGCCTTATAGTAGCCACACACACTATCTCCACCATCTACTAACACACTATCTCCACCATCTACTACAATTGTTATTCTGCTACCTTATGTTTCAATTGCTCCTCACACTGCTTAGATTGTAAGCTCACTTGTGCAGGTCATTCTTTACCTTCTCTTTCACGTTATTGTATGTTATTTATTTGTATCATAATGCTCTCAATATACAGTGCTGTGTAATATATTAGCATTTTAAAGGATAATAATAATAATAATAATAATAAGTCTGGCAATGTAATAAAATCATTTTAGCTATTGAAGACATTAATAGGGCCCAGCTGAACAGTATTTTAGGAGGAAAATTGAAATGAATGAAGGAGGTTGTGACAAAGTTGTAATGCATTCCCGTTTAAGTAGCTGCAGTGATCTTATGAAGGCAGCTCATGATAGCAGAATGTGGGTTTGCCTCTACTTATGCTTTTGCAGATAAATAGACATGTTTAATTAAATGAGTTGTGGGGCCACATTTATTTTCCAATATGTGAATAAACCCCAATGTCTTTTTAAGGTCAGCTGTTGGTAATAATAAAAACCATAATTATAAGTAAGAGAATATGTTCAACTTGTTGATCATAACCCAATTTGCATTATTTTATACAACTTAATGTTAATGCTTTCAGTCTTTGATTGCCTCCTTAATAACTGACATGCTAGCATCATTAAAATAAGTCTTTGTGACAATGTGTACATGTTAAAAATTTAAGTATTTCAATGTAGACCAGCAAAAATTAATAATCTTTGATCTATTCCCAAAAAAAATTAATTAAGCCAGCATGCTGTTAGGCAAAACAGATGATGCTATTATTCTGTTAACACATTTTCCTTATTTAGACTGTTTGGAATATTTCTATTAGATAATACTTCAGTTGCCAACACTCCCTTACTGTAATATTTCTGGCCATGAATTCTGGAACTTCATCATTTGTTGGGTTGATTACTATGTAAAATGGTTTCTCCAGTGAGCGATGTTTCCCATCAGTGACATACAGTGTAAACTGGTCGGCAGTAGGCTCTATGCGTTGATGTCTTGACTGTACGTAATTTATATTACGGGATATGACGTCCTTCAGTAGAAATGAATCTGGGTGACAACAGTATTTCACATTTGTTACAAGAAGGAATAAATAATTTGAAAAAAGATGGATTTCTAAACCAAACATGAATCAATTCTTGAAGAAAGTTAAGTTTAAAGAACGTCTCTATTCTGTTGACTGTGAAACAGGAATATGTGATGAGGGATATTGGCTTGTAAATGAACAGTAGCCCCTGGGTAGCAAACATAAGAAATGCAATAGAGATAGACTATGTACATGCACAGCATCAGGCAAGCCAGTTATCTCCCCTGCACCTCAAGTACCATAAGCTAGACTACAGGCTATTTCAGTACTTGGTTCTTAGTACTATCAGCTGTGTATATTTACTTTCTCCATCATAGTTACAAGAAATAAAAATCTAGCTTCCAACGTTTCAATTTTGACAGATATTTTGCATAATGTACAATGTTTAAACAAGGTGGCAGCATTTCTGGAAAGATAACAACATTCCATTGTAGCTTTATAAAATAACGCCACATGCTGTGAAAAGTCTATTCTGGGAACAATAAGATATGTAAAATCATGGTGATCATTTAAGAAGGAACTATGCATATTAAAGATCTACTTTTTATTTGTTTTGTGAATGCTTCTTATCAGCTAAGAGCAGGGATAGGCAACCTTCAGTACTCCGGCTGTTGTGGTTAGTTTGCTCTGCATTGAGGAATATGTCATTCAGCATCAGGAGCTTGAAGGTTACCAGGTCTAGTCCATGAATTATCATCCAACTGCAGTGTTTTTAGAATTTACTTACCAATACTTATCCCCATGTTACTTTTCTCAAACCCTGGAGATGGGAGGATATTTTCAATGTAGCCGTATTGAGGTGGAGAAACCAATATAAACTGCAAGGTGCTACCATCTGTATCGGGGTCGGTAGCAAGTAAATGGCTCACTGTAAGTGTGCATACCTTGCCTTCATCCACAGCGAATATTTCACCTGTTCAAGAGCCAGGTTAAGATATGGTAAGATATTAATGTTTTTACATATCTTAAAGATTGCATAGTTTACCAACCACAGATTGTTGAGCATTTGGCAAAATGTTCTGCTCTCAATATTTTTTGCAAGTTGGGACCAATTTACCACAAATTCATCTAAGAATGTATGTTCAGATTAGTGTCCAATATTCCAAAAACCTCAGTGAGCAGTGGTCATTTATTAACTAGCAGTGCTGCTGGTGTTATGAATTTGTTTTAACAGGACAGGTCACAATTAAGTGCAGTAAAATGGAATCCATTATAAAGTGAGTACATTTTATAGAGCACGACATAATCTGGCACAAATAAAGCACAATTGGCCTAATTTGGGCCTATTGAACACAAAAATATGCCAAGAACATAAAGAGATTTTATGTTTGTACTTTAGTTGCGCATATTTTAAAGAATGTCCATCTTAAAATCTAGCATATAGATGCATGTGTCTGGAGCAAAGATATGCCAGTCAACACTATCAACTTATGTCTAGTGCATATATGGATCCATAGCAAAGATACGGCAGTCACCATCATCATCATTTCATCATCATCATTTATTTATATAGCGCCAAAATATTCCGTAGCGCTTTACAATTGGGGACAAACATAATAAACTAATAAACAAACTGGGTAAAACAGACAAAGAGGTGAGAAGGCCCTGCTCGCAAGCTTACAATCTATGGGACAATGGGAGATTGACACATGAGGTTAAGTATACATTTTGCATCTTGGCCCAGCCAGACTGCAAAGGTAAAAGTGATTCATAAGCTAAATAATCCTGTCACACAACAATGTTGGTCAGGGGGTAGTTGTCTTGTGTGAAATTGTGTAACAGGTGGTAACAGGCAAGGTAGTGAGGTTAAGAGGGTGGTTGAGGAATATTATAAGCTTGTCTGAATAGGTAGGGTTTCAGAGAACGCTTGAAAGTTTGTAGACCAGAGGAGAGTCTTATTGTGCGAGGGAGAGAGTTCCATAGAGTGGGTGCAGCCCAAAAAAAGTCCTGTAACCTGGAATGGGAGGATGTAATGAGAGTGGATAAGAGACGCAGATCTTTTGCAGAACGGAGTTGAGTTGCCGAGTTGGGAGATATTTTGAGACAAGAGAGGAGATGTATGTTGCTCTTGTTGGTGGGTGGGAATATTATTAACTCTTTTAGAAAGATTAAGTTTGAGTTGGTGAGAGGACATCCAAGATGATATGGCAGAAAGACAGTCAGTTACACGGGACAACACAGATGTCGAGAGATCAGGAGAGGATAGATAGATTTGGGTATCATCCGCATAGAGATGATACTGAAAGCCAAAGGAACTTATTAGATTTCCAAGAGAAGCGGTATAGATAGAGAACAGCAGAGGACCTAGCACTGAGCTTTGTGGTACTCCAACTGATAGGGGAAGCGGAGCAGAGGTGGCTCCAGAGAAATTAACAGTGAATGAGCGATTAGAGAGGTAGGATGAGAACAAGGATAGAACAGTGTCTTGAAGACCTAGGGATTGCAGCGTTTGTATGAGAAGAGAGTGGTCAACGGTGTCAAATGCTGCCGAGAGATCCAGGAGAATTAGGATAGAGTAATGGCGTTCAGTTTTAGCAGTGATCAGATCATTGACAACCTTGGTCAGCGCAGTCTCTGTGGAGTGTTGAGAACGAAAGCCAGACTGAAGAGGATCCAACAGGTTGTTTGCGGAAAGAAAGCGTGTGAGGCGAGTGTAGGCAAGTCTCTCTAGAAGCTTGGATGGGCAAGGGAGCTGAGATATGGGACGGTAATTTGAGAGAGAGTTTGGGTCAGAGTTTTGTTTTTTTAGAATAGGAGTAATCACTGCATGCTTATATAGTGATGGAAAGATGCCAGTAGAGAGTGAGAGATTACAGATTTGAGTTAGAGGTGAAATGAGTACAGGAGACAGGGATCTACCAATTTGCGAGGGAATAGGATCAAGAGGACAGGAGGTAGAGTAGGAAGATAAGAAGAGAGTAGAAATCTCCTCTTCATTTGTGGGGTCAAATGAAGAGAGGGTGTCAGAGGGTAGTGGGAAGAAATTGAGCTGATTGCTTGTCGAGGAAGAGGATACCATTTCTAGTCTGATCTTATCAATCTTGTCCTTGAAGTAGGAAGCAAGATCCTGAGCACTGATAGTAGATGGAGGGTTCGGGGTGGGAGGATTGAGAAGATGTTTAAATGTATTGAAAAGGCGTTTGGGGTTAGAAGCCTGAGCATAGATAAGAGATTGGAAGCATGTTTGTTTTGCAGTGTCCAGAGCATTTCGATAGGAGCGGTAGACAGAAGTATATGTGAAGAAGTCATTAGAGCTTCGAGATTTACGCCAGTGACATTCTGCTTTACGGGACAGTTTTTGAAGATTTCGTGTTGCTTTGGTGTGCCACGGTTGACATTGAAGTCGACGTGTAGTATGTAGTGTCGCTGGAGCCACTTGATCAAGGGCCGTTGCTAAGGTTAGGTGAAAATGAGGTACTGCCATCTCAGGGGATGAGAATGTAGAGATAGGGGAGAGAAGGTTTTCGAGAGAGGTGGAAAATTGTTGAAGATTAATAGAATTAAGATTTCTGCGAGTATCATTAATTGAAATATGTTTGAATGGCATGGGGAATAAAATGATATTGGTGACTGACATATCTATCATTGATAAATAAATAAATGACAAAAAAAGAGAGCACCCCCCCAAAAAATATCCTTACACAGTCCCATCACTACACAGCCTGGACTTGTTTCCACTAAAGCACAAGAAAAGGAGCATGGGGGCCCCCTCCTGCACCCTAGGCTGTGAGAAACGTGGTAATGGAAACACACATGCCCTGGAGTGGCAATTTTGCCATCACATTGGCACCAGTATAATGGAACTGAGTCCCTAACATCACTGACCATTATACAAATATAGTATAAATACATAAATAATACACAGACACATATTTTAAAAATAAACAAAGTTGAGTCCCAGGCTGGGTCTGGTTCCCATTATGACAAAGAGGCTCAATGCTGTAGGTTTTACATTTTACAATGTTTTGTGCATTTGAAGGGGAAAAGGGATAAGAAACAATTTCAAACACATTATTCTTCCCTTAGTTATGTTCATGAAATAAATTCAAACCCATGAAATATACTTATTTGTTTATTCTGCAAGTGCTGACATATTACAGTGTTTCTGTCATTATTAACTTTTAAAGTTTATTATTTTTTATAAACAATATTTTTGAATGTTTTTTTTTACATTTATTTGGCGGGGGGGGGGGGGGCGGGGGCATTTTTTAACACTTGTGGTACTGTGACAAAGAGGATCAGCGTCTTACTAAGCCAGTATTGGGCCTGACTCATTAAGGAGAGCAAAGCATATAAAAAGGAGTAACTTTGCACCTGGGCAAAACCATGTTGCTTTGGAGGGGAAGGTACATTTTCAAATGTGGGGACAGATTTATAGTTGGGGTAGGGCATGTCCTAGATCAACTTTAAATTTCAGTGTAAAAATAAAGCTATCAAGTATTTGTGTGCTACATGAAAAAACAGCCAGTATTAAACTTATGTGCAAAATAATAAACTAATTTGCACCCCTTGCATTGTAACATGGTTTGTCCAGGAGCAAACTTATAAAGCTGGGTACACACTACACTGTTTTCGTGCAATAATTGGCTCAAACAGCCGACATACGACCGCTCGTTCAAAAGTCGGGTCAGTGTGTGCAGTGACACGATGGTCGAAAGTCTGCCCAAATGGACGATTATCGCCTCATTTGGTTGGTCGTACCATTTAATATTTTCGGTCCAATCTCGTTTCCAATGTGTAGTGTGTATAAACTTCCGACCGATCCACAACAGTGAGTACAAAATTACAACAGTCATTGCTCACGACAACATGGCTGTAAAAAGTCGCTAAAGGGACGTCCGCTCTTCCCTTTATCGTCCTAAACAAGGCTAGTGTGTATGCAGTCCATGGACCGAGCGATTGGACCATCGATCGCATGTAAAATCGGCATAAAAAGTTGGTCGGAATTTCTGTAGTGTGTACCCAGCTTTACTCCTTTTTTGCTTTGCTTTCCTTAATGACTCCAGTTCATTGTCTCTTTCATGCAGGAAACTCCTTTTATTGTGTCATCTGCATCTCCTTCATACCAGTAGGTCACCATAGGACATTGCTTTTCCCATGTGTCTAATTAGTGATTGGATACCCAGGAAGACATCCAGTCACCCCTTACTTATGAGCGGTGTGTCTTCTGGCTCACAGCAGTTCTTATCTGTGCCAACAGTTTGTAGCGAGTGCAAAGCCATCCAAGTGGACAGCATTGTGGTTAGCACAGTGGTTAGCATTGCTGCCTCACAGCACTGAGGCCATAGGTTTTATTTGGCTTCTAATTAAATTAATGTGTGTTTGTGAGGTAGAGAATGTAGACTGTAAGCACTACTGGAGCATGGACCAAAGGACAATATTAACAATAGGTCTTAATATAGATCTTTTGCCATTGTCAGAGAGACGGTTACCTTTTTGATTAGTATATTCTATGGAATTTAGGTTTTTGGTGGCAAAAATTGCTTTCCTTTATTAGTATATTGAAATATATGTAAACTTAGTAAATAACGAAAATGGTGTCATTTTTACTTTTGACAATTATACTGAAGTCTTCTTACCTATTGTAATTGACGGTGGCTGGTTATTCACAGGAAAAACAGTAATATTGAGGTCATATACAGGAAAAGAGTCATGATTTGGCAAAACAGGATTATGGGGTCCATTAAAACAGCAGTTTTTCACATCTCTATCAAATTCAGCATCAGAAATAACAAATGTTAGAATGTCAAAGCAAGGCTGTAATCCAATCTCTCCACCTACAGGATGAAAGATTGACAACTGTTACAAGCATGACATACTCATTATAGAGGTTTATTTATGTACAACTTTATAAGCCTGAAATTGGACAGAGTGATATTTATCAGGTGTTGTGACCATTTTTGCAAAATAATGCCATTTTGCCAGTTGACCCATACATTATAATGTATATTATATATGTATTATCCACATAAAGCCTGTTTTACTTGTATAACAAATGTATGCTTTAAGCAAACATTCAATCATATCAGTGTGTAAGCATTTTAAGTTTTTGTAGCAATTAGAATACTTTTAGAATTATTTTTAATATTTATTTTTTATCTAAAATTGTATTGTCACATTGCTTTGCACACATTGTGATAAAAGTTATACCCAAAATGTAAACCATTAACCTAGACTATGATCACATTAGTGACATTTTGTGTTCATACTGGTATGCCTGTAGATCACAGATCCTTCAGAAACATCCTTTTGCGAGAATCGGTCAATAGTAATTCCGTCCTTTTGGACAATGCCCCAACGAGGCTGGCGAGCAATCATGAACGTCAGCTTCATATCATCACTATCTGCATCGATGGCATAGACATAGTCAGCTGAAAGGACCACTTCTTCCCCCTCTGGACAATATATGATGGGTAAAAGGTTCTCCTTCATAACTGGCGGCTCATCATTTACTGGGGAAACCTGCAAAGTGACAATAATTATGCAACCACTAGCTAGTACAAATCATTTATAACAGTTGGCTTTAAAGGGAATCAAGCCATGATGATAAGAGTACCATGATACATTTATCCACTATTAGTTTAAGAAAATAAATACAATATCTGTATTATTTCTTTTCCTGTCTGTTTTCTAATCATTTTTAGGGTACATTGAGTTCATGTGGCAGCTTCAATTTAGTTTGTTTGCAATTCCTGGGGTGCATTAGAGGACAGAAGTTGTGACGCTTTTTCCGTTGCAGCCTCAACATTAATTATAACAACTCTAAAGACCCACAAACAAAGTCTGAAATAACGCCACACTAGAGGAATTCCATAGGATAAAACATAGTTGGGAAAGGTGGTGTGATTGGTATTTCTGTTGTTGTAAAATGCCAGCCATCTATTAATAAAGGTACATTTCAAAAGGAAACCTCAATTGTTTATTCAACAACATACTGTATTGCAATTAAACTTTCTTCAAACTTTTGCATTAAAGATATTATAAATAATACTCTTCCTAAACTGAGTGATTTTGGGAAATTAAGTTTAATCTATGGAGAATGCCATTGTGGATCTCCATTTCAGTGCAGCGCAGCAAATCGGATTTTCCATACCAGTTTGATTTTAGCACTCCAGAGTGCTCAGACAAGGAACAGTGATTTAATGTTGAACATATAATTGATCATTCCAATGTTTCCAGAGAAAATTCCGCCAATGCTTGGATTGCATGTTACGCACCTGTCTCTGTGACAACGCTAAACTACACAATCGTGGTTACCATTATATAATACTACTAACCTGTATTTTTAGAAGAAACTCAGCAGAATTGATACCATCCATAGCTATAAAGTGAATGTCATCCTGTAGGGTCTCTGAGCCATCATGTTGGTACCTTTGGTAAGAAGAATGTATATTAACTTGTTAAATGTTGATAGTCTTCATTTATTTTTATTACTACCCGTATGTATCACACATGGTTTATGAAAATGGGATGGGCATGGTTTTTAAAATTATTTCTTACAAGTAATATAAAATCCATTCAAACAGCTTGGCCCGAAGAAGAAGGACATGTTGGTTGAATGGAATCAAGGAAAATATTTTCTTTGTCTGTTCTGACAGGAACATTGCTCCAACTACATTCAGATTGATCAATCTCACCTATCACAACCTTGTCGAAAATAATTGACTTCTTTATTGCAGTTTGGAAAACCACTTCTTGTATGAATTGTATCTTGACCAGATCTCAAAATAGGCATTGCACTTTGGGATTTGCAGGTTTTAAGACATGTGGTTTCAAGTGCGATGCCCTTTCATAAACTGCAGAGCTTGCAAAATGTATATCAAACTAACAGCATAGTAACCCCCCCTCCCTTTTTTGTAAAGAGAAATCACATACATTTTGAGATACTGATGAGCTTTCAGGAGCCCCAGGTTCATCATTGGGTAGTTTCAAAATATCATTCTCATTAAACCCATACAGTCATGGCCAAAAGTTTTGAGAATGACACAAATATTTTTTTTCACAAAGTCTGCTGTCTCAGTTTTTATGATGGTAATTTGCATATACTCCAGAATGTTATGAAGATTGATCAGATGAATTGCAATTCATTTCAAATTAAGTCCCTCTTTGCCATGACAATGAACTTTATCCCAAAAACATCATTTCCACTGCATTTCAGCCCTGCCACAAAAGGACCAGCTGACATCAGGTCAGTGATACTCTCGTTAACACAGATGAGAGTGTTGATGAGGACAAGGCTGGAGATCACTCTCTCATTCTGATTGAGTTAGAATAGCAGACTGGAAGCTTTAAAAGAGGGGTGGTGCATGAAATCATTGTTCTTCCTCTGTTAACCATGGTTACCTGCAAGGAAACACATGCATTTATCATTTCTTTGCACAAAAAGGGCTTCACGGGCATTGATATTGCTGCTAGTAAGACTGCACCTAAATCAACCATTTATCGGATCATGAAGAACTTCAAGGAGACAGGTTCAATAGTTATGAAGAAGGCTTCAAGGCGCCCAAGAATGTCCAGCAAGTGCCAGGACCATCTCCTAAAGTTGATTCAGCTGCGGGATCGGGGCACCGCCAGTGCAGAGCTTGCTCAGGAATGGCAGCAGGCAGGTGTGAGTGCATCTGCACAGTGAGGCGAAGACTTTTGGAGGCTGGCCTGGTGTCAAGAAGTCCAGCAACCAAGCCACTTTTCTCCAGGAAAAACATCAGGGACAGACTGATATTCTGCAATTGGTACAGTGATTGGAGTGCTGAGGACTGGAGTAAAGTCATTTTCTCTGATGAAACCCCTTTCAGATTGTTTGGGGCATCTGGAAAATCGCTTGTCCGGAGAAGGAAAGGTGAGTGCTACCATCAGTACTGTGTCATGCCAACAGTAAACCATCCTGAGACCATTCATGTGTGGGGTTGCTTCTCAGCCAAGGGAGTGGGTTCACTCACAATTTTACCTAAGAACACAGCCATGAATTAAGATTGGTACCAAAACTTCCTCCAAGACCAACTTCTTCCAACCATTCGAGAACAGTTTGGTGATGAACAATGCCTTTTCCAGCATGATGGAGCACTTTGCCATAAGGCAAAAGTGATAACGAAGTGGCTCGAGGATCAAATCAAAATTTTGGGTCCATGGCCAGGAAACTCCCCAGTCCTTAATCCCATTGAGAACTTGTGGTCAATCCTCGAGAGACTGGTGGACAAACAAAAACCCACAAATTCTGACAAACTCCAAGCATTGATTAGGCAAGAATGGGCGGCCATCAGTCAGTATGTGGCCCAGAAGTTGATTGACAGCATGTCAGGGCGAATTGCAGAGGTCTTCAAAAAGAGGGGTCAAAACTGCAAATATTGACTCTTTGCATAAACTTAATGTAATTGTCAATAAAAGCCTTTGACATTTATGAAGTGCCTGTAATTTTACTTTAGTATACCATATCAACATCTGATAAAAAGGTCTAAAAACACTGAAGCAGCAAACTTTGTGAAAACCAATACGTGTGTCATTCTCAAAACCTTTGGCCATGACTGCACGATTAGATGTCATTGTTGGCCTTTCTCACTATAGCGTCATCTTATATTGAAAAATTGAAAATATTCAGAAAACATGTATGGATAATACATATCTAGCTTATGATGTCAAAAGATTTGGAAATCAAAGATTTAAAGCTTTATGTAATCAGAATTTCACCCTGAAGTTCTGTATTGAGACTCTGCTGCTTATTGCAACCAATGGATTTGTCCTGACAAATTCAGATCTTAACATTATAATTTCCACATCAATAAGCTTAGAGATATCTGTAGGATATCTACCAAGCTTAAAAATTTGATATATAACAAAACAATTATTACAACAATCCTAACCTAACTTTTAACATGCCGAGGTCCAGATAGCGGAATTGTTCTCCTTCATTCATGGTTGTCCCCTCATATTGCACTAGGCCATGTAGCGGTGGTCTTTGCAGGATGATTCCAAGCTGATTTTGTTTTGTGTCCTTGTCAGTGATATGGATATAATCCACTGTCAGCTGCTGAGAGCCGCCTTCTTCCACTTTCATGTCATATGTGAATACCTATCAAATAAATGTCTTCATCTATTATTCATCCCAAGAACCAGAGGAACCTTGAGACCCCTTGCAAATTTGCAGCTTTTTTTGACAGTACACGTTGGCAGCCTACCAGGATGGATCTTGCCTCTCCTCTAACATTAAGCAAAAGAAGCAACTATTGAAATTCTTGTACGGGACCATCTCTGGCTTTGGCTTTATGTTAATACCCAGTCTTGTTTTATTACTGTGTTTGTTCCCAATTCTAATGTGCTACAAAATATGCTTGCGCTATACAAGTAAATGTTAATAATATTAACAATAATGTCTGTTCATATGTGTAAGTGGAGCAAAAGACAGACAACAAATTTGTAGTGCACTGGCATATAACAGGGCATTCCTAAAAATGATTTACCTTATAAAACAGAAACACACAGCTATTTCCTGCAGAGAAAGGAGTGGAATCATGTGGTGCAGACTGCACATCCATCCTTCTCTGAGAAGATGTCAGATGTGTTGCTCATGGTGCGTGACCTCCCTGAGATGTGCAAAGGAGGTCACGTGATGGGGAAGAGAATGTGATGAAATTTAGTCTTGTTCTCTGTTTTATGACTCAATGATCTTCACTCTCTGACCCAGCTTTGAATAAGACCTGGGGCTGGGGGTGAAGCTCCAAGGTGCATAAAGCTGAGAAAAGGACCAACGGATCAAGAAGGAAAGAGCTGGGGGACACAGGAGAAAGCTGTTGCCCATCACTGATTTAAAGTGTAATGGTCTAATATACAGTATAAACATAAAGTGCAAAAAAGTGGACATAATTTTGCTTCTTGTCTCAGTAATCCATGTAAATAACCTTTGGGGTGATGGTATAATACCATAAGTATATCCAATTCTACAAAGACCAATAACAAAATCACCATTTTCATTTATGAATGTAACAGTAACTGTGGGTAAGCTTGTGGCACTGAGTCAGGTCATACCTCTGGAGGCTGGTTGTCTACTGGGAGAATAGTAATATTGAAGCAGATGCCATGCAAGATACCTCCATTGCGATTATGAACTGACAATGTAAAGCGGACATGTAGAACATCATGACCTATATCTTCCATCGGTGGCATATATGCAACTTTCATATGACTCACTGCATGCTGCAAAATAAAGGTATTCATATATGAGAAATCAAAATCTAGAAAATAAAGTGCAACATAGGACATGGAAGAATCATCAAAAATTGCTTGCCTTAATCTTATTCTAGTAGAAGTTTTTTTTATTCCGCACCAGGTGTAGGACTTTCCTCCTTGCTTAAATCCTACAATATTCTTCTATCTAAATAGCTTGATGGGGGGGGGTGGTTCTATGGCAATATTTGCCTTGAACACCCATGTCAAATGCTTACACTTGCCAAGTTACAGGGAGGTCTTACCTGGGTGAATGTTGATGCCACATTAGCTGTGTGATCCTTTACAAATTTAGGGATAGTTTCTACTAGGACAATCTTCCCAGCTTCTAGATCACTGCACAGAAAAATTTAAAGAAAAATAATGAACATGTTTAATTTTCAAGATTTTAATAAAAGGACAGTATTACAAGCTTCATTTTGGTCCATGATATCTGCTGACAGACAATGTTCCCTGTATGGTGTGCTGCTGTGCGACAGCTCATAATTTTTCAGCCCTCCACACACAGATCCACACACTGGCCGTTTTCTGGTACAGCCATCACCAAACTGGTCATTGTGCTTTGGTCATCCAAACTTACTACCTTTATGCCTGTATCACCACTACAGCGGCACTACTTTCAGTCAACTTCTGGGATCAGTCAGGATCGATGAGCACTCATTTATCACAGATGAGGAATTGCTGGGAGACTCAGAAGTAGACCTATTAACTGGTGTGTTTATGGGACAAGGGGGGGGGGTGGAGAAGGGTAATCAGTGTAACTTGCGACTTGCAAAGTGGGTACCTGTGCAACAGCTGGATGGCAGCTGTAGGGAGTAACTGTACAACAGGTGGTAGGAAGCTGAAGATACTTATGCCACTGGTGTTTCGAAGTTGTGGAGGTAATTTGTGCAAAATAGTACTAACAAAAGGGATATCTGTGCAACAGATGTCTGGCAGTTGGGAGTAACCTGTACAACATATGTGCATCACATGCTTTGAATCTGTCCAGCAGATGGCTGGCATCTGTGCATGGTTAAGGAGGGGGGTATATATGCAACAGGTGTCTGGCACTTGGGTGCTGTAATCAATACATCATGTGGCTGGTAATTGAGGAAAGTCTGCAATCTGGCAATATGCGACTTGCAGTGTGTGTGTTTTGTGTGTGTGTAGGGGCGATTATGTCTGCATAACATGGCTGGTAATGGTTGCTTATCTCTGTGCAATATATTTATAGCGTTGGGGGGTATATGTAAAATATTTTCAGATAATAATGGGTGTTTTATGGATAAGATATTGACTATCATTAGCTGGATATTAGAATGGTGGTCATTTGCTATGCAGAAGAATGCTATCATTGTGAGGTATGAAGTACTGTGCAAAGGCCTTTGATACAGGGCCACACAAGAGGTTGGTTTACAAAATAAGGGAACTGGATTTAGGAATCAACATTTGTCCTTGGATCGAAAACTGGTTAGAGAATAGGGAACAGAGAGTTGTGATAAATGGAACATTTTCTAATTGGTCAAAAGTCTTAAGTGGAGTACCTCAAGGTTCCGTGCTGGGGCCACTCCTTTTTAATATATTTATTAATGACCTTGGTGATGATTTAGAGAGTAAAGTTTCTATTTTTTGCATATGACACTAAACTCTGTAAGGTAATAAAATCAGAGCAAGATGTAGCTTCTCAACAGAGGGACTTAAATAAACTGGAGGATTGGGCGGCCAAAATGGAATATGAGGTTTAACATAGATAAATGTAAGGTTATGCATTTAGGGATCAAAAACAAGAACGCAATCTATAAACTAAATGGAATTAATTTAGGAGATCCTATAATGGAAAAGGATTTGGAAGTGCTCGTAGTCAAGCAGCAGCTGCAAGGGCAAACAAAGTATTGGCATGCATAAAAAGGGGCATAGATGCAAGGGAAGACAGTGTAATTTTGCCACTGTATAAATCGTTGCTAAGACCACATCTTGAATATGCAGTACAGTTCTGGGCACCACTCTATAAAAAAGATAATTTGGAACTAGAAAGGGTTCAGAGAAGGGCGACAAAATTGATAAAGGGTATGGAGTCATTAAGTTATGAGGAAAGGTTACCCAGTTTAGGCATGTTTACTTTAGAAAAGAGGCGTCTAAGGGGAGATATGATTACTATGTACAAATACATTAAGGGTCAATACAGAGAACTTTCATGGGAACTTTTTACCCCAAGGACTATACACAGGACACGCAGTCACCCCTTAAGGTTAGAGGAGAGGAAATTTCACAACCAGCAAAGGAAGGGGTTCTTTACAGTAAGGGCAGTTGGAATTCATTGCCAGGGAAGGTTGTGATGGCAGATTCTATAGATATGTTTAAGAAAGGGTTAGACAAATTTTTAGCGATATGACCGTTAATTAAAATGAAGGATAGTAGTGGATATAGGGTAAAAATAGGACTGCAATATTGAGTCTGGGGGGATTTTCACAATTGAAACAGACTGGCGGTTGCTTACTCTGGATCAATTTCAAATATAAGTGCAGGATCGCAGGACATCCAAAATAGGTTGAACTTGATGAACTGGTGTCTTATTTCAACCTCATCAACTATGTTACTATGTTACATCAACTATTTATGAGGTCCTTTACATCTATGCATCCTTACAGCATATTTTATATATTTGTTTAGGACCAACTAGTCACCTTGGGCTGTGCACAGTGCCAAATTTAGTATTAAACATAAAGGCAGAAACTCAAGGGGCACCACAAAATAGTGTAGTATTAAGATGTAGAAGAATATATAAACATAAAACACCTACATGGCCGGACTGGCCATCTGGCACTTCTGGCAAATGCCAGAAGGGCCGATGGTCAGATGGGCCGGTTACTAGCTGGCCGGCCCCATCGCTCAGCACACAGACTGTCATGCCAGAATTCGGCATGACAGTCTGTGTGCTGAGCGGTGGGGTCGGCACTACACTTACTTCCTGGTGTGGCCGCGCCTCCCCTCCTCCCCTCTCTTCTATAAATGGCTCTGGAGATGTCACATGGGACGAGCACCATGTGTTAGGAGAGACTACACAGCGCGCCGCGGAGGGCACAAGGTAAGAGGTGGGGCGGTTAGTTTGTGTGACGGGGATCTATATGTGTGACAGGGGATCTATATAAGTGACAGGGGAGCTATTTGTGTGACAGGGGATCTATATGTGTGACAGGGGAGCTATATGTGTGACAGGGGATCTATATGTGTGACAGGGGATCTATATAAGTGACAGGGGATCTATATAAGTGACAGGGGAGCTATTTGTGTGACAGGGGATCTATATGTGTGACAGGGGAGCTATATGTGTGACAGGGGATCTATATGTGTGACAGGGGATCTATATAAGTGACAGGGGAGCTATATAAGTGACAGGGGAGCTATTTGTGTGACAGGGGATCTATATGTCTGACAGGGGATCTATATGTGTGACAGGGGATCTATATAAGTGACAGGGGATCTATATAAGTGACAGGGGAGCTATTTGTGTGACAGGGGATCTATATGTGTGACAGGGGAGCTATTTGTGTGACAGGGGAGCTATATGTGTGACAGACAGGGGATCTATATGTGTGACAGGGGATCTATATGAGTGACAGGGGAGCTATTTGTGTGACAGTGGAGCTATATGTGTGACAGGGGATCTATATGAGTGACAGGGGATCTATATGTGTGACAGGGGAGCTATTTGTGTGACAGGGGATCTATATGTGTGACAGGGGAGCTATATGTGTGACAGACAGGGGATCTATATGTGTGACAGGGGATCTATATGAGTGACAGGGGAGCTATTTGTGTGACAGGGGATCTATATGAGTGACAGGGGATCTATATGAGTGACAGGGGATCTATATGTGTGACAGGGGAGCTATTTGTGTGACAGGGGATCTATATGTGTGACAGGGGAGCTATTTGTGTGACAGGGGAGCTATATGTGTGACAGGGGATCTATATGTGTGACAGGGAATCTATATGTGTGACAGGGGAGCTATATGTGTGACAGGGGATCTATATGTGTGACAGGGGAGCTATTTGTGTGACAGGGGAGCTATTTGTGTGACAAGGGATCTATATGTGTGACAGGGGAGCTATTTGTGTGACAGGGGAGCTATATGTGTGACAGGGGTTCTATATGAGTGACAGGGGATCTATATGTGTGACAGGGGATCTATATGTGTGACAGGGGATCTATATGAGTGACAGGGGAGCTATTTGTGTGACAGGGGAGCTATATGTGTGACAGGGGATCTATATGTGTGACAGGGGATCTATATGAGTGACAGGGGAGCTATATGTGTGACAGGGGATCTATATGTGTGACAGGGGAGCTATTTGTGTGTCAGGGGAGCTATTTGTGTGACAGGGGAACTATATAAGTGACAGGGGATCTATATAAGTGACAGGAGTTCTATATGAGTGACAGGGGAACTATATGTGTGACAGGGGATCTATATGTGTGACAGGGGATCTATATGAGTGACGGGAGCTATTTGTGTGACAGGGGAGCTATTTGTGTGACAGGATCTATATGTGTGACAGAGGATCTATCTGAGTGACAGGGGAGCTATTTGTGTGACAGGGGAGCTATTTGTGTGACAGTGGAGCTATTTGTGTGACAGGGGAGCTATTTGTGTGACAGAGGAGCTATTTGTGTGACAGGGTATGATTATAGTGGAACAAAAAATAACACAGAATTTACTGACAGGCGCCAATAAAAATGGGATCGACAAAGTTAAAAAATATATAAATCAAGCTCTGAATGACAATGAATACAAATAACCAAAAAAATAACCCCCAAAAAAATATCCAAAGAATGACCTTTATGATTATAGTGTGTATGTGTGTGACAGTATAACTATAGTATGTGTGTGTGTGGGACAGGGTATGATTATAGTGTGTATGTGTGTAACAATATAACTATAGTATGTGTGTGTGGGCCGGTGTATGACCATAATGTGTGTGTGTGTGAGGGCCGGTGTATGACAATAATGTGTGTATGGGTAGCTCTTAATATAATATGGGAGGTAGGCTGTTAATCTAATAGGGAATTGCAGGTGGGGCCTAATTATTGGGTGCTATTCAATTTGTGGGGTGATGGTGGGGGCAATTTAATAGTGGGGCCTATCAATTTCAGATGGGGTGATTGCATTTTTAATTTAATGCTGGGGTGCTTTGGAGAGAGGGAAATAGTTTTATTTATTAAATGGGAATACTATTTAATGTCAGGGCTAGTTGGAGGGAAATAGATGTATTTATCAAATGTGAATACTAGTATTTTAATGTTGTGGCTGCAGTGAGGCCTAATTTTAAAACATCGATGCTATATTGATTTAACACCAGGGCTAAATTTCAACTGCTCATTTTTTTCTCCAAATAGGGCATCCAGCATTCCAGGATCCAGACAAGCAGCAACTGATCTAAAGACACCAGCAGCCACAAATGGTGACCATGACAAGACAGGTAGGAGAGACCAGGACAGTCTGCCAACTGTTCTGAATTTGGTGGGTGACAGTCCCACTTAGTCAGGATTTGGTCTGACTACAAGAACAGTTGGGAGATATGTCCTGTTTCACACTGTACTGCCTGTTAAGGCAGAACTGCATGCACCTAACAGTAGTGCACACAGTATTGCCTTTGTATTTGTCAAAAATTTGTCTAATAGCCAAATTACATCATAGGATCCCCCCTGACTTAAGTGCCCGGGCCCCCCGAGCCTTAATCCAGTTGGTCAGCAGGAGGATCTGTGCTCCGTCCCGGACATGGCACAGCCTGCAGAGCAAGCCGAGGAGCTCTAAGTCTCACAAGATTTATTAATCTCATGAGACTAAGAGCTTCCCTGCTCACTCTACAGGAATGTTAGCAGCATCAGAAGCATAGATAAGTACAGTGGGCTGGGGGTGTCATAATGTATCTGGGGGGGGTGGCGTAATGTGGATGGGGAGGGTCTGATAAATGTAATGTTTTATTATAATGTATGTATCAATGCACCATTTTGACCACGCCCCCAACATAATGTAGCTACGCCCTTGGCGGCACCGCCACTGCACTGCGGCACACATTTTTTTTTCCTGCTAATCAACAGAGGTGGGCCTGTGTGCTTTAAATGCCAGGGCTGATTTTTAGTCCCAGTCCGGCCCTGAACACCTATAACCATTCACATGGGCTGGCACATTAGGTCTATATTAAGGTGCAGCAGTGATTGACGACTGGCTCTTGCTCTGCATCTTATTACCTGGTAGATGATGATGAACGACATGGAGGGGTAGTAACTGTATAAATGAGTTCTCTTTCCGGAGATTCAGTGTCTATGAAATGTAGCTGCTTCTTTGTAATGTAAACAATCTCGGTTTCCTTAACAATCAAATGCCGAACTGTTCCAGGGACCTCCTTGGGAAGTTGATCATCCACTGGTGTTATATGTATGATCACGGACTAGAAACAAAAAAAGTATGTAGGATGATTCTTTGTTCCTCTCCATTGCATTTACTGCAACCCAAGAGAAACATGTTATTTAATTTTAAGATGTGTGAGTCTCATTGACAGTGCCTAGCATACGATATTTAAATATTTTCATCACACTGTAGGATTGCGTGAATGACCTACTTTATTCAACTTCCTAATTTATTCTATCTTTGGACATGTGGATATGGATCCTTGTAAATCATATAATAACATAATAATCACATAATTAATAAAAGACGTGCATTATAAAATTGCAACAAGGTTTGTAACCAAAACTAGCCATGACCTAAAAAAACATGTGTAAGTCTGTAAGTTTGTTAATACCCACATGTTCAATATCTAAATGACATGCTTCAGGTAAGATGTAATTTATATAACAACACAACCTTGGTCCCCTGGCATGCTGGAGTATCAAGACTGTGGGGTGGGTTTACTATAGCATCTAAAAAGGAAAAGTGGAGATGTTGCGCATAGCAATCAACCAGATTCTAGCTTTCATTTCTCCAGTATATTCTAGAAAATGATAGCTAGAATGTGATTGGTTGCTTGCTTTGGGCAACACGTTCATTTTTCCTTTTTAGAAAGTTTAATAAATCTACCCCTGTGACTGTGTGATGGAAATCGGGGTACTCCTTTGACCCCATTAAAGTAAACAGGAAACTGCAAAATGTTCATCCCAAATACAGATCTAAATCTACTGTAGATGAGAGAGAACAAGGCAATTACCTGCACCTGCTTCAAGATTTACATTACATATAATGTAGTTTGCTGATGGTAGTAATATCAAAGTAGATGTGTTACCTACATAGACTATGGAAATAATATCCATAGTGATGTATCCTATTAATTCTCTATGAGCCAATACCTTGTGAATATAAGTTGGGTATTATGAATATTAGTCAGGCAGCGCCTCCATATTATCACTGGTTTTTATAAAATAGAGAGGAAACAAAAGGGATAGCCCCAATGCGTGTGGGTGACAGGTCCACTTTAATAGAAAAAAATATAGAAACATTCTTGAATAACTAACATCATTTTAAACTTAGGGCTTATACACACTAGGTAAAGTAATTGTGGTTTACTCATCAATTACATGATGGAAAATTGTGCAAAACTGCTCAGACCTGTGTCCATGTACAAGAGTATTTCACACTCCAGATCATTACCAGAGCACAATGGAGCACTCACTCTGTAAACACTTAATATAGTAATATATACTTTTCAGTTGCACTCACAATAGATACTAATGATCTCTATAATTACACACGTTCTAGTCATCACTTGTCATTGGATGCACCTCATTGCTCCACAGGTAAAACCAGGAGTGGGGAGAGGGGGGTGGCAGTTACTAGGTACCCAGGGCTTCCTCAGTGGCTAGCCTGCCAGATTTTGGTAGTGATATATGGGGCTTTGACCACATATGTGACCCCAACTATGCCTCTTTAAAAGTTGGGCAAAGTGACTGCTCGGACTAATAGCTTCTTACTGGTCCGCACAGTCACAACCCTCCTAGGCTCCATGCGCAGCCTCGGCTCTTGCTAGGCAGCCTGCACAGTCTGGGGGGTTACCATGCAATCACACCCCTAGGGTGGCTCCAAGAAGCGTCAGTTTTGGCCCTGGGTAAAAGCACTATGTATTGTGTATGAGCCCTTGAGTTGACAGTTGTTTTCAGACAGACATTACATACCTGAGGACCAGAGAGGTTAGGCGGAACATGACTGTCAGTGAGAATAAACTCAAACGAATCTTCAAAAATTTCTCCTCCATGATGCTTATAATAAATAATGCCACTGAATAAGTCTCTTTGCAGGAAAGTTGTTACAGGATAAGCTTATGGCAGGAATAAATAAATATTAAATATTAAAAAAACAAATATTGTAATATTTGTAAAGTTTTCCCAATGGCATGATTCTAAAACAAATCCGAAACTTATTAGCAAAATAAATGATAATTATGCACTGGAACGTTTTGTCTTTTTTACATGTCAAATTTGTGGCAGAACCATTGTAATGTAAAACTGCTGTACATGCCCACACAAACTCACAGCATGGATCCACTTATATGATGATTATCCAACATTGTGCATGTTTAAAAACAAGAAGTCATACTTGACTTAACAACTGCAGTTTGCTAACAGAAATCTGTTATTTACAAGCCCAGGAGCCAGAGAAGATCATTAGTTTGGAATATTTGCTTTTGGTTTTTCAAAACAATGAAATGTGTTTATTGTAATAATTTTAAGTATGGCACATGTTAATCATGTTACAACCATCTCTTAATCCAGTCACACACAATCATGTTTTGCCATATTGGTATGTTGAGTGGGAAAATCACACTAAGGGCATCTTAGTCTGATTGGCAGATGACCGCACACACAGACAGATTGCAGTCATCTGCGGATTGGATTTATAAACTTCTCTAATCATGATTGAGACCAACGATACCGGGGGATTTGTAGATATTGTTGTAATGTAAGTGTATGTTTGGCTTTTCCAGCAAAAGCATGTAAACAAGGTAATATCCCAGGCTGGTATAACAATTTTTTTTGATTTAATTATGATTTGGTGCTTTTCTATGTGTTGCCTAAAAGGAATCTGGTAACAAGAAAACAGAGACCAAGGGTAAATGTATCAAGCTGAGAGTTTTCCGGCGGGTTTGAAAAGCCAATCAGATTCTAGCTATCATTTATTTAGTACATTCTACAGACTGATAGCTAGAATCTGATTGGTTGCTATAGGCAACATCTCCACTTTTCAAACCCACCGGAAAACTCTCCCCTTGATACATTTAGCCCCAGAACTATATGTTGTTAAAGCTTAATAGTGAGAGCTTTTATAACACAATAAAATTTAGCTGTATGGGAAATATTGATGAAACTAGGTTAATAAGTCCGCTGTATGAGTTTATTGTCGGATCTAGGTGTGGATAAAACAATTTAATTTAAATTACCAGGCACTCTAATAACAGCCAACCTCTGTGGGACTATTTGACTCAAGTAAAACATGGAAAACAGCAATTTGTTAACAAGTGTTAACAAGACTATTAAATACATATTTATGTTCAGGAATGTAACTAAACATTTGTGGGCCCCATAGCAAAATTTGTAAGGGCCTCCATGTAATGCCAAATGTCAAAACCTCACACATACACATGGCAAGGATGGTGTGCCCATCTCAGGTGTAGGGCCAATAGCAGCTGCGCCTATGTTAGTTACACCCTTGTTTATGTTGTATGCAATTATGTATTTAGGGTCTAAAATGTAATGTACACATATAATATATAATTTTCAGTCATAATTTAGACTATAACTTGATTTACTGGTGGACAGATACAGTCTTTGTATACATACACAGATCAATTATGTCAGTGTTGGCTAAGTTCCAGCATACCCTTCCAGCAATAAGCTGCTATATATTGGCAAAGCATGCTTGGACTTGTAGTTTCACAACACTGAATTAGGTGCTACTTATGATTTCTGCATATGATCAAATATATCTAGCTATAATGAAAAATAAAAATATGTACTGAAAGTGATACCTAAAGCATTCTGTCCTGGCTTCTTCATGATGTTCCCAGCCACTGATTGCTTAGTAATATTGAAGTGAATATAATCATCACTTGAGTCCATGTCAGAGGCACATAGCATTGAGCTTTGAATGAGAACAGTTTGACCTTCCAAGAGGTCAATGATGGTATTTGTGATGAGAATAGGAGGGCTGTCATCTTTGGGAAGGATATTAATAGGGAATTTGTGTCGAATGCTGTGGCGCCCATCAAATATTCTGAAAACGACAAAATCTTTGGTTGTGTCACTGTCGTCATGATGATAGCAGACAACTCCAGCTTGTATGTCTTTTAGTGTGAACATGAATCCTTTGCCTCCTGGTTGCAAAACAAAAGAGTGTTTGTTAGAAAAACTTGAAACATTTGTGTTTCAATTACATAATTATAACATTACATAACCAGAAATAGCTATGCTAGTTTTGGTTACCTTCTACACTTATAGCATACTTGCCTACTTTCAGTAAGCGGCGTGACTAATGGGCGGGAGGGGTTGGGGCACCTCAAATCTCGTCATTTTGGCCCCGCCCCCACGAGTAAAATGACGTTTTGTCACGGAGGCGGGGCCAAAATGACGCAATTCTCGGTGAATCGCGTCATTTTAATAAGGGAATTCCGGGATGCGGGAGAAATGCCAGCTCTCGCGGGAGCCCGGGAGACTGACCCGAATTTCGGGAGTCTCCCAGTTGGCAAGTATGACTTATAGGCATATAAGGATAAATGACAGAGCTTCCAGGCACAGATGTAACTGGGATTTTCAGAGTCCCAGAGTGTATTTCCTAATAGAGTACATGGACCCACCTGAACCTTTATTAATGATACATAAGTATAGAGTAAAACTGTGCATGATAAAACAATATATTATTTGTATATGGTAGAAGGTAGCAAAACATGGTTTTGACCTCTCTGGAGCAGGTGATGGTCTCTTACCTTGTATATTAGCAGCTATATGACCCTGTTACCAGTTGTGTGTAACTTATAGAGCTTAAATGGACTGTTTATGTTGTTATTTTATGCACAGTATTTCAAACATGGATTTATTTTCTACTTTATAACTAGTATTTCCGTGCATGTAAATGTTATATTAAAACACAAGGAAACACTGATTTTTGTACAGTAGTATAATATGCTGCATGTATATGGTCTTGTGGTATGAATTACAAGAATGGAGAAGCTGAGAGAAAAGTAGTTTGCTGTACACACTACTTATGGGTTACACATATACAGACTGCTCACTAATGTAAGATCACACATCACTGATTTCAGATTTGCTAATGTCCATTGCCATTTGTCAAAGTTCCATACCAATTTGTATAACTTATTTGTGTAAAAAGCTGAGCCACATAAACTACAAGATTTTCCCTAATCTCTCAATTTTTCAGTTCAACGATTTGTTCCGGGCCTGTGGAAATTCAATTTATTTTGAATATTTAATAGTCAGAGGATTATGGGCTATCAACTTAAATCTGACATCTAGGTGGATTTACAAGTCTGCTATTTAGGGGTTTAGCAAAATTAAATAAGGTGACTTCTAACCTCTCCAGTGATCAAGAGGCTTATAACATATTGCAGTCCTGTGCTTCAACTCAAACAGACAGTGAAAGTGTCATATTCTCAGTGTGGAATTTAGGAGATAATGTGAGATTTAGACGAATCAAATATTTAACATTTTAGAAGAGAAAATACTTTGCCAGACTGGAAGTAGAGCCTGTTTATCATGGACAGAGCAGAAGCAGGTGTGTTTTTAGATCTGGTGTTGCTAGAAGACATATATTTTGTTCATTTGGGTTTGTATCCCCTGAGACAGGCACAAATAATGGACAAAAAAATTAAATAGTAACATAAAGTGACACAATAGGGGAGTTGGGCCATCAAATGCAGGCAGCTAAATGCTCTGTGGCATAATGTCTACCGATAACTGGAATTGTGAAGGAGGGATGCGGAACCATTATTCCACAAAAAAGTCACTCATTATGACTGTGTCTTGTTGGTTAACTATGACTCAGGTATTTAATCGGGGCAATCGCCCCCTCTAGCAGGGACGTTCTTCCTGCGGCTGTACAACACGTGCTGCAGGTCTGTGGTCGGCAGGTCGGCAGACAGAGAATCCTGTCCGGATGCTCCGATTGTGTTTTCAACAGAAGCACAGCAGTCGGCAGCATACTCCAGTGTGCGGCCATAGGGAGTCCATTGATAAAAGTAAAAAAGATGTCAGGGTCAAAATTGCCCACCCTACAAAAAAATTTTTAGATCTGTCCCTGCCATAGTATGATATCTGCATCCCTGGCGGTTCATTTCACTTTGAATGAATGCACACATATGACGATCCTGAAGTATGCTCTTGACACAAAACCCTTGGGTAAGGGAAGTATCTTCCAGTCTGCTGCAGTGAAATGGAGTGCTGCCTTTGTTTGTGGACAGGTTTCCCATTCTCACTAGACCAGAACACGGCTTTCTATGTACTGCTTTGTGGGGGTTCAGAACTCACTCCAAACAGACAGTTTTGGGGTGAAATCAAACTCACTTCACACCATAACAGCATATGTATCACATATGTAGTAAACAAAATTAGCAATAATAGACTCAGCTATCGCATATAACCTAGGAATATACACAAGAGATAAGCTTGTGGTCTTGGCTATTGTCTTTGTCTTGACTGCTCAATACGGCAGTGGTTCTGGCCATGTGCTACCCAGCTTTAAGCGGGCACACGCTGCTCCAAAAGACTGAAGGTTAACACAAATTGTACATGGAAATGCGAAATAACGAAATTCTTCATTGCTCCAAAAGTCCAACGAGAACTATAATTCCCAGCTAGTATTGTATCAGACACCAACCCCTACCTTCTCCGTCTAGCACCGTTTTTTTCTCCACTAGTGTACCTTTGGTACCCTTGGCCTGAGATTTCGTTGCCCCACAATCTCCCTATTGACCTGCTGGGAATGACTTCAAATTGTCTTTGAGGATTAATGTCAATAAACAATTTGAATTAGATAGTGGTAATGAAGAAGGAAGGCTCAGGTACCTCCACTGGATATCTCGCTCATTGAAAATCCCTCTACGTCTTCCTGGGTAGCAGTGACGGATTAAGGGAATGGAGGCCCCTGGGCTAAGGGGGCCTCCATTCCCCCGTGAGGGCCCCCCCACCCATGATCCGAGCTGCCCGCCCGCGGCCCCTCTCTTCCCCCGGCACTTACCTCCTTCTCCAGTGCGCTGTACGCTCTTTACTGAGGAGATCTCGTGAGAGTGAAACTCACGAGATCTCCTCAGTAAGGAGACTACAGCTCGCCGGGGAAGGACCGCAGTGAAAGTGCTCACCAGCACTGATCGCGCCGGGGGCGCCCCCGATCGATCAATACTGCTGCTGAGCACTTTCAAGGGCCCCCTGGATGCCATAGGTCCCTGGGCTGTAGCCCAGTTAGCCCTATGGTTAATCCGGCCCTGCTGGGTAGTCAGACGTTCTGACTCATGGAAGGGTCCCAGGCGGTCTTGACCTTTACTACTGATGCCTGGTACAGCCACAGGGATTTTCCCCACTGCTGCCCTTCACTGATTATGTCTTTCACTTTCAGTTCAATGTTAACCATAATTATAGGTAACTAGGGCAGACCGACATTTATGTGAATGACCTGACCATGTTGAGATGTTATTTGCTTAATTAGTCACATCTGTATGTAAGACCTTTCTTTCAATATGCTTGTGTCTTTCACTCACCCTGGTGTTTCATTTTTTTGGCCAATTACCTCTACATATCTTGTGAGCTACATAATCATTTTGCACCCTGGATATTTTCCTTTTTTGATATTTCATGGACATCTTTGTATGTGTTGTATGTGTTATCTCTGTGTATTGTTTCTATAGGTAATGGACAAGCAGTTGTGATTGATGGCAGTGGGCAATTGAGGTCATCGTAATAGAAAAATGATTGTTTCCTATTACTCAGCTGCTCTGTAAGAGTATGCGTGCTACATCAGCAATGATGGCAGCACGGTGGCTAAGTGGTTAGGACTTCTGCCTCACAGCACTGGAGTCATGAGTTCAATTCCCAACCATGGCCTTATCTGTGTGGAGTTTGTATGTTCTCCCTGTGTTTGCGTGGGTTTCCTTAGGTGCTCCAGTTTCCTCCCACACTCCAAAAACTTACTGGTAGGTTAATTGGCTGCGAACAAAATTGACCCTAGTCTCTCCCTCTCTCTCTCTCTCTCTCTCTCTCTCTGTCTGTGTGTGTTTGTTAGGGAATTTAGACTGTAAGCTCCAATGGGGCAGGGACTGATGTGAATGAGTTCTCTGTACAGCGCTGCGGAATCAGCGGCGCTATATAAATAAATGGTGATGATGATGATGTGATGCTAGAGAGGAAGGACTTCCGTCTCGTCACAGAAGCAGCTGTTCATTCGGAGCTCTGTTCTATTGACAAAACTCTGTAACAGCACTAGAATACAATGTGTCCATGGATATGTGCTTAGGATAACATATTCCCATTGTCATTATCCAAATTGGATGAAATAAAGCGGAGGGGTTTGTGTGCAGAGAGAATAGCAGGACACAAAAAAGGCAGGTACAAATTCAGAGAAATGGAAGACCATTATTAGCAAAGAACTAAAGGCAGAAGTATGTAGGTAAGACTTAGTGATGGCAGAATGTGGACTGGAGAAGGAAATAAAGAAGGAGAGAAGCATAAAGTATGAAAGTTAAAGCAATTGAAGAGATAACATAAACAGAAAGTACACGCTCTGCATACAGACCTAGGGAGAGACAGCCAGGCAGAAAAAGTAAGTGAAAAGAAAGTGGCAGCTGCAGAGCAAGAGAGATTAAAGTAAGAAAGCAGACTAAGCATTGGAAGCTGCAAATACACTCAGTGATGCATCCTGCCAAATAAACCCTCTTAAAGAAAGCACTTATTTTTATTTGCTCATGATTGTTACATGGACTGATAACACCATTTAAAAATTAACAGTTGTGAAGTGTTTAATTTCACTTCAGCTCTCTGAGTTCTTCAATAGAGCACAATTCTTCTTAAAACCAACGTGTAGAAAGTGCCTTACCCACAAGCACCTGTTACACACATATAGCATTTATTCATCTATTATTAATGTCAATGATGTTAATAAATAGTATATATGTAGTATAGTGAATAGTATATATGCAGTACTTATGCACTTGGGTGTTTATGAATATGTATTGAATACATAACATTGAAAACATATGTTTGTTTATAATATTATTGTTTAAATTATTGCTTAAATTTTATTTGTTAAATTTTTGATGGTCATACTAGAATACACTTTATTTTGCAGAGTGTTTTATTAGTATATCTATTTATATGCCATATGAGTATAGGATGTATGAATGTATGTTTTCATGGAAAGTTTTGCAGCAGGGGGGTCACACTCGCAAAGCCACACAGCAAAATTTAATAGTAAGCGAGTGTGGGTGGGGGCTAATTAATGTTGTGTGCTATTATTTTTTTTTGTGGGGTGATGGTTGGGCTTTTTAATTTAAAGGGACCTTTTATTTAATGCTGGGTTGGATTGGTGGCTATTAATTGAATGTGGGGCGAAGAAGAGTTATTTATTAAATGTGAATATTAATTCTTTAATGTTGGGAATGGTTGTGGGAAATAAGTATATTTATTACATGTAAATGCTATTAGTTTATTTCTGGGGCTATTTGGGGGAGGGAAATAGGTTTATTTATTAAATGGGAAAACTATTAATTTAACTATTAATTTAATGTTGGGGCTGGCTGGCGGGAAATAGTTTTATTATCAAATATGAATACTAGTAATTTAATGTTGGGTCTAGTTGCAGGGAGAGAGACAGGTCCGGCGGAACGCAGTAAGTGGGGTAAGCAAGGCGGGGGGCGTCATGTCAGAGAGGCGCTTCCCCCGCCTGTCTTCCCTGTAAGTCACTGGCCCAGCAAAAAAAAAAATCACTGGTTACAGCACTTGGCGCCTTCCTCTGTGCCCCTTGCTGACAGTGTCGGTCGGGCGTGACGTCATCAAGTCTCGACACTTGTCAGTGAGGAGCCGCACAGAGAGGAGCACCTAAGAAAAGAAGACAGAAGATGAAGAAGAGAAGAGAAGGTCATAGAAAGGTAAGTAAAGAACGGAGGTGAGGGAGGAAAGAATGGAGGGGACAGTGTGATAGTGAAGGGGGCACAGTTTGATAATAATGGAGGGCACAGTGTAATAGTGAATGAGGGCACAGTGTGATAGTGAAGGACAGCACAGTGATAGTGAAGGAGGGTACAGTGTGATAGTGAAGGAGGGCACAGTGTGATAATTTAAGGGGCACAGTGGGATAATAAAAGAGGGCACAGTGTGATAATGAAGAGGGGCAGAGTGTGATAGTGAAGGGGGACATCATGTGATAGTGAATAAGGGCACAGTGTGATAGTGAAGGAGGACAGCGTGGTTTAATAAAAGAGGACATGGTGCGATAAAGAAGGAGGCACAGTGTGATAATGAAGGGGTGCAGAGTGTGATAGTGAAGGCGGGCTCAGTTTGATAATGAACGGGGGCAGAGTGTGATAACAAATAGGCACAGTATGATGAAGGAGGCCATTGTGGAATGAAGGGGGCATAGTGTGATGATGAAAGGGCACAGTGTGTTGAAGTGGTGCACAGTGTGATAAAGGGGAAACAATGTGACGAAGAGGCAAAAGTGTGATAAAGGAGGGGGCACAATGTGATGGTGGAAGGGGGACAGTGTGATGATGGAAGAGGACACAGTGTGATGAAGGAGGCACAGTACATTGATGGATACAGTGTGATGATGAAGGGGGATACAGTGTGATGAAGGGGCAAAAGTGTGATGAAGGTGGAGGCACAGTATGATGATGAAGGAGGGTACTGTGCAATGAAGGGGGCATAATGTGATGAAGAAGGGGGCATATTTTTCTCTTCTATATTTCTCACCAAATTAATTTGCCAAAAATTAAAAATTTTATTGCAAAAGAATACATATTCTTCATTTATATTATTCATATAACAATACATGTTCGCTGTTTAACGTATTTATTTGTATTACTATCTTTATTAAAGTTTATTATATGATTTGTATTAAAAGAAGAAAGCATTATTGAATGAAGAAATAGTTTATAATCGAGGAGGGTGCAAATTTATTTTTTGCAGGGGTTGCCAGACATGCTAGTAATGGCCCTTGAAGGAGGCCTAATTATTAAACATAGGTGCTATTGATCCAATGTAGGGACTGTTTTAAGCTTTCTAAATTTCATTTACCTGTCTTTTAATTTTTTTGAATAGAAGGCCCAACATTCCAGAATCCAGACCAGCAGCAATTGACCTAAAGAGATGAGCAACTGCAGGTAGTGATAGTTGCCAACCAGGGACTGCCTGGGCTGTTGGAGCAGTGGAGTCAACTGCCCACCAGGCCAGTCCTATAGTGGGCTATCTTGGGCTGGATCACTGGGATACCTGCATTTTTTTCCTTTAAAATGTTCCTAATAGGTTGCTGAGCCTAGTCTCGCCCCATGGGCAAAAATTTGCCAGCCAGCCCCTGCTGCCAACTGTCCTGAATCTGGTGGGGCTGTCCCAAATTTGAGTGACTGTCCAGCTTAGTAAGGATCTGCAAAAACAGAGGTATGTACCACTTCACACTGCTCTGCTTGTGAAGGGAGAGCTGTGTGCACCTAAAAATAGTGCAAACAGTATTGCCCGTGTTTTTGTTTAGAATGATAGCCATATTGGACCACAGGGGCCCTCCTGTCCTTAATCCAGCACTGCTTCTTTGCATACGCGCACACCTCCATGCATGCACAGAAGAGGGGTGCATGACATAAGGGTTCAGCTGACCTATTTGTTCCTTTACTCCCATGTTCTATAATTGTATTCCAAATAATCTGTTAAAGTATAATACAGTTAATGTTGGAAGGAAAATGTGATCACATTTTAATATTCTAGTCTATGGAAACCATTTGTCACTGACTAAAGTTCTGCCCATTAAAGTAATAATTTCCTTTTAAAATTGCGACACAGAAATAATTTGTGTAACAGATATTGATTGCACAAGAAAAAACATGCAGTTTTACCTCTTAAAGTAATACGTCCATGCTGCAACCCATCCACAATGACCAGGCGAACTGCATTGATATTATCATTATCTACCACTTGAAACTGTTCCCATGTGATTGCTCGAGACTGACCTTCCAAGAGATCAAGACCTATACAGAGCAAATTAATTTTCAGATTAATTCTACATTAAATTACTATCTCACAAATTTCCCATATAGAGATGTGCCACAAGTTGTCACTACTATGTGAGCCTAGGAGACACAGAATTAGAGCACCACTGTTCAACAGACAGCAGGGACAAAGTTAATTGTAAAGAAGCACCTTTTTGTGCTAGATTTTGGCCTTGTACACTTCGGTCACATGATTCATTTTAAACCTGTTATATGATGTAATAATAATAATAATAATAATAATAATAATAATAATAATAATAACAATAATATTATCAAAAAACATTTCATACAAGCAACATGTTTTTCCCATACTTTGCTACGGTCCACCAACCCATTTATCTGATGAAACCAATGAATGAAAAGTATTGCTGATTGGTATGGTACGATCCTAAAGATGTAGACTACACAGTTACATATTTCTGGTGTATTTAGGGTACAATATCACACGTGGTTTTTTTTTGGTTTCTTTTTAAAGTTCATGTTGAAAACATAAAAACTTCATATATGGAATGTTACTAAAATCTTCTCAATTATCTTAGATATTATGTTTATTGTTTTAGCTCACATAAGATATCACCATGTTTAGTATAGACTATTGTAGTATACATCTAGCTACAATGAAATGTCAGGAAGTACACAGCATTGCCAAATGGAATAAAAATAATTCATTAAGGAAAAAAAAGCTACAAGCAGTTACAATTTCATTATGGCTATAACATTTTAATGTTATATTGATGGGGTGGTGCTACCACAAAACTAATAACTGACTTTAATATCAAGTAAATTAAATGTAGAAACTCACCCATATTCCAGGACACACGGGGGGCATTTGTGTCAGCTGTCCTTATAGATATATAAACTGTGATGGGAGAACTCCTTTCAAAAAAGAAATCGTGAACTTCAAACTCCACCTATAAAAGGAGAATTTCTCAGTTTCATTATTGCAAACAATTACATACATAAACTAAGCAAGATAAGCCAACAGCAAAGAAAACTGAATTGTAGAACACTATTTATATGATCCATTAAGCACAAAGAAAGGAAGATGAGCAGGATGGATAGAAAGAAACCGCTATAAGATCATAGTAAAAGAAACAATAGGAGAATGAGGCTCATGTGTACTATACAAGCATGCCATAAATGTAATATGTGTTTAGTGTACACTGGTACAGTGTGATTTTTTTAATTATTAGTCACTATATATAAAACTCCCGTCTAACTCGCTACTCAAGACATATGTGGACAGGGTTGGTCTGGCCCAACAAGGGAACCAGGAAAATTGCCCATGGGCCCAACTGACTAAGGGTCCCACCCCCTACTCAGGGGGTAGACAGAGAGAAGTCTATGGTCCAGACCCACACACTGCTCCCCTACACCCTCCCTGACTGCAGCAGCAAAGCAATGTCATTAGGTCACATCTGCAACACTGTCACTGGGGAGGAGCTTGGTTGAGTGTTAAAGGCAATGTTAGTGCCGTCTTTATCATGTTTGTTCTTCAAAGTCCTTAGATGTTTTTGTTGGGATACGCTGAGATTTTTTGCCACCAACTTTAATATAATAACAGTCAGTGTATTATAATGGTGGCAAAGTAATGACTAAAATGAGCTATTTATCTGAAATGCAGCTGTCTATCTATCTATATATCTTATACTTCCAGAGAGAAAGCCAAGAAAGAGAATACAACTGAATACAGAAAAATGCAGAAAAGTAGAGAGATCATTATTCAGTAACTTTAATATAGCAAATTTACATTTTGATATATCAATTTACCTGGAACCTATTATGGAAGTTACACCCTTGTTTTACTATGTATGATATATAGGTATACTAACTTTAGATGCTTTTTTGTGCTCTTATATGAGTTTACTGTTTATGTAGTTGGAGTTGGTGAAGAAAATCTGCAGGGGGGGTGGGGGTTAGACTGCACAGAATAATAAAGTATTTCTGCTATATGACTTTACATATAAATAATATTTTATGTTCATATAAGGCATGCATTATTATTATTAATAGGACTTGACTTGCTTATAGATATATGCGTCAACAGATGTATTTTGGCCAAATGTATACCACAATTTTTATGACTATAACCCAGACTTTTCTAAAAGGTTTATTATATCTTGGAACATTTTTGTCTTGTATAACTCAATTTTTCAATATATGTAGCCACTTAAATAATGAATATATGCTGTCTGTATGGAAATATGTATGTTTTAATCCATTTTATTTTTTTATGCTAATAAACATTTTTTAATTATATATGTTTCTGCTATATATACACTTTGTTTTATAGATATGTCTATAGATATTTTGAATAAGATTGAGACAGCCAATTTTCTGCCATTGTTATTTTTAAAATATTGACAGTATCTATTAATAGTTAATTAGCACCCAATATAATTTATTTTCATTCTTTAGGTAATGTGATGGAGGAGTGTGAGGAATAGTCATATAACAGTGGGTGGGAGATATTAATTTATTAGTCAGGTGATGCTGGGGTCTATTTAATTTAACATGAGTGGTCATGGTAGTACCTATTAACTCAGGTGGGGTGAATTGACTATTTATTTAATGTCAGTGTGGTGTAGGGGCAAATTATTGAAAGTGATGCTGAGTTTGGGGAGAAGGAAGTCTTGTTAAGTGTGAATACAAATAATTTAAATTCTGAATTGTTTGGGGAAAATGGGTGTATTTATTAAATGTGAGTGCTATTTATATAACATCAGGGCAAGTTGGGGAGGTCTTTTTATTGTGAATGTAATTAATTTAATGGTATGGCTGGCTGTAGGTAGGGAGGCCTATTTATTAAACGCGGGTGCTACTGATTTAATGTTGGGGTTGGTATGAGGGAGGCTTAGAGTGTTCACTCATTGCTAGGCTTTCTATATTTCATGTATCTTTTCCCTTATCCAAACAAGACCCCAACGTTTCAGGATCTGGAAAAGTAGCAACTGGGTTGCATATACCAGCTGCAGATAGTGAAAGCTGGAAAGACAGGTATGAGAAAGCAGGACAATCTGCCAATTGTCCTGATTATGGATGACTGTCCTGCTTAGTCAGGACTTAGCTCCCAACTGTCCTTGAAATGGGAGCAATGTCCTGCTTCATGCTGCTCTGCTCATAAAGTATGAGCTGCGTGCACCTAACAGTGCTGTTCATAGTATTGCCTGTGTATTTAAAATAGATGGGAAGGGTTGGAGAGCAACTGTCTTGCTCTGGCTATAATTGCCAATAGGTGATGGTTATGGCAGTGTATTGTGGAACCCCCTTTAGAAATCAAGCATTTGCCGAAAGAAAGAAGGATCACTGCTCTTTTCCTTTTGCCCCTTTCGGGCTGGCCACATCTCTCTGGCAGCTGGACATGCCACTGTGCAGCTGCAAACACGCTGTTTTATGGGCCCCTACCATTGCATTCCCCCCGTGGGCCCTTCATGCTGTATATTGAATATGTCTGTTTCACTCCTTTCATTAATGATTGTGGTCAAAGTGAAACAACGGTTCATTCTAACATGTTTATTTGCACCAAACTGGTTAAATAGACACTATGTACTTTATTATTAAACCAGATTACATGTTACTGTTACAAATGTTATATTTTTATATGTGTACAAATGTTGTATACTTCTGCTTGTTAACCATAATAGAACTTGTAATAAAAAGTTTATACACAGTAAAAACTGGGACCACAAACTGCAATATTTGCCCTTTGCTTTCTGGTAAGACAGATGTTCCAGTAATAGTACTCTTCAGTAAAGTATATGGAAACTTTTCGATGAAAAATTGAGCTCTATACTATAGCTAGGCTTTAATGATGGCCTCCCATCTATCATGTCTGTTAATGTGTAGAAACTGCTTTATCCAATTTAACAAAAAAATATGTCTATGTAGATAACATTTTGGGATGACTAATCACTTGGAAACCTCACTTTATCCCAACAAGGTTACAGAACTGTGTGTACAGAGCTAAATAAAGAGAATGACACTGACAGATACTCACACAGATGTGTGCATGTTTCCGTCCCAACTAAGCCCTTGTAATCTTAAAAATATTAAAACATATTTCATAAAAAGATATTAGGATTTAACACAATTTCACGAACATTAAATTAACCTAATCCCATTTACAGAGATTATACAACTGTTTATTTACCTCCAAATTTCTTCTTCCAATGTGACTACTGTTTGGTGGCTGATATGCTATGAGCATCTCATTAAGATCTTTCCAAGTGAAGGACGTAATGGGCTTGGTGTGATCATTGAGGTTTGTAATGAATCCTTCACGTGGAGGGTCTGTAATGTTGAAGATAAGTAGAGGTTTGCTCGTTTCACTGTCCTCTGCATCCAGTGCTGCTGTGGTCAGTGGAGTGAGAATGAACTGATCCACTTCTAAAATAAACATTGACATGAATGCGGCTTTGGGGATCTGATTGGGCATCGCATCCCGAATGTGGACTGGAATCCAAGCACGTTCTGACTGAAAAAGTTACAAGTGTATTTCACAATTGTAATATACTTTAGAATGAAAAAGATCAGGCTAATGTAATTAAGAAACAATTCAATTACTATGAACATTTATCCTTTTAAGAGTTTAAACAACTCACTTAATCTCAAAAGCTCCTGCATTCTATATCTAGCTCTACTGCATATTGTGATGCTCTTATTTAATATACATATGTATTACACTTTGAACACTCATTCAGGACAGCTGAGTTGTATAAGTAATTATTATATATAAACAATATTATTTTATAATGCAAGAGCAACTCTAAGGTCTAAGCTAGTTCTGTCCAAGTCCTTCTGTGAAAAGGTCCACATATACTGTATGTTGTAACTATGATCACAAGCCCAATAAGTTATACTGAAGAATCTATGGCTGTTTCTTTGGGCCACAAAAATTCTTTCATATATAAGGTCCAGTCACTTGGCCCTCTTGAATCCATACTGTGAATCACACAAAGGTTGCTATAATACTGTATTATTGACTTGTGGGAAAACAGAATGTTAAACAGCCTGGGCTTGATTCAGAAAGGCACGCATACTGAGTGCAATCTGCATTTAGTATTAAATGCACGTATTTTGATTTGTGGCTTTTTGCACTCCCGAATTCATCAAGGCATGGATCTCAAGATACGTGTGCTGTTGAAATAGGGTGTCTGCTACATAAGACACTGCAGGATATGTTCAATATCTATGTGATTATAAATTCACAAAAGAACTCAAAAGAAAAAAAAATACTGAATTAATATCACCTGTTAATAATATAGGCATTAATGATAAAACATTTTTTTTTTTTAAAAAAAGTTTTTTTTTCCAACCATGAAATACATTTATTAGGATGTTCTCAATGTCTACTAGCATACAATAAATTTATACAGTTGCTCCTGATTACAAATACATGTTATAGCATACATGCGAGACTGTCATCACTACTGATCAGGACTTAGCCCTGTAGCTGAAGCAAGAGATATGGCAGAAAATCAAGCAATTTTGAGATGGCCAGAGCTGGATTTGAACGTGGCTGTGTGCGCTTGAGTTTGGCACAGTGACTATGGAAAAACGCCCCTTCCCCGTCCTATTCACTCCCCAAAATTGTAGGTCGTAGTAAGTGTCCTTTGCATTCAAAGACGGAGCTGCGTTCACGCCCATATGTCTCAAATCTGGTCATGCGCAGAGTGAGTTTGCATAAGATACGCTCAAAAATGGCAGATACGTGCTTTGATGGATCTGGTAGCCTGTGTGTGCATACATATATACACACACATATTTATATATATATATATATATATATATATATATATATATATATCTACTATATAAAAGTGATGGAGAAAAATGATGAGGTGGTGACATGTGGACAAAACCACGTTAAAAAAGGGCGCTTGCGTCGGGAAGTAACGCTCTTCCCCTGAGGAGGCCTGGGCTAGGCCCAAATGTATGACAAGAACCTTTTTAACACCTTAAGTAGCTTGATTTGACTATAATGCATGAGTATTAACTTGTATATATATATATATATATATATATATATATACATATATATATATATATATATATATATATATATATATATATATATTAGAGATGATCGCACTGGGATTTCTGAAATCCGAGCCCACCCGAACGTTGCCGATCCGAGTCGGATCCGAGACAGATCCGGGTATTGGCGCCAAATTCAAATCTGAAACTGAGGCTCTGACTCATAATCCCGTTGTCGGATCTCGCGATACTCGGATCCTATAAATTCCCCGCTAGTCGCCGCCATCTTCACTCGGGCATTGATCAGGGTAGAGGGAGGGTGTGTTAGGTGGTCCTCTGTCCTGCTATATCTCGTGCTGTTCAGTTCTGTTCAGTTCAGTGCTGTGCTGTGCTGTGCTGTGCTCAGTCCAGTGGTGCTGTGTCCTGTGCTCTGTCCTGCTGAGTTCAGTAGTGCTGCTGGGTCCTGTGCTGTGTCCTGTTCAGTCCAGTGGTGCTGTGTCCTGTGCTCTGTGCTTCTAAGGGCATAGTTATTTCCCCAATATTCCCAAGTGTTTAAAAAAATAAAAAAAAGTTATTTAAAAAAATACAAAAAACTAATTTAATTTTCTTTTAATTACAACAAAATTTGCACAACCAATCCAGCAGTATAAGCCCATTGGTACTGCAATATTACCAAGTTCACACATTCAGCAGTAAAAGTCCAGTGGTACTGCAATATTACAAAGTTCACACATTCTGCAGTATCAGTCCAGTGGTGCTGTGTCCTGTGCTCTGTGCTTCTAAGGGCATAGTTATTTCCCCATTATTCCCAAGTTTTTAAAAAATAAAAAAAAAGTAGTAAAAAAAATTAAAATAAAAAAATTAAAAAAAATAATAATTATAACCAAATTTGCAAAACCAATCCAGCAGTATAAGTCCATTGGTACTGCAATATTACCAAGTTCACACATTCTGCGGTATCTTGTGCTACATATAATGGAGACCAAAAATTTGGAGGATAAAGTAGGGAAAGATCAAGACCCACTTCCTCTTAATGCTGAAGCTGCTGCCACTAGTCATGACATAGACGATGAAATGCCCTTAACGTCGTCTTCCAAGCCCGATGCCCAATCTCGTAGTACCGGGCATGTAAAATCCAAAAAGCCCAAGTTAAGAAAAAGTAGCAAAAAGAGAAACTTAAAATCATCTGAGGAGAAACGTAAAGTTGCCAATATGCCATTTACGACACGGAGTGGCAAGGAACGGCTTAGGCCCTGGCCAGTGTTCATGACTAGTGGTTCAGCTTCACCCACGGATCTTAGCCCTCCTCCTCCTCCCCCCCGCTACAAAAAATTGAAGAGAGTTATGCTGTCAGCAACAAAACAGCAAACAACTCTGCCTTCTAAAGAGAAATTATCACAAATCCCCAAGGCGAGTCCAAGGGTGTTGGTGGTTGTCAAGCCTGACCTTCTCATCACTGTACGGGAAGAGGTGGCTCGGGAGGAGCCTATTGATGATGTAGCTGGCGCTGTGGAGGAACTTGATAATGAGGATGGTGATGTGGTTATTGTAAATGAGGCACCAGGGGGGGAAACAGCTGATGTCCATGGGATGAAAAAGCCCATCGTCATGCCTGGTCAGAAGACCAAAAAATGCACCTCTTCGGTCTGGAGTTATTTTTATCCAAATCCAGACAACCAATGTATGGCCATATGTAGCTTATGTAAAGCTCAAATAAGCAGGGGTAAGGATCTTACCCACCTAGGAACATCCTCCCTTATATGTCACCTGAATAACCTTCATAGTTCAGTGGTCAGTTCAGGAACTGGGGCTAGGACCCTTATCGGTACATGGACACCTAAATCCCGTGGTCCAGTTGGATACACACCAGCAACACCCTCCTCGTCAACTTCCTCCACAATCTCCATCAGATTCAGTCCTGCAGCCCAAGTCAGCAGCCAGACTGGGTCCTCCTCAATACGGGATTCATCCGAGGAATTCTGCAGCGGTACGCCTAATACTGCCACTGCTGCAGTTGCTGCTGTTAGTCGGTCATCTTCCCAGAGGGGAAGTCGTAAGACCGCTAAGTCTTTCACAAAACAATTGACCATCCAACAGTCGTTTGCCATGACCACAAAATACGATAGTAGTCACCCTATTGCAAAGCGTATAACTGCGGCTGTAACTGCAATGTTGGTGTTAGACGTGCGCCTGGTGTCTGCCATCAGTGGAGTGGGATTTAGAGGGTTGATGGAGGTATTGTGTCCCCGGTACCAAATCCCGTCGAGATTCCACTTCACTAGGCAGGCGATACCAAAAATGTACAGAGAAGTACGATCAAGTGTCCTCAGTGCTCTAAAAAATGCGGTTGTACCCACTGTCCACTTAACCACGGACATGTGGACAAGTGGTTCTGGGCAAACGAAGGACTATATGACTGTGACAGCCCACTGGGTAGATGCATCCCCTTCCGCAGCAACAGCAACAGCTGCATCAGAAGCAGCATCTACAAAATGGCTGCTCGTGCAAAGGCAGGCAACATTGTGTATTACAATGCTGACAACATATTAGAGAAACTGAGGGAAATTATCTCCAAGTGGCTTACCCCACTTAGACTCTCATGGGGATTTGTGGTGTCAGACAATGCCAGTAACATTGTGCGGGCATTAAATATGTGCAATTTCCAGCACGTCCCATGTTTTGCCCACACCATTAATTTGGTGGTGCAGCATTACCTCAAGAGTGACAGGGGTGTGCAGGAGATGCTTGCGGTGGCGCGCAAAATTGCTGGACACTTTCGGCATTCAGCCAGTGCCTACCGCAGACTAGAGGCACATCAAAAAAGCATGAACCTGCCCTGCCATCACCTCAAACAAGAGGTTGTGACGCGCTGGAACTCCACCCTCTATATGCTGCAGAGGATGGAGGAGCAGCAAAAGGCCATTCAGGCCTACACAGCCACCTACGACATAGGCAAAGGAGTGGGGATGCGCCTCAGTCAAGCGCAGTGGAGACTGATTTCCATGTTGTGCAAGGTTCTTTGAACTTGCCACACGAGAAGTCAGTTCCGACACTGCCAGCTTGAGTCAGGTCATTCCCCTGATCAGGCTGTTGCAGAAGCAGCTGGAGAAAGTGAGGGAGGAGCTGGTAAGCCATTGCGATTACACCAAGCATGTAGCTCTTGTGGATGTAGCCCTTCGTACGCTTTGCCAGGATCCGAGGGTGGTCACTCTTTTAAAGTCAGAGGAATACATTCTGGCCACCGTGCTTGATCCTCGGTTTAAAGCGTATGTTGTGTCTCTGTTTCCGGCGGACACAAGTCTTCAGCGGTGCAAAGACCTGCTGGTCAGGAGATTGTCCTCTGAAGAGGACCGTGACATGCCAACAGCTCCACCCTCATTTTCTTCCACATCTATAGCTGCGAGGAAAAAGCTCAGTTTTCCTAAAAGAGGCGCTGGCGGGGATGCTGATAACATCTGGTTCGGATTGAAGGACCTGCCAACCATTGCAGACATGTCTACTCTCACTGCATTGGATGCTGTCACAATAGAAAAAATTGTGGATGATTACTTTGCTGACACCATTCAAGTAGACATGTCAGACAGTCCATATTGTTACTGGCAGGAAAAAAAGGCAGTTTGGAAGCCCCTGTACAAACTGGCTCTATTTTACCTGAGTTGTCCCCCCTCCAGTGTGTACTCGGAAAGAGTTTTTAGTGCAGCGGGGAACCTGGTCAGTGAGCGGCGAAGGAGGTTGCTTCCTCATAACATTGAAAAAATAATGTTTATAAAAATGAATAATCAATTCCTCAATGAAGTACAGCACTGCCCTCCAGATAGTACAGAGGGACCTGTGGTTGTGGAGTCCAGCGGGGACGAATTGATAATGTGTGATGAGGAGGAAGTACACACTGTAGGGGGAGAGGAATCAGAGGTTGAGGATGAGGACGACATCTTGCCTCAGTAGAGCCTGTTTAGTCTGTACAGGGAGAGAGGAATAGCTTTTTTGGTGTGGGGGCCCAAACAAACCAATCATTTCAACCAAAGTTGTTTGGTAGGCCCTGTCGCTGAAATGATTGGTTTGTTAAAGTGTGCATGTCCTATTTCAACAACATAAGGGTGGGTGTGATGGCCCAAGGACAATTCCATCTTGGAACTTTTTTTTTTGCATTATATGACCAATCAACAGTCGTTTGCCATGTTCAAAAAGTAAAACCAAATTTAAACAAATTCAAGAAATTAAACCAAAAGTAAAATGCCCTGTCATAATTTAAAACAAGAGGTATTGACGTGCTCTAAAACTACTGTATTGTTGTTTATATTTTATAAACACTACACTTGAAAGCTTGAGTCTTTCAATGAAAAAGTAACTCTCCATTGCACGAATATTTGCAACAGGGACAATTTTAGGGTTAAGAAAGTCAACTAATAACACTTCGACACTGTCTGTCTTTATAAACACTACACTTGGAAGTTGGAGGAGGTATTGTGGCCCTGGTACCAAATTTACTACCGGGGCCACTCCACTGTGCAGTCCATATTTAGGTGTATCAGATATTAAACAACGGTGACAGTTGATGCCCAATTTTTTAATTATATTGTTGGCGCTGTAAAAAATTGTGTTCCGGGCACACCACACTACGCAGTCCATACCCTTTTTTGGTGGAATTCTGACCCGTGGAGGGTTTTTTAATTATATTGTGGCCTCGGTACCAAATTGTGCACCGGGGCCACCACACTACGCAGTCAAGAAAGATAGATGCGTATCATAGATAAAGTACATTCAGTGTTGTGGGGCAAATTGAAAAATATTCAAAATGCACTGACATTATCAAAAACAACATGTATATGATGGAGAGGATGGAGGAGCAGCCGTATGTGCAGTGTAATGCAGACCTGTTGAAGGTTTTTTATATATTTTATTGTGGTGGCCAGTGGCCAGTCCTCTACGCAGTCCAGATACTATTTTTGGGTGTAATTCAGACCTGTTGAAGGTTTTCTATATATTATATTGTGGTGGCCAGTGGCCAGTCCTCTACGCAGTCCAGATACTATTTTTGGGTGTAATTCAGACCTGTTGAAGGTTTTCTATATATTTTTTATTGTGGTGCCCAGTGCCCACTACTCTACGCAGTCCAGATACTATTTTTGGGTGTAATTCAGACCTGTTGAAGGTTTTCTATATATTATATTGTGGTGGCCAGTGGCCAGTCCTCTACGCAGTCCAGATACTATTTTTGGGTGTAATGCAGACCTGTTGAAGGTTTTCTATATATTTTTTATTGTGGTGCCCAGTGCCCACTACTCTACGCAGTCCAGATACTATTTTTGGGTGTAATGCAGACCTGTTGAAGGTTTTCTATATATTATATTGTGGTGGCCAGTGGCCAGTCCTCTACGCAGTCCAGATACTATTTTTGGGTGTAATTCAGACCAGTTGATGGGTTTTTAATTATATTGTGGGGAACACTCCTCTACGCAGTCCAGAAAGATACCTCATTGCAACGTTTTGTACTAAAAAATAGATAAAATTGTGAGGTGTTAGGTGTTCAGAATAGCCTTTAAATTAGTGGAAATTATTGTTATTGAATGTTATTGAGGTTAATAATAGCGTAGGAGTAAAAATAAGCCCAAAAACTTGATTTTTACACTTTTTAGTTTTTTTTTAAAAAAAATCCGAATTCAAAACCTTAAATCCGAACCAAAACCTTTCGGCGGGTGTTTTGCAAAACAAATCCGAACCCAAAACATCAAGAAAATCCGGATCCAAAACACAAAACACGAGACCTCAAAAGTCGCCGGTGCACATCCCTAATATATATGTATGTATATATATATATATGTGTGTGTGTGCAGTGCATTTTTTGCAAGAAAAAAGGTGCCGGAACTCACATCAAGTCAATCACTATACACACACCCACACACGTCAGTTGTGTAACAAAACATAACATGCATGCATCGGACTCCACACGCAAGTAGCCCGCATGCATCGGTTTAATGATTTTGCGCCGACCTGCTACACTCAACAGGGCGATGCAAGTCCACGTGGACCAAACGTCATGTGTTCAAAAGTTGCTTTTTAAACTTAGAAAATCAGTTGAAAAAAGGTGCCGGAACTCAGTTCTGTGAGTTCTATGACAAAAAAAGCCCTGTATATGTGTGGTCATAATCTTAATAGTTACACTTTCTGAATTGTCAATTGCTTTCAATAAACAACCATCCCTTATATTTATAAGACAATGTCACTTAAAATGTCTTTGAATACAAGAAAAGCCTAGAACAGTTGTTCCTATTAATATTAAGGATAGTAAGTATTGACGCTCCAAATATTTTAAAACAATTAAAAATCACATGTACCCTAGCCTCTAAATCAATGATTCTCACGCCTTTTGATGTTGCGATAAACATGTCAACACAGGTGCCCCATGATACATGACACACTAAAATACTGAAATTATTTATATAGTTTATTTGTGTATACCAATAAGTATTTAATCTATTTCTTTGTATAAATGATCATAACACATCCAGTCTGGTGCCATTACACACTGGTTCAGAATTACTAAATGGAAATACATTAGGTGTTCATTAACAGGCAACAATTAAGGTGTTTCCAACATACACAGTATGCTCTGCACATAAAGCTGAGATTTAGACTATCGTCCCTCCAGAAACTAACATTGATTCATAATATTATCTCAATAATTGTAATATGTACATTGTATTTATTATATTACTAATTTTATTACTAATTTGCATTATATTTTGTATTTTGAAAAGATTGAAAAAATATATCCCTGTTATGTATATATGACATACACATATTTTTTATGGACTCTAGCGAATATTTAACAAAGCACCATCTGGATGGCTAATGTAAGTGACAGGTGTACAATTGTCCGGCAATATATAAGAAAACAAACAACAAACTATTTGCAATGCATTCAATGACAAGAGTTCATATGCATTTAAATAATATTTACTGTTTTTTTAAACCATTGACTGGTAAGCATATTACATTTTCTCTACGTTTTGTTCTTAAGAGCTGGTGCATTAACTTGGTGCAATAAATCAAATACACAGCAACCAAATACATATTTATTTTCATTTGCCCAACTGAAACGATACTAGTCACAGCAAGTATATAATTGGCTGCTAAGGGTTACCAAAACAAGCAGTATACACATTTACAGCAGCACTTTCATGAAAATACACATTACCAATTATTAGAGATGCTGGAAAATGTACAACCGGTTAGAAAGTTGATCGAGTTTCATCGGCTTGATGGCCACAAACATGTTCATGGTACAATCACAAAGTGACTCAAAATTAATGTTTTTTAACTATCTTTTTATTTTTATATACTATTAAAAATACTTTTAAATGTGAAAAATCATGATTCATTTTTTTATAATTAAACTGTGAACACTGCTGTAAACATTCGGGGTCGCCATTTTAGCTTGAACATGAGTGCAAACCAACTCTAATATAATTGAACAGCCTTCAACATCGTCAAAACGACTAAAACATGAACGAAGAGAGTCGATTTTATTGGATTTTCTTAATTGGTCATAAATTTGAGAAATTCTGGCAAGTTATTTTTCTGTTTGCACTAATTTGTTTGAGAAATTATATATAGAGACTTCGAGCATCACTACCAATAATATCAAATAAAAGTTATACCGTTATATTTATTACCTGATATTGCACAGAAAAAATAAGATATAATTCATAATTATCTATAAATGCATGTGCTTGGCACACATAGCTTACCTGTCTAAAGTCACATTAGTTTATTTTTCCAGTATTGCCATTTTAATTTTAAATTTCTTTTTTGGTTACATAAGCCTTTTTATGAGTTGTGGTGGAACTACAGGGCTATGGAATTTATCCTAGACAAGAAATAGAACTTGAGATATTAAGGAAAAAAGTGCAGCTTCTGCAATACCACTTATCATCAGCAGATGTAGCATCTCACAAGCTCCACGGATTCATCATTGGACAGTGTGGCTTGCAGACTACTCCACAGCTGTTAAAAATTGATTAAGGGTATCTAGCGCCCAGTAGGGCTGGGCTGGGGGGTAGGGGGGCATCGCCCCCTCGGGCCGCTCCGTCTGACAGCTGTTTGGGCCGGCCGCTACCCCGTTGATTACTATATTTCATTGAGATTACAAGCGGCCGCATCACAAGACATGCGATGCGGCCACGTCAGCGCACAGGCGGTCGCATCACATGACACGCGATGCGGCCGCATTGCGTGTCATGTGATGCAGCCGCCTGTGCGCCCCCCCCCCCGGGGCTGACCTTTGCCAGCCCGTGCCTGCCAGCGCCACTGTTTGTATACACATATCTCAATATGCACAATAAATGTTAATGGGATATCAAAAACCAATAATTGTGTTACCTCACTGAATAAAGATGTGTACATAAAACAAAAATATAAATATAAAAAAATATACATCTATGCGATTGATGGATGCATCCATGTGTCTCTGCTATATAATCTTCCCATCCATGTTTATCCAAAGTGATAAATAGCATGTGAAAAAAATAAATAAAGATACAACATAGTCTTACAACGTTTAAACTATAATAATACAGAAATATGAAAATGTGATTCAATCCATATAATTTGTTCTACCACAGTATCTCTCTTATGTGATTCAACTTGACACGACAATCTATTTAAAATCAGTGCTCAGGTAGATAAATTCCAATGTGTTAAGTTGGTTGGTTCTTCACCACACAAACCCCTTCAATGATAACACTTACTAGAGCATAAATTGGAAAAGGCGTAGTATCAGTTTACTTGGGATCTTTATCTTCCCTCTTTAATGTTGATGAATATTCCTCCCAGGTACACTCTCTCAGTGTGAATATGAGAAAAGATATAGAAAAACAATACGGATCTAGCATGATACCGTTTAAAAGTAAAAAATAAATTTATTGTGCTGGATACCCTTAATCAATTTTTCGTAGATTACCTTTTGTACGACAACGTTGTGTGGTTCTTTTTAAGATTAAATAGCTGCAACTGTTAATAGCCGCTTTTTAATATTTTCTATACTCCACAGCTGCACTGATACATTTCATACAGCTATGTTTTATCTTAGCCCATTTTTTTAAAAATATTTTCAAACAGATAAAGTGCTGGTGGCATTTACTTGTCATATTATGAAATATTTAAAGAAAACATAAAAAGAAAAACATAAACAATCAAACAATTATACACATAACAAAAACACAAGGACTAATATTTATACTGTGCAGGCAGAGTTTGAAATAAGCTATAACCCTGCAGGGTTCATGCCTGATTGAAAGCCGTAGAAGGGATTGAGTTTTTATGGACTGCCATAGTTCATACTTGCCAACTCTCCCGAAAAGTCCGGGAGACTCCCGAAATTCGGGTCAGTCTCCCGGGCTCCCGCGAGAGCTGGCATTTCTCCCGCATCCCAGAACTCCCTTGTCAAAATGACGCGATTCACAGAGAATAGCGTCATTTTGGCCCCGCCCCCCGAGACAAAACGTGATTTTACTCGTGGGCGAGGGGCCAAAATAACGCGATTAGAGGCGCCCTGCCCTCTCCCACCCATTAGTCCCGCCCCTCTCCCGGACGTCGCCTACTGAAAGTAGGCAAGTATGCCATAGCTCCCATATCTTGTTAAATATAGGTAGTGTTTCTGTAATCTATTTTTACTTATGACTGAGTTGTAGGATATGGTTGTTTTTTTAAACTCACTTGCAATATGTTTACTTGTGGCCATAAGTATAAATTGCAGAAATCTATTATGAACATATGTATTAAGGTTTTTATCAGGGAGCATAATATTGAGTTCTAAGATACAATTAATTTTAAGATTTTAATCCACATAGACTTCATCTTAAAAAAGTTTTGCATATGATTACAATTATCGCATTTTTAACTAATGCAAATTGTGCCTGCAATTTGGGGCTGTTGCTTATATATGCGCTGTGAAAATACAGAGAATCTATTGGGCCAGCCATAATATAATGTAATGTTGACATGCCAGCTCTACTATTGACATCCTGTGCCTACCTATGTTTTGATGCTAATAAAAAAAAAAAAAAAATCCTATTTTTTGCTATACATTAACATTTATGGACACACTATATATTATTTTACATATCATGGTTGTGAGTCACAACTATGATATGTAAAATGATATATAGTGTGTCCATAAATGTTAATGTATAGCAAAAATTTGGATTTTTTTTTTTTTTATTAGCATCAAAACAGGGGTAGGCACAGGATGTCAATAGTAGAGCTGGCATGTCAACAGACTATACACCATTTCTCATAAATTAATAATATTTTATCTTCATATGTTATTGGTCAATGTTCTGTGACGCACGGTACCTTGTAAAATGCTCTGCTTCGGGTGTCAGTTAGGTCCAATCTGATACTGATGTAATCAATGTTTGGTGTTGGAGGTTCTAGATGCTGATACCTAATACCCATTCGAAGAAACTCCTCACAGCTGGTTTTTATGACAGTCTTCAGCTTATTCAGCCCTGGAATACAGCCTCCACTCTTACATAAAGGGCTTGGTTTCTGGTCTGGAAAGACAATATACCATTATTTTCATGACATTTTTATAGGGGACACAATACATCACTAAAAATAATTTTAATATATTTTAAATACAATTTAGTTAAGCATTTATCTAAACTAATTTGAAGAATTTACTATGTAATTTAAATCTAATATGGATACATTAATACATTCTTAATTACAATTTCATAGTTCTACTCTTACTCATCTCTACTATTCTATTAATAGAAAGGATTGCATAGGTGACCAATTAATTCAAATTTCCATATACCGTATTTTTCGCTCCATAAGACGCACCTGACCATAAGACGCACCTAGTTTTTAGAGGAGGAAAACAGGGAAAAAAATATTCTGAACCAAATCTCAAATCTCAAATATTCTGAACCAAATGGCACTGCTAATATGGCTATGAGGTGTCAGTCCATGTGTTTGAATGAATAGCAATAATAAAGTCTTGTACAGATCCTTAATCGAGAATACCTGGTTGCCGTGGGGACACTCAAGCAAACTTTGTAAAAACCAAAATTTTTGCCCATGACTGTATGACAGCAAAATATTTAAAAGCAAACAGGGGTGTTTCTAGTGCAAAATTATTGCAAATGTGATTTACAAAAGCAGTACTAAACTGCTATGCCCTGTCAATTATATTTCTATTCTTCATTTTGATAATTAATAGTAATAAAACTCAAAATATTAGTCAGTTATAAAATAGGTCTGAATGACAGTTATAGATAGAAGATGCATAATAAAAAGTATTGCGCTCAATTTCCACTTGTAAACAATCAAAATGCAATTGGGATGTGATATGACATAAAAGCAACCAATAAAAACAAAGATTTAATAAAATAAATGGTCACACAAGCAGATAAATAAATAAACAGTGCATTTGACACCATATAATTGGTGCATGTCAATCAATCGGCAAAATGTCCAAGTAAATGGCACTAATTTAATCCTATACCAGCGGGAATAGATCGATTATATGGTAGGGACCTAGATAACTACAGTCCATATGTTGCAGAATGTCCATTCATAATAGAAGGAGATGCTTTAAAAGAAAAACCACTATACCTGGTGGTTCACGATAGTCCAGACCACGGTATGGTAACACTTGAGGTACCTGATCGAGATGTAGGATCCGGAAACAACTTGAATGGTAAGCAACTAGTCGGCTAGCGGTGGAGCTCATAAGACATGTGGAACTGGATGTGCAAGCGGAGAACTTTGCATGCGTTCCACGGAGGAATGCAGAAACCGGAAATCCTGTGACATCAGGAGCGTCCCCACGGCAACCAGGTTTTCTGTACAAGGCTTTTTTTTAGTATTCGCTCCATAAGACGCACACACTTTTTTCCCCACTTTTTTGGGGGGGAAAAGTGCGTCTTATGGAGCGAAAAATACGGTAAGTTGCATTCCAAGAAAATAAAATTAAAACTACTAAAATATAAGTTTTTTTGTTTTTTTTACAAGAATTTGATATTGTTCAAAAAGTGGAGTTACAACACCAGCCTATTGAATCCGGCCCTGACCCTATACAGCCATATCAGATTAAATGTAATACTCCATCCAAATTCTATACCAAAAAATTGATCCAACAAATTTAACAGCCACTATTCATTATCCTAACATCTACATAGATCACCTCACTAACCATATTTCTATAATATCACTTTTATATTAAAGTGCTTCTTACACATATTGGATAAAGTAATTTATTGGGATGAACTAATATTCAGCCTAGCAAGTCACCAGGAACTAGCAACAGCACCGATGTGATGTCACTAATTTCTAGTGAATTGATAGGCTACATTCTCACGTATATATAGGTTCAGCCAGTGGTCAAAGTGGAAATTCAGAAGTGGCGGTATGATATGAAAAATGTAAGGTTAATGTATGTTAATTGAATTTGATAGTTTTCCTATAAAGCAGTAGGAGAAGTGGCGGTATGACACTGTATACACCCCTACTTCCACCACTGGCTTCAGCCCACAAAATAGTTTCCCCCCCTCTAAGCAGGCAGGAAGTAGACACTCTGTATGTGTCCTAGTCAGAACTTGAGCAAGTCATATCAGTTAAAAGTTATCAATTTCACCTCATAACATAAGCAACACAATGTGATGGAATCACAAAAATAGAAATACTGCTGCAAGTGCCAACAAAGTTATCTGTATGTTTGTACATGTATGTTGTGCAATGTTTCTACAACTGAACACTACATGTGTATTGCTTATTAAAGAAACTCACTGGCTCCACTGAAGATGCTATGTGGGTGATCTCCACGTGGCGACTCCTTCACGGGATCTCCAGTGACGAGCTGACCATGAACTGGCAAGTGAGATTCCAATGACGACACTCGAACAGTGCATTCCAGATTGATTCTTTTTTCATAGTCAAAGGTCAGTATGTTCTTGTCAATAGGATTTGATACACCATAGAATTCTGTCACTTCCAGGTTCTTAGGTCCATATTGAATAATGTTGCAGTCTGGTTCCACTAACTTCACCCTTAATATAAAGTGTTCTGTGAAGGTTTCATTTTCTGTAAACCTGTGTAAATAGAACAGGTAGATTTATAAAGGAACAACAATACATTTCTTGAGAACTGATAACATGATTTTATTTAAAAATGGATAAGCATAAAAATTCTCTATATGCCTGTTTATTTTTTTCTCCATCAATCATTGTTAAGTTCAGTTCTATACCCAGTGCCTCTACTGAGATTATTATATCAATAATATATTTTTACTTGGACTGGTGAATTTGGGCATTGTTCCATGTGGATTGCTGGAATCTCACAGGCTAAGGTAAGAAAGGAATTGGGGAGATATAAAAGCAGAGTAGACGGGATTTGTTTTCGTTTTTAGAGCACAAATAATGCTACCAGTAGTGGGTATCCAATGTTATATCGCTTCCTACACCCACTGTGGCAGGCATGGTGAGAAGCAGTATTTAAATTGAAATACATGGAATTAGTTAATAGTTATTGGCAATGCCATGGAAATGATTAACCCAGTGGTAAATGCACAGTGTATCTATTAGTGACTATGAAGGATTTTCATTTCTATGTACCATGAGAAGAATATATATGAAAAAGTATAAAAAATATACCTGTGTCCAGGAAACAGTCCAGGTGTGTGAGCCTGTGTTTACGTTGGAAAAATGACCTCTAATTACACCAGTCTCTCTTAAGCTAGTTGAAATAATGCTGTATGTTACATCACACATACTCCCTTTTTACAAAGGGCACCTACGTCTAGAAAGCAGATATTTTTCAGTCTACACCATACTTCTCTCCTGGGATTTTTGGAAAGTTCCTAAAATTCAGGAAGTTCTCCCGGGTCTTGGTATTATTAGTGTTACAAATTCCCGCCCCCCACTATGCAATGCCATGAATTTTGGAATTTCATAGCGGGGGGGGGGGGGGGAATTCTCCATTCCCTATCCTGCGCTTGTTACCTGGCAAGTATGGTCTACACCAATGTTCATGAAAATGCAGAGTATTGTTCTACAATTTTCTAATGGATTGATAAATTGCATCCTACTAACCTACTTTTCATACCTTCCTTCTGGGGGCAGGGCCTTGATGATGTAATGTATGTCATCAAGGGAGCAGGGAAGGGTGTATAAAACACAAATGACATCATCATGCCCCACGCTCACTCACTGTTTACTAAGATGGATGGGACATGTTGATGTGATTCAGGGGCTGACTGGGCTGGGGGGCATTTGACCGCTGGGCCGGTCTCATAGTGGGCTACCTTGGGCTGGGTCCCTGTGCTATCTGCATCATTCTTTCCTTTAAAATATTCCTAGTAGGCTGCTGAGCCAAATCTTGGCTCCTGTACTATCATTCGCCAGCCAGCCAGCCCCTGACGTGATTTGCTTCATTATGAAATGTTCCTGCCCACTTTGCAGGGCAGGGAGCAGCCTTCAGGAAGAATTGTCTGCACCCTCGACAATTCGAAAGGTCGACCAATAATCCAGGAGTCCTCCATATATTCAGATACAGTAGGCAACTATGGCTTGCATTGTCAGGAATGTTGGTATAGTCCACAAAAGGTGGCATCTGAAAAAGATACCGTTAGCACCTTCACTTTTATCAATGTATTGCAATACTACCTATTGCTGTCAGTACTGGTATAAATACTTTATAGTATATTTGTTTCAAAGTATTAATTTTTATTTATAATACTACTTTTATTTTCCATAAATCCAGAAACAGAACTGACCTGTAAAGCCGGAGCATAACTTCGTCTTCATGTAAAATAGGGCAGCCATTGTGAATATACTGTACTTCATTAGCCAGAAAATGACAGTCAAATACCTGTGCAAAGTGATGCATATAACTGTTAACCAACAATAAGGACAATCTGTATAAATTATCTTTATTCTACTTTTTTAAAACAATTAAAATAATTTATGGATAATTTAAAATAAGCACAGGAAGTCGGTTCTACTACAATCCCTGGGATATCAAAGTTGTACATGTTAAAAAGCCGGATAAGCAGAGTAAATATGCTGACATCTTTGTTTGTATATTTTATCTTCCTTGTGTGTCGTGGGAGGTTTGAGTAGAAGTAGTTGTGTGCAAGAGAACCATTACTAAAGGCAGACGATTTTGTGGATATATGGACTGATCAAATATTATATATATGGTGATTTTCTGATTATTATATGTAGTGATTTTCGTATCATATATTATATGTGGAGATTGCAAGACACCACCTTATGAAAACAGAATAACTTAAGGGGATACATACAGAAAAAGGTAACTGTGGGTGTTTAACAAACAAAAAACAAACAAACATACATCTGTCCGGCCAGCAGGGGTCAGCAATGTATCTTGTCAGACACTGCTGCCATATAAGTTTGTGAAAGTGTAAAAGCTGTTCCAGCACCTTTATGCAGGTCAGTTAATGTTACTACACTGGCAATTTGAAGGCATTTCAGTAAATAGGTGTACTGATGTCTCACTCATTCCTTAGATTTATACATATAAGAGGCTGGGCTGCCTACTCTTGAAAATATTTTTACTGAGAATTATATAAACACTTATTGACAAACACTGTGTTTTCTGAGATATTGTTACTGTGATATAAGAATGTGCAGGGGAGGACTGGCAAATTTTAGCCCGAGGGGCAAGACTCGACTCGGCAGCCTATTTTAATGGAAAAAAAATTCAGTTAGTCCAGTGACCCAGCCCAAGGTAGTTCACAATGAGACTGGCTCGGGGGGCATTTGCTCTCCTGCCCCCCAGCCCAGCCTGCCCCTGAGAATTTGTCAGAAAGTAGCAATACAGAGGAAAAGGTTTTATTGGCAGCACAGTGGCCTAGTGGTTAGCACTTGTGCTTCGCAGCACTGGGGTCATGAGTTCAATTCCCAACCATGGCCTTATCTGTGTGGAGTTTGTATGTTCTCCCTGTGTTTGCGTGGGTTTCCTCCGGGTGCTCCGGTTTCCTCCCACACTCCAAAAACATACTGGTAGGTTAATTGGCTGCAATCAAAAATTGACCCTAGTCTCTACCTCTCTGTCTGTATGTCTATGTGTGCGAGTGAGTGTCTATATTAGGGAATTTAGACTGTAAGCTCCAATGGGGCAGGGACTGATGTGAATGAGTTCTCTGTACAGCGCTGCGGAATTAGTGGCGCTATATAAATAAATGATGATGATGATGATGATGAAAAGGTGCCTCAGATTCTTGAAATAATTTATTAAAGAAGGGGGAGGGGCGTCGACAACCATTTGGCATAGTTGAAACAAACTGAGCAAAAAATATAGATAGGAGAGTGGCTTAGGACCATTACAGCCATCAGAGACCCTGGCGTTTTCAGCAAACAATGCCTACAAGTTAAATAAGCACTGCTTTTCAATTTAATTTCTTAAACTTCACCCATTTATGGTTTTGCATTATCCTTTAACGTACCTAGTTAAGCATCAAAGGATACCCCCACCAAATTCACACCCCTCATGAATGGAAAATTTATTGGGGAGGGACACTAACACTTTAAACTGGCTGAGTGATAAGCGGAGAGAAGAGTGTGGCATGGTACAGCCATTTGGGACTCCAGCTGACCCATATAAATTATTTCCTTTATTAATGTAATTCTTTCAACTCCACTCAAAACTACCTTTTAGTTTAAGTTGGAGTTTAACCTCCTTTAACATTATAGTTTAATAGGGTAAGCCATATTCTAACAAATGTAAATTATTGGTTCATGTCAGTAAATTTCCTGACAATTGGCAATGTGATGATGGGTCTTCTCAGCCTATATAAATAAATTGGACCACGGAAAGCACATGCTAATTAGGACCACAATTATGGGTAGTTTGTAGTGTGCTGCATGCTATTTTTTCCATGCTGAAATACATTTTGAATAAATCCATTACGAAACACAGGGATACTCAGGTATAACAACAGACCATTGTCTGTCAGACATACCATAGTCTACTTGTCACAAAGAGCTTTTTGATCTTCATTCCTATCATCAGTACAACAAAGAAATATTTTTCTATTTTGCTTAAGGATCCCACTTGTCCGGATTTTCGTAGGATTCACATTCCTGATATATTTGGATTAAAATGACTAGTGTGGGATAAGTCACAGTAAATATGTGAGATATATAAAAGAAAAAGGTGGCTTTCTTGGACCAAGAACATGTATAGGTATACATCTTAGAATTTTGCTAAAAAAGTGTAATTCCTAAGCTCGTTGAATAATGCAAACACTATTGGATTTTGAGAGTAATAAAATCTTTACAAGTAATAAATTAACAAATGCATCACAGATTATGTTGACAGAAGTAGCTGGGTTTGCATTTAAACATGTCTGATAGGTGGACATTTCAGGCATTATATAATAATGCCTGAATATAATATATTGTAATGCATTGCGGCCATGTACTGTTCTGTAGCGCAGCAAGCAATTTAGTGCATTCATGATTCAAATGATCAAATCAGCACAATACAAGGCAATATTTTAGTTGTGTTTCCCCTGCTTGTATCTACAGCATTGCGCAAACCATAATATAGTATTTTTTGGAAAGTTTGTAAAATAGAAATAGTACAAAATGTATTACATTTGATTATTGCATATTACGTTAGTACTACCACTCTTACGAATTTCAGAATACCAATATAAGGTTCAAGTTACACATGTAATGCACACAAAACTGTTGTTGACTCGTTAGAAGGATTGAATAGGACGACGCCAAGCTGAAGCACCAAAGAGACGAATGCTAGTCTAACTATGTTAAATAAATTCAGTTATGCATGGTCATCCTTCTGTGTTTATGGAAACACTGAAATAGAGAGGAGTGGGTAAATGTACACTCACACTTGCCCACTCTTCCTGAATGTCCAGGAGACTCCCAAATTCCGGTAGGTCTCCCAGACTCCCGGGAGAGCAGGCAAGTTTCCAGCATCCTGCCTATCAGGTGCCAAAATGACGCAATTCGTGGGGAAGTGCTTAATTTTGGCCCCATCCCGCAACAAAATGGAGATTTCTACACGGGGGCAAATTTACGCAAATTGCCCCACCCATCCCCTTCCGCCCTCCCACCACACCCCCAGAATCTCCCGGATGCCAGCAACATAAAGTTGGCAACCATGTGTACTTGGTACACGACCTTTGTATTTAGTTCCTGTGATATTACCATGGCAGCATGATTTCACTTGCATATTGCATAAGTGCTATGTTTGCACTATTTATTTAATATAGTTAATATAAGTTTTGGCAGTCCTACTCATATCACTCTAGATGAACAGGGATGGCGGTCAGCAGTTACATATTTTCTTATTTATCTAAATCTTTGTAACATTACTTGTAATTATATATTTTTTTTTTAACACACCCTACCTGTGGAGACAGCTTTCCAACCCTCTGTGTTATCGGTTCGTTAACAATGACTTCCACTTTGCAGGCATCTTTCTCTTTGGGGATGGAGAAGTGTAGGTCATTTTCTGATAGGTAGTTGCTCTGTCCTTTCATCACTGTGATACCATTATTGACTTTGATAAATGAAGAGTTCAGATACCTCAAAGTCAGCAATAATAAAGCAAGTGATTGATTCAAGTGACATCTCCAGAAAGGTTTCATATTTATTTGTACTAACGTATATTCTAAAATCTATAATCTTCAGTCTCTTCTCCTTTCAGGATTATTTTACACACCATCCAGCAGTGATGATCCTTCGGTCATCTGTTCAACATGAAGAGCAGCCCCTGTCGTCCAAAATCTTCACAACAACAAGGTCTTTCAGGAAGCCATGCTGGTTTAATAAAACTCGTTGAAGAGTCCTGACAACGCCAAATATTAATGTGCTCCTTTTGTTTCCTTAATCCTACATAATGAGGAGGGAAAAGAAGGAAATTGACTGCAAGATCATTAAAAAGACCAGTAATATGTTATCTTGTTCACAACTGAGATGAAAAGTGAACCAACCATGTGTAACTTGCTTTTTATACGTAATAATGATAATGATTTGCACCTGCACACAGATGGCAGAAAACCATCAAGTATTATTACGATAGTTAGCATTTGTACAAAGATTACCTACTTTACAAAAATTGCTGTAGGGCACAGTTAGCACTATTCCCTTTTTTTCTGAGGATCCAAAGATTTTTTTTTTTGCTATTGTACCATAATCAAGCACATATTTTGACATTTGGCAACAATAACTTATTTTTCGATGACTGTAAAAAAAATCAGTTTATTAGAAGTAATCAATATAATTCTTTTGCATTCAATAGTGTTTTCTAGATATATGCACAGTATAGTAAAATGTAACTTAAACAAGGACTGATGTGAGCGAGTTCTCTGTAGAGTGCTGCGGAAATAGTGGTGCTATATAAATAAATAAATGATGATGATGATGATAATGATGAGATTACAGTCATGGCCAAAAGTTTTGAGAATGACACAAATATTGGTTTTCACAAAGTTTGCTGCTTCAGTGCATTTAGACCTTTTTGTCAGATGTTGCTATGGTATAGTGAAGTAAAATTACAAGCATTTCATAAGTGTCAAAGGCTTTTATTGACAATTACATTAAGTTTACGCAAAGAGTCAATATTTGTAGTTTTGACCCTTCTCTATGAAGACCTCTGCAATTCGCCCTGGCATGCTGTCAATCAACTTCTGGGCCACTTGCTGCCTGATGTCGCCCATTCTTGCCTAATCAATGCTTGGAGTTTGTCAGAATTTGAGGGTTATTGTTTGTCCACCCGCCTCTTGAGGATTGACCAAAAGTTCTCAATGGGATTAAGGTCTGGGGAATTTCCTGGCCATGGACCCAAAATTTCTATGTTTTGATTCCCGAGCCATCTAGTTATCACTTTTGCCCTAGAGCAAGGTGCTCCCTCATGCTGGAAAAGGCATTGTTTATCACCAAACTGTTCTTGGATGGTTGGGAGAGGTTGCTCTTGGAGGATGTTTTGGTACCATTCTTTATTCATGGCTGTGTTCTTAGGCAAAACTGTGAGTGAGCCCAATCCCTTGGCTGAGAAGTAACCCCATGACTGTACATTGGATATACTGTACATCCTTTTTTATGGCATAACTATACATATTTCTGTACTGCACATGCGTGCCAAAATTTATTAGGGAAAGTAAGGCAAAAAAATAAGTAAATGTTCTCTGGGACAAACCCTGTTACAATGCAAGGGATGCAAATTATTTTATTATTTTGCACATAAGTTAAATAGTGGCTGTTTTTTCATCTAGCACACATACTTGTTAACTATATTATCACACTGAAATTTAAAGACGGTCTAGGACATGTCCTACCCCAACTATAAATCTCTCCCCACATTTTAAATTTACCTCCCCCTCCAATGCAACATGGTTTTGCCCAGGTGCAAAGTTACTCATTTTTCATGCTTTGCTCTCCTTAATGACTCAGGCCCTATGTGTGTTAGAAGTGATGAAATCCCTAATCACTCCACAAAATATCAACGAAGAATAAGACCCAAACCTTAAAATGTAGTTTTGTGTGGAGGTTTTACAAGGTTTTCCCATCTTTGTAGTAGTGGTACATTGATACTACAATTTGTCCTGGCAACTCCAATGTCCTAGTGCTATAATTCTTTCTCATATTACTGGTTGACTTATTCAAACAGCCAACCAGTAGTAGATGCAGCTCCGCCGTGAACTATCGATTCATGTTGGGTGGGACATTGACAGCATTGCTGTTAGTTTGAAAAAGGCTGACCTTATCAGAAAAGACAAAAGCAGTGCTGGACTGTTGGATAGGGGTAAGGCCAAACCAAAGAAAAGTAGAACTTTGTATTTTATCTTATCGTAATTAACTCCTTTAGCATTGTTTTTCTATTAAATATAGATGTTTGTAGACCTCTCTATACAATATACGTGATGCATCTACTTACAAATGTTTAACAAGCAACCATGTCTAAAGTAAAGTAGGCATGGGGATCTGAATACATCAACAGCAAATGATATACTTGCCTGGCTATGTCATTTTTGTGATACTGTTTTTATTCAGGTTCTGTATTTCAGTATGATGAGTGCAATTCTCAGTATATGTTGTTCTTCTGTATGCTGCAATATAAGGTGCATATAAAACAGATTAAGCAATTCCATTATTTGTACTAAATAATAAGCGGGCAGCACAGTGGCCTAGTGGTTAGCACTTCTGCCTCACAGCACTGGGGTCATGAGTTCGATTCCCGACCATGGCCTTATCTGTGTGGAGTTTGTATGTTCTACCTGTGTTTGTGTGGGTTTCCTCCGGGTGCTCCGGTTTCCTCCCACACTCCAAAAACATACTAGTAGGTTAATTGGCTGCTATCAAAAATTGACCCTAGTCTCTGTCTCCGTATGTGTGTGTGTGTGTGTGTGTGTCTATATTAGGGAATTTAGACTGTAAGCCCCAATGGGGGCAGGGACTGATGTGAATGAGTTCTCTGTACAGCGCTGCGGAATTAGTGGCGCTATATAAATAAATGATGATGATGATGATGATGATGATAAGTAGGTAGACTAATAAAGCAACAATCTAATATATAAATATCTAGTGGCGTTTGTTAGTCTGTCTGTGTGTGTGGAAAAAATAAAACCAAGCTGCAGCGCCACCTGCTGGGCGGAGTTATACACTGACCTACTAAATTCTTAGTGTGTGTGGAAAAAAAAATTCAGAAAGGGCTGAAATTTGGTATACTAAGATGTTTTTAATTTGTTAATTTAATTTTTTTAATTGTTAAAAGTGTTTATAAAGATTTAAAAAAATATATATATATTTCTTGAAGGAGAAGTGACAGTTGGGAGTGGTTGGTGGTTGCCGGGGGTGACAGTGGGGAGTGGTTGGTGGTTGAGGCCTGGGCTATGGCCCAAATGCATGACAAGAACCTTTTTAACACCTTAAGTAGCTTGATTTGACTAGAATGCATGAGTATCATGCATGGGTTAACTTGTTACCTTATATAAAGTGAGTATAAAAATTGTTATTTTAAACAATCATGCCATGCTGTGTGGTATAATCTATATAAAGACATTGGACAATATTTTATTAAGAATATTCATATTCAGCCAAAACCTACAACTATTTACATATTACAAATTGCTTCTGATTCCCAATTAGGACAGACGTGTCCTGTGTGCTCTCCGTTGGAGCCCAGCTTGATCTTCACCTGGGCCCCGCATTCAACTTACAGCTCTCTATGCTCTGAAAGACCTCTCACTCTCTGGAAACTCAACCTGCAGCATGGGCATTCTCTAACTTACAACTACTCCACCCTATTGCTGAACTTGATCCCCACCTTGCCTGCTGCACCTTCATCCGTTGCTCCTTTTGTCTCCCGGATGCCTCTGTGCCCACCCGCTAATTTTTATTCTCATTTCTGCATCCTGGCCTCCATCACTGATCACCTCTGTGCCCCCTCATCCCCCCTGCTTCCCGCTGTGCCTCTTGTTCTTGCACTGTGTTCCCCCAACCATCCACTGTGTGACCCACTTCAATCACCGTTTTGACCCACTACCGACCCCCTGTTTGTTTCAGTTTATAATATACTATTTATCTTCCCTACCTCTGGCCCTGCTCTCTCCCTAACACCTTGGACTCCTGACTCACCTGCTCTCTGTCTAAAACCTTGATTCCTGATCTTGACTGCTCTCTCCCTACTACTATGGATTCCTGGGGGTAAACGTATCAAGGTCCGATTATATCAGCGTTTTAAAATCTCAGCAAATCAAAAATTAGTCCGCAAGTCGCCAGATGTATTAAACTGAGATTTTTACTCTGATCTTATAAATCGCTGGTCATCTCTGGCGATTTGCTGCGATGTCAAACACTCCCATGTTAAGCTAACTCCCCCGTGTTTAGCTAACTCTCCTGTGTCTCCTAACTGCGAGATTAGTAAACACATCACTGTTACACTGTCTGTCTACAGAGCCAGAGGTCCGGCATCTGTCAAAAGTGTAAAAATAGATAAATGTGAAAAAAAAAAAAGCTTAGGGTCCCCCCGCCTGACCTACTGCTGGTTGCATGAAAATCGTGGAAAAATTTGCATGGCGTCTCCCCCGATTTTCATTCAACCAGCAGTAGGCTGGCTGCACTTTATCTATTTTTAAACTTTTGACAGCGGTCGGACCTCCGGCTCTATAAACAGGGCAGTGTAACAGTGAAGTGTTTACTAATCTCGCAGCTAGGAAGCAGCGTTTGGTATTTTTAATTTTTAAAGCAAACTCAGGAGAGCTTGCTTAATTGCAACTTCTTACATTTGAGACTTGTATAGCTAATTGTATGGCAAATAGTTGGTACTTTGCTCTCTATCGATTTTGTAAATAGCGATTTTGACAGAAACACATCTCTGGCTATTTTACATCAAATCTCTAAATCTACAAGATGAAACACCTGCAAGAAAATTGCTGAATTTTCATAATCATAACTTGATACATTGACCTCATGGACTGCTTTTTCCCCAATACCTTGGATTCTTGTGCTCAACTTCTCTCTCCCTAATACCTTGGATTCCTGGACTCACCTGCTCTCCCCCTAATACCTTGGATTCCTGGACTCACCTGCTCTCTCCCTAATACCTTGGATTCCTGGACTTACCTGCTTTCTCCTTAATACCTTGGACTCCTGGACTCACCTAAACTCATTCACCTGGACTCACCCGATCTCCTGCTCCTTTACCATTTCCTGAGCACACCAGTTCCTGTGGACATTCACCATCCGGATTCACCTGTATCTCTCTGGTTTTGTACTCTCTTTAGCTTTATCAATTTGTTATTGCCCTGCTTTTTACTTAGTCTTTCATTTAGTTTTACATTTAGGGCCTGAGTCATTAAGGAAAGTAAGACAAAAAGGGGATTAGATGTTCTCTGAGACAAACCATGTTACAATGCTAGGTATGCAAATTAGTTTATTATTTTGCACATAAGTTAAATACTGGCTGTTTTTTCACCTAGCACACAAATACTTGATATTCTACATTGAAATTTAAAGTAGATCTCAGATATGCCCTAGCCCATTGATAAATCTGTGCCTACATTTTATATTTTACCTCCCCCTCCAATGCAACATTGTTTTGCCCAGGTGCAAAGTTACTCCATTTTTATGATTTGCCCTCCTTAATGATTTCTATCATCAAAACCTAGCTCTCTTCTAATGACACTGCTTCCCTTGCTGCTCACTCCCATGGGGGCCTCTCCTTCACTCACTCTACCAGACCAGATGACCATCCTGGAGGTGGTGTGGGCCTCCTCCTATTCCCTAACTGCACTTTTCAGGTCATTACCACTGTGCCTTCCCTCTCTTTCAGCTCCTTTGAAGTCCACTCTATCCGTCTCTTCTTCTCAATCCACCTTTGTGTCTCTGTCATCTACCATCCCTCTGGCCCCACTTCCCTTTTCTTGACAACTTCGCAGCCTGGCTTCCCCACTACCTCTCCTCTGACCTTCCCTCCATCATACTAGGTGGTTTTAACATTGCTATTGATAACCCCAGTGACTCCTCCTTTGGCCTTACTCAGTGAACCCCCCCCCCCACACACACACACACACTGTCTTGCTCACTCCCTTGACCTTGTCCTCTCTCATCTTTGTGATCTTTCGGACTTCTCTAACTCTCCCCTCCCACTCTCTGACCACCATCTCCTCTCCTTTACTCTTACTTCTTCCCCTGCTCTCCCCCACCTGTTACTACCCTCACTAGGCGCAATCTTGACGCTCTCAACCCTATTTCGTTCTCCTCCTCTCTCGAAACTCTCCTCTCCCCACACTGGCCTGCCCTGACCAGGCAACCTCCCTCTATAATTATATTGATAGTACATTCCCTTATCACTGCCCTGGATGCTGTTGCCCCTGCCTCTTTTGTCCCCCACCCCCACCCCCTCCTATCCGGCTCTCCCTTTTTGCCACAGGCTTTGCCTCTTCTTTTTCCTGCCATCCTCATTAATCTAACAATCAACTCTGGTGCTCCTTCCGCCCTACCTTGGCTAAAGAAGTCCACTCCCTCATCCTTTCCTCTCCCCCATCTACCTGCAATCTGGATCCCATCCCCTCTCACCTCCTTCGCTTCCTCTCCCCCACTGCCTGCACCTACCTTGCACACCCTTCAATCTGTCACTATCCACTGGCATCGTCCCCTCTTCCATGAAACATTTCCTTATCTCTCTCATTCTCAAAAAAAACAATCTTCACCCCACCTCAATCGCTAACTACCACCACATTTCACTTCTCCCCTATGAGTCTAAGTTACTTGAGGTGGTTGTCTGCAACCGCCTCATCTTGGACAACTCTCTTCTTGGCCCTCTCAAATCCGGTTTCTGCCCCCTCCAGTCCACTGAAACCGCCCTGGCCAAAGTTACTAACGACCTTCTCTCAGCTAAATCTAAGGGTCACTTCTGAATGCTCATCCTCCTTGACCCCTTCTGTGGCCTTCGACACCATGGACCACCCCCTCCAGTTGCAGACCCTTCTCTCTTTTGGCCTCTCTGGCTCTGTCCTCGCATGGTTCACCTCTTACCTTGCCAACCGCTCCTTCCCTGTATCCATTTCTGGTTCATCCTCCCCCTCCTCTCTGTAGGAGTCCCTTAAGGCTCTGTTCTTGGCCCTGTACTCTTTTCGCTGTACATTACCTCCCTGGGTGCTCTCATTATTTCTATCGGTCTCCAGTATCACCTTTACGCTGATGACATTCAACTCTACATCTCTCATGTATCTGACTGCCTTTCCGCCACCACCTCTTGGATGTCCTCATGTTTTCTCAAAATTAACATTGACAAAACCGAGCTAATTGTATTCCCTCCTTCTAGATCTTCATTCCTTCTTGATCGCTCTATCACTGTCAACACCACTACCATCTCATCTGTTCTCCACCTCTGCCATCTTATCTGTTCCCCATCTCATCTGTTCCACATCACCTTCGACTCCTCCCTCTCTTTTGCCCCCCACATTCAATCTCTTGCCAAAACCTGTTGCTTCCAACTACGCAACATCACCGAAATCCGGCCCTTCCTTTCCCAAGGTTTGCCAACAAGACCATTATCTATGCTCTCACCATTTCCTGTATTGATTACTGTAACATTCTCCTCACTGGTCTCGGCCTCTCCCATCTCACCCACCTTCGTTCTATTCTTAATGCGGCTGCGTGACTTACCTTCCTTTGGCGCCACTCTTCTTCTGCCTCCCCTCTCTGCCTTGCCTTACACTGGCTCCCCTTCCCCTACAGAATTCAAACTCCTCACCCTCACCTAATAGGCTCTGAGACTGGATCACTTATAAATAACTTATGGTATAAATTTATTTAAAGGAAATAGTGCACAGCGTTTATTTATATAATTGCAAATGAACTTATTTTTGATATTGTGTGTATTTTGGTAAAGAAAATTTCTTTATTTCGGAAACCAGGGGCCTGATTCATTAAGGATCTTAACTTGAGAAACTTCTTATTTCAGTCTTCTGGACAAAACCATGTTACAATGCAAGGGGTGCAAAATAGTATTCTGTTTTGCACATAAGTTAAATACTGACTGTTTTTACATGTAGCACACAAATATCAACTTTAAATTTCAGTGTACAAATAAGCTATCAAGTATTTGTGTGCTACATGAAAAAACAGTCAGTATTTAACTTATGTGCAAAGCAGAATACTATTTTGCACCCCTTGCATTGTAACATGGTTTTGTCCAGGAGACTTAAATAAGAAGTTTCTCAAGTTAAGATCCTTAATAAATCAGGCCCCAAGGGAGGAAATTCGTTTTTGTTTTAACTTTGCTAGAGGAAATGCATTATTTCTGAGGTATATACCTGATGCATTAAGCATTTGTTGAGGAAGTCTTTTGTGTATTTTGGTGTAGGGAAATAACTTGTTTGGGATTTTGTAACTTTTCTTTGGGAACGTGTATTCTGCAACTTTCTGAAGAAAGGACCCATTTTAATCTCATGTTAAATATATCTTTTGATGTGTGATGTCCAAACACACCTGGAGGCACAGAAAGGCTTAATTGGACTTGCTGTTAGATTTCCTCTGTGACTACAACAAGATGCAGGAAATCACAGATAAGTGTAAACATTGTTAGCTTTGCATTGCATGTAAATCCATGTTTGGGTAAACATATTGCATCCTGATACTAAAAATAACTCAGACCTCAGGGGGCTGGCGTACCCTGTGAGGCTGTGTCCTAAACTATATAAAAAAGCACTGTTTTGTATTGAAAATTGTTCTTCTTGTTTCATCTGACCTGCTCACTGGTACCTTCAACTAGTGTGAGCAAATAAACATCATTTGCTTCAAAGACCTGCTTGGAAACTTCTCTATCCCTGTCAACTCTAATCCATGCCTGGCTGTTCTGAGGTTTGGACCCAGCTTTCCAGTACCACCACACCTCCCATTACCCAGCAGCTCTGGCCAGTGTGATAGGCCAGGGAGGATCCATCCACAGGAACCCTAATCAATAGATAGAGGTCAGGGGTACCAGCCCAGGTACACCAGTAACAGGGTACACTAGCAGCGTCAGTTACCCAGAAGAAACCCGATACTGTATATCGGTAAGGAGTCCAGTGGTGGCAGCATTTGGAAGCCCCTCCTACTGCGGTTAGAGGGCGCATATGGGATAACAAAAGGGACCGGTGGCAGAGTAAGCCCAACCGGTTTCCCAGCAACAACAGATAGGTTGGTATAGGCGGTCCATCCTGTCAAAGGCTCTCTCCCACTCCACCACCCCTTACATCTCCAACTTCCTCTCCATTCATACTCCCTCCCATTCCCTGTGATTGGCCAATGAGTGTCGCCTCTCCGCTACCCTAATCACCTCATCCCACTCCAGAATCCAAGATTTCTCCTGGGCTGCCCTCTCCACTGGAATGACCCCCGCGCTCCATCCGATTGTCCCCTAATTTGTGCACCTTCAAACGGGCACTCAAAACTCATCTATTCCTCAAAGCCTAACAACCATCCACCTAACCTTCTCTCCATGCTGGATCTCCTCACTCTCTCATCCCCTATCTCACTACTCTTGCACTTGACTCCCTCCTCTGACTCCCTTTGTGCCTCCTGTCTGTTTGCCCTCCCTTTAGGAAGTAAGTTCTTGTGAGCAGGGCCCTCTTCCCTCCTGTCTTTCTACCTATTCTTCTGCTCCAACTTCACTTTACTAGCTATGTTTGGAGTTTTGAAGTCCTGGTATTATTTGTCTAATGTTCTGTAATGTATTATTTGTTTATTGTTCTGTACTGTTTTCCCTGTATGGTCCACTGCCTGTATTTTGTACAGCGCTACAGAAATCTTGTGGCGCCCTATAAATAAAGATTATTATTAATAATAATAATAATAATAATAATAATAATATTTATCAGTTTATAAACGTGTCTCTTTGAGCATCTTACATTTTCCTTAGATTTCTAAAGGTAGTAAATGAATCTTATTCATCTACTATATAACTGCATCCGGAAAAGTAAATAAAAATATCAAATGCTGTGTAGCACTTATGTATAACATTGTATACAGCCGTCTGTTGCTCAACACACACATCAAGAATCTAATGGCGAGACAGTCTTTCATCTCAGAAAGTGGTGCTAAGGTGAGATGTGCTAGTGGATTATTTACAAGCACTGTTTCCTCAAGTGCCTGGGGCTGTATTTTAATTAGTGTTTCAATGACCTTTCATTAGACATGAGAAAAACACTTTATTGTGGAAAAACAACTTTAATTATGTCCTCTTAAAAAACATAAGTGTTCTAAGGAAGATCTCTAATTATGTAGACACACACAACTAAGCCAAAACACACAAACAGCAATGCAGATGTTCACCAAAACAAACCTAAAAATATTAGATATTTATTGAAATATTGTACTACATTGTTACAATTATTCTTTCACAACAATTAAATTCTAACAAAGAACAATCTTACATAGCATGAAAATGCTTCTATTTTCTAACTTGTACTAGATAAATCAAAAGTTATTTGTTGAGTTGTTCTACAATTCCTACGAAAACTAAAAATTGTGTTTTAGTGAAAACTGGTGAGATGTGAGAAACAAGAAAATCCCACTTACCTGCAATTCTCTTATGATCATCAGGAGCAGCTATTTAGCGTCACTAATTCTGCAATGTTGTACAGAGAAGTCAATCACATCAGTCCCAGCCCCATTGGAGCTTACAGTCTAATTTCCCTAACATACACACACACATAGAGAGAGAGACTAAAGGTCAATTTAATAGCAGCCAATTAACCTACCAGTATGTTTTTCGAGTGTGGGAGAAAACCGGAGCACCCAGAGGAAACCTACGCAAACGCGGGGAGAACATACAAGCTCCACACAGGTCTAGGACATGCCTTACCTCAACTATAAACCTGTCCCCAAATTTACATCCTCCTAAGATGCAACATGGTTTTTCCAAGGTGCAAAGTTACTCATTTTTTTTCCTTTACTTTCCTTAATGACTCAGGCCCTGAATGTCAATCAATATATGACAGTGCAGAGTGGTTGAACTCTAAGCAAAATGCCAGAGTCAAGGAAACTTGAAGCGGTTACTGTGATCTAGCATCAGTTGCAGCAAGTGAACAGTTACAGCTACAGTGGTGCTAGAAAGCGTGTGAAACCTTTAGAATTCTCTGAATCTTTGCATAAAGGTGACCTTAAATGTGTTCAGATCTTCGCCTACATCATAAAAATACATAAAAAGAACCCAATAACTCAAATAAGACACAAAAGGATATCCTTTTCAATTTATTTATTGACCAAAATGATCCAGCTTTAAATTTATTTGTAGGAAAAAGTATGTGAACCTCTAGGATTAGTAGTTTAGTTAAGGGAATAATTAAAGTCAGGAGTGTCAATCAATGGAATTATGATGAGGAAGAAAGAAATTCAGTCCCATGCTGAATAGTGTCATCTGCCAAGCCTGTCATAGTCATACACTAGTAGTGGCAATGCTTTCTTGGTGGGGACCCCACACTGTTTGTCCCCCGAAATTGCCCTTACCACACTGCCAACACTAATATTAAAACACTGCTAGCCCTCATGCACCCTACTATCTGGTGTACCTGCAGGTCTACATGGGCAGCATTTGCATGATCACATACTTCTTGTTCGCATATGAATCAATGAATACACAGTAATGACCAATAAGAGCACATGCCAAAATATAGCTATGCACACCAGTTACTACACCAAATATTTTATCCAGCATAACATTAAAAAACATGAGCAATATAAACATTTAAAATACAAGAAAATCACACCTGGTACCCAGGGCTAACAGTACCATTAGGCAAACCAGATGGTTGCCTAGGGAGAGAATGGATAAAAGGGCAACTAAAACAGTGTATTAGTGACATAATGTCACTCATGCAGATTTCTCCATGCCCTTGCAGAGCCCCAACATGAAATAGAAGCTGCTGGCTGCTGATCCTCCATATCAGTGTTACACTGGGAATGTGGCACTTGGCTATGATGTTATAGGCAAGTGCCACCCTTATAGTGTCAGGGGTAGACTATGCTGTTCCCCCTTCCTGCCTGAAAAGGTTAGTCAGGATGGAACGCAATACAAGGTGGGTGCATCGCAAACTCATATTTAAGGAGTGTCCCTTTGTGTTCATTTGGTCCTCTCATTCAATAAATTAATGTGACCTTAATACTAATATTTAAGTATTGTCGTTACTGTAACTGTGTTATTAATACAAAGAAGTAAAGTGACAAGGGAGCCATGCCTCATTAATGTGTCAATTTTGTGAGTTACAATTTTTACTTCCATATAGACATATTTTTAATTGGTTTAAAATAAGATTGAATTTCACATTTTCTTTGTGCATAATCATGTTCATGGTATAATCATCAATAGACACTGAATCTAAATTGTGTTTCAAAATTTGTGGCTCACATTCTATGTTCTAAGCACGCCGATCACATTGAAGATTTGTTTTTATTATTATTATTTTTTATTTGTAAGATGACACAAAAGGTCAGCAGTGTCGTACATAAGTGTACTGTGCTCACCCTCATGTGTGTGAGGTATGAGCGGTAAGTAAGGGGCATGTAAGGAGATATAATGGCATTTGGGGAGATCTGATGGAATGCGTAGAGGTCTGTCAGCATGTGGGAAGGTTGTATTGGCATGTATGGGGCATGTGCAGAGGTTTGATGGTATGTGTGGGGGCATGTGAGTAGATCTAATGGAATGTGAAGAGGCTCATAGGCATGTACGGAAATCTGATATTTAAGGGGCATGTAGTGATTGTAAGCTTGCGAGCAGGGCCCTCTTTCCTCTATGTCTCTATGTTTTACCCAGTATTGTTCTATTACTGTTTGTTCTCAATTATAAAGCACTACGGAATTTGCCTGCACTATATCAATAAATGTTGTTGATGATAATGATGATGTAGTGAGATTTGGTGGTTGGTGGCAGGTAGGCATGCTTATGGGTATGAGAGGGGCAAGTGGTTAGTTCTGATGGCATGTGGTGAGAGTGGCAGAATTATAGTAATTAGGACTCTTTACTTATTCTGAATTTGGCCTGTGCCACCAGAGGTGCTACCGTTATACCGTGACAGTTTTTCCTTGCCTACACAGGGTTAGGCCCTCATCATTTGATCTGGATCATGAACACCTGTTTCTGGCCTTTTTAAGATTGCCTTTTCCTACAGACTAGTGCCAGTTCGTTTATCTCTGCTGCTGGTTTCTGTGATACTTCTGTTTGGATCCTGACTTGTCCTTGACATGTGACTCCTGCTTTTTTTCATCGTCCTGCACCTCCTCTTGTGACCCATACTCTGGCTTTATTTGACCTTGCTCCTGTTTACTCCCTGGTATATTGTGGATCTTCCAGCTTCTGACCCCTGGCTTGCCTGACCCTCCTTTTGCCTGATTCTACCATGGATCATCCTGTGCCTCATGCCTACTGAATAAACCTGGTAACCTGAATCTACACTTCACCTATTGTGCCTAGTCTCCAGCTCGTATGCTAATCTGGGTAAGCAGCATTATTAAGTACTTTTGTTTCAGTCTGGAATATATCTTACCAGCATTATCAAGTACTTTTGTTCCTGTTTGCATTATATCTAAAAAGCATTATCAAGTACTTTTGTTCCTCTCTACAAATTGCCAGCATTACCTGTTGTATCTATGGACTTGTGATAGGTGTACTACCATCGACTACATTTGGTTATAACCTTTGTGACCGGTGTTCAAAATAAAGACACTTTGTTTGCATTTACAACTATTCTCCGTGGTTTTCACACTGGTTATCTGTAACAGAAGTCAGGTGTTGAGACTGAAATGGAGCAGTTAGTGAGATAAGAGGAAAAACAGGAGAGGACCGTATTACTGAGGCTTATAGACTGCAGAGTTCTCAAAAGGAGGAAGTTGTCAATGATAAAGAAGACATTAGAGAGGTCAAGAAGGATAAAAAGGGAGAAGCATCCCAAATGTAGCAAAGAGAAGGTCATTAGTGACCTTAAGAGGGCAGTTTCAGTGGAATGGAGGAAGCAAAATCCAGATCGGATTGGGTCAAAAAAGAGTGATATGAGAGATAGGAGGTTAGACTGTTGTAGACAACTCATTTGAAGCGCTTAAACTGAATCTGATCAGCATTCACATTCGAGGTTTGTCATTCATGTTTGAGGTTCACAATTTTCATTAAAGGTTTGCATTGACTTCTATGTTAACATTTAAATTTCATTTTTTTTTAATTACTGCATCAATTAAAAAAAGTATTTTAAGATTTTTCTAAAAATTGAACCTCAGACACTAATATGTTCAAGATTCATAATTAAATACTGCCAAGATGTTTGATACATTCATACTTGTGCGAACAGGCTTGACATTATGGGAACAGGATTGTACATGGTCAAACAAATTTGACTTTTTTGAATGAAGCTCAATTTTTCTAATCAATCTAAAATTCAAAAAATTCCAGCAACCTTTTCAATTTTAGAATTAATTTGTCGAACCTTCCCTATTCACCGTCTTCATGTGCATAGATGCCATCACTGGTAAAGTACTATTCCAGACAGAAAAGCCAGGGAACAACCTCAAGTCCCACTGTGGCCACCTCTACGCATAATCACTTTTCACTGCCTACAATGCGGCTCTCTTTGAGTGGGAAGATAACCCGGGGCCCCTATCCTCCTCCACCGTTATCACTTCATGACCATTACATGATTTTTACCTGTCCCCATGCCTCTTGGTGCCCCTGACTCCAATTTATATGCGTTCCAAAATAAATAGCTCTCAGTGGTTATGTTTTTTGCACATTCAATTTTCAAACCGGTGCAAAATCATTCAGGAAATCTAATCCTTTATAAGCACATGTTTAAAATGAAACATGTTTCTGGAAGATCATATTTCCCTGTATAAAGCCTCATTATGTCATGCAACAGAGATAGAAGTTGTTCTTTCCCATGACTAAATAGCTTTGCATGGGATAAATTCATCCAAAACAATCAGGAACTTGAGAAAAGATTAAGATCTGAATGCTGACAACACATTTGCCTTGATAACCTTAGCCTTTGCATTTAATGTCTTCCAGATGTTAGGAACTGGGTGGCATTAAATAGAAAATGCAAATAAGCAGGATTTACTCAATTATATCAGTCAAATATGTTGCAAATCTTATTTTAGAAATGCCTCTGGTCTGCATCTATATTTCCATGTACTGAAATATATATAAAAAAGTAAATAAAAAAATATTTTGATATTAAATATATATTCATATATTCAGGACATTAGAGGGCCCTGGCCAAAGATCACATCTATGTTGCCACCCACTATTTTGTAATAAAGGAGCAAAACCTGGAGTGTAAAAATATGTATATTAACTGTGCATATATTACATAAAAAGCATTATTTAAAATTTTCAGAGGAAAAAATGATATTATATGGTTGTCTTGCATTTCCTAGAATTTGACATTGTTGACAAATCAGGCTGTGATCACTATCTGCTCAAAATTTATTGTATGTACTTATTTATATAATACCCTGCAGCTGCATGTTTGGGATAAGAAGAAACATATACAAAAGCAAAAAGAACAATCTGACTTCAGCCAAGAGACAGAAAGCATAAACAGATTTACCACTATGTTAGAACAATACGTTATATATAGAACTATATCTAATGTTTACTTACATAGCTTAACATTCTTAAGTAAGTTATGTTTTAACCTGACTTTTTGATGATACCATACTGTAACTTTTGGTGGAAAAATGAAAATCAGTTTTGTTAAAAAAGCATTGTCATATTGTTCCAAATTCTACAGTAACATATACACACAGTAACATATTCATATGTTTTCAAATCATCACTGTCAAAATGCACTAATCCTCATTACGTTATCGATGGCCCTATAATAATAATAATGATAATAATAATAATATATACACATTCTTACTATTAGTAAGAATGTGTATGTATATATATATATATATATATATATATATATATATATATATATATATTATTAGTATAATATTGTTAGAAATAGCCAACCAAACAGGTACCATTAGTGGCACCCTGGGCAACCACAATACAAAGACTACTGCAAATATGAACATGATACTTGCAATGCTCAAGCATCATTGATGTATTGATGTAGCCTACTCCCTATGTATGTGACATTTACTCAATAATTGAAACTAAACATGACATAATAAGTACATAAAACAAGTATGTATATCTCATGCGCAAACAAGTTTAAGGACAACCTAATAACACATTGTCAATATGCTAGTCTTAGTATTCATCATTCAATTGCAGTCAGGTGCCGTCCCCACACTCATCATCGGTGCCAGGGACAGACGCCTTCCTTTGCTAGGCAGCGGGACGCGTGTCATCATCCTCCAGGGTTTTTCATTGCCGTGCACATGTGTGTCCGCTCGCGTCTCCGTTTCCATGCAACGGGACGCTTCTCTGCACTTCCTGCCAGCGGTCAGCTGTTCGGGCCACTGGTTCCACTGCCAAAAATCAGGGAATGTGATCCACAATTTAAATCTGCCCCTAACACTAGGGAGGCGCCAGAGTATCTAGGTCTTCCTATGCTTCAGCGTTCCAGCCTGTTTCCCTGCTCTCTGTCTGACCTACTGTGTACCGACACGGCTTCCGCGGCCTCCTTTATTGACAACATTGGCAGATACTCTGCAGGATTTGCCTTTCTCTGGAACAACACATGAACTTTAAGGGACATTTTCTCAACCAAAGATATTTGGGTTTGGTTATCCTTTTTCTATACATGAACTGTGGGATGTACAATTGAATGATCAGTGTTATGATTCCTAGCGAATTCAGGAAGCGGCAACAGAAGTATAGAAACTAAGTATCTTGATTTAGGCAAAATATGCAAACAAGGATTCAGTTCGTGGAATATACATATTTTCAGGTAGCAGAATAAACAGGTATACTCCAATACACAAATATGAACAGGTGTGATGAATGGCAGGAATAGTCCACAAAGCAACAGGTTCCAAGCAGTGACAAATACAATTTAAATGCAGGAACAAGTATATTAAGTTACCCAATTGCCAGGAGGCACGAGGCTCCAGACTATGGAGGCAGGGATCAGGATTCCAGATTGCCAGAGGCACAAGGCAGTCTAGGGAAGCAGACTAGCTGAGTCCAGTAACCAGGCAGAGGTCAGGGCAACAAGAATTCAATCATAATCCAGTAGCCGGGCAGAGGTCAGGGTCACAAGCGAACAATCATAATCCAGTAATCAGACAGAGGTCAGGGCAACAAGCAAACAAGCAGGGTCCGGTAATCAGGCAGAGGGTCACAATGGGAGATCAGTAGTACTAAACAGCAGTAAAGCAGAACTGGAACAGGGATAAACAAGAGACAAGCAGCAGCCAGGTATAAATGATGAGCTGCACAGAACACAGTTTGAGCCAGGTATATGAAGCTGTAGACAGGTGCTGGTACTAAACAGTTAAGGAGATTAACTCCTACAGGAGAGGTGTAAAGTTCAAGGGCAAACAGCAGCACCACTGGTGGAATCGAGGTACTGCAGCCACATACAAAATACAGGCAGAGTCCTAACAATCAGTACTAGGACTAGCATATTGATGAGTTACCAGATTTTCCTTCTATCTTATTTGCGCCTGAGATATACACACTTGTCGTATATATTTGTCATTGTGTGGAGGAGTGGTTCCCTAGTGATATATCAAGTCAGCAACTTGTATGGTGAGTGTGCACACAGGCCATGGCAGTTGAGTGCATTACTTATTGTTTTCTTTGAAACAATTGTACCTGCTAATTCCAGGTCTTTCTGAAGCTCTGCACAAGTGGTCCTTGGTTCTTGGACAATTTTTCTGATAATTTTTTTCACTCCTCTGTCAGAAATTTTGCAATGTGCACCTAGTCATGGCCGGTTTTTGGGGAAATGATGTTCTTTCCACTTCCGGATTATGGCCCCAACAGTGCTCACTGGAACATTCAGAAGTTTAGAGACAGTTCTGTAACCAATGCCATTAGTATGTTTTGCAACAATAAGTTTGCGAAGGTCTTGAGAAAGCTCTTTGCTTTTACCCATCATGAGATGTTTCTTGTGTGACACCTTCGTAATGAGACACCTTTTTTTAGGCCATCAGTTGTTGCTGAACCAGATGGCAGGATTGCTTTCTATTTACTGATAGATTTCAGCTGGTGTCTTGGCTTTCCATGCCTTTTTGCACCTCCCTTTCTTCATATGTTCAATACTTTTTCCCTGTGTCATTTCACATTATTACACAAAACTTAAATTATGGACATCTATGGTTTGATTTTTTTGCATGTGTGGATTGCAAGGGTTGTTGCTGACATATGGTGTAAATTTCATTACAATAGCCACATTAAATATATATTTACTCAGAAAAATATTGGTGTTCAATACTTATTTCACCCGCTGCATATATGACAAAATAAGTAATATAGTGAAAACATCAACCCTCCAAAGAACTCATACTGTGCATTAACACAAAATGACAGTGTGTAAAATGCCCCCAAAAATGTGAAACAATATAAAAAATATATTAAAATCAATTTATTATTAGTCTCTCTAAGCAGCATTACATATCATTAATCAAAAACATATTAAGGCAATCCTACAGTATTTTTAACCTAAATCATGATAAACCATCAAGTGAAAATGTACAAAAACAAAATTAAATGCCATATGTTGTATACTGAATCAGTACAAAACAAAACAACACAAGTGCACAATATTCCCAAAATCAATCAAGATACGCAAAAATAAAATGCTAAAAGTGCTAATGTTAAATTTTATAACCGATGAAATTGTGTCAACATTGTAAAAAAAGAGAAGAAAACACAGCAGTGACAAAAATGGGCAGTGTAGCAGTGATGTGTTTACTAAACATTTTTCCCAAACAAACTCAGGAGAGTTTGCTTAATCGCAGCTTCATACATTTGAGACTTGTATAGCTAAAGTGGCAAACAGTCGGGACTTTGATCTCTATCGATTTGGGAAATAGCGATTTGACAGAAACACATCTCTGTCGATTTTACATGAAAGCTCAGGTTCATACATCAGCGAGTTTCAACTCTACCCAGAATATCGCTGGATTTGCAAAATCGCACCTTGATACATTTACCCCTGGGACTGGTGCAGAATAGATTTAGAAGTGACAGGTAAAAGAGAAGCAGCTTGCTCTTATCTGATATATTTTGAATTTGATTCAGGACTTCAGACACAGGAGTCAGAACAGGTGATTAGCCAGACTACTTCAGGAGCCAGAGCAGGAATAAATCAATATGAAAGCACTTGCTGTTTAGTTCAGGATATCAGAGACGGCAGTCTGAACAGGAGATTATCCAAATAAGAATTTAACATAGGAATTAAAAACAAGTGAGTGTGCCAGCAACCAAGACCAGGAAAATGGGAATTCCTGGTCTCTCTGGATAATAGACCACCCTCCCAGATGTCTCCTCGCCCTCTTATAAAGAGGACAGGCCCAAGATGATGTGATTTGTGCTGTTAGGCCTAGCCAGGCGAGCTGTGCAATAACACAATCGCACTTGTCTTTGGACCTCTCACACTTGTCTTTGGGATCACTTTTTGTTGTGACAATCTCCATGTAAACACTTGTACAAACCAGTAATATTGTATGGGGCCTAGTACTAATTATTCTGGCAGCACCCCCCCCTCCCTCTATGCCGTACATGCTCCCCTCCCTCTTTGCCGTATAGGCTCCCCCTAACATTTTGCCGTACATGCCCCCCCTCCCTCTTCAACGTATATGCCTCCCCCCCTCTTTGCAGTACATGTCCACTCTCCCCCTCCCCTCATCACAGTACATGTCCCTCTTCCCTCACAACAGTACATATCCCCCTCATTATTGTGACATACATGCCCCCCCTCATCACAGTACATGCCCCCCTCCCCCCAACTCCACTCATCACAGTACATTCTCCCTCCTCATCACAGTACATGCTTCCCCTTATCACAGTACATGTCTCCCCCTCCCTTGTCAGTGTACATGCCTACCCCCCTATTTGCCTTACATGTCTCCACTCCCTATTCGCCGTAAATACCTCCACTCCCTCTTTGCCATATATGCCTCAACCCCTATTCACTGTACATGCCTCCCCTCCATATTCACTGTACATGCCTTCACTCCCTCTTCCCCATACATGCCTCCTCTTTGCCGTACATGTCCACTCTCCCCCTCCCCTCATCACAGTACATGTCCCCCCCTCATTATAGTACATACATGCCCCCCCTCATCACAGTACATTTCCCCCTCCCATCCACCCCCCCTCATCACAGTACATTCTCCCCCCTCATCACAGTACATGCCTCCCCCTCCCTTGTCAGTGTACATGCCTGCCGCCCTCCTCCCTCATAACAGTGCATGGTTGGGCCTTCTTCCCCATATAAATGCTCTAATTCACTTACTTTGCCTCTGTGATACGGTGGCTCCTGGACACTGATAGACTGGAACCGGCCACACAGTGATGACATCACTGCGCCACACGGTCCCAGCCTATCAATAAAATATATATTATGGTAAGAGTTCTTGCAGACTAGACTAGCAATTCAGCAGGTGATGAGAGTACCAGGTTAACTAGAGTGATGTGAGTCGTTGAAAACAAACATACCTCTCAAATGTCCCACAAACACTACAGCACTACAGAAATACCAACACATGCACTAATAAGATAGGGGCACAGAATATGAAAGTCACGGGGAGTCATGGGTCCTCTGGAAGCTGTCTTTATTACAAGGACATGATTGCTTTATTGACCTGAGGTGACTTTAATACTGGAGTGCACTAAAACATTTTCTAGGTTTCTCAAACTACAGCCCCAAGGTTGTTTTAAATCTGGTTTAGTCTAAAAATAAATATTTCGTTAATCCTTTTTATGGCAAAGACACAAAGGACCAAATGTAAATATCACTTCCAAATGTTTAATGTACTTGATTAAAGTCATTTTAGGTCTCCCCACTAAGACACTGCAAGGTATACATATGTGTTTAATAGTAATGCACAGATCTAGAATATTTAGTATGCATAAATATTATATATATGGCATCAATTCAATTAGTACCCAGTCATAATAATGAAAATGTAGTATAGTTTATAATGATAATAAAAAAAACATAACAATGACATTTTTCCTGTATTAGCTGTGGATCGGTTGACAATACCCAGCTAGCCTCCTTTTAATAATATTAATTAAATTATTTTATTAAAAATTGTAATATTAATATCAAACGTTTTGATATTTTGATGGTGAATTTCACTTTTCTTTGAATTTACAAAGTAAATAATTTAACAACATAGTGAACTCTGAGGCAATAAGTCAATTGACAATATATTACTCACATGCTGCTTACATGGAATTTTTGCATGTATTTTATTTTTTTAATATAACAACAAGTTAAAGTTTCTGGAATATAACCCATACTGTACAGCCTCTAGCTCTGAAAGTTATCATTGTAGTAATTCCCATGGGCAGAAATTCCCCAAGTAAAACTCCATCAGAATTCAAAGAAAACCAAAGGACTATAGGTGAAAATACATATTTGAAATAACATACTAACCAATGCTCAATAACCTGCAATGGTTAATTTCTCCATTTTTTTCTCATGTATGCCAAACACACAAGAAACCCTATAAGATATCCCATGTGACTGTACAGCATTGGAGCAAAAATACATTATATAGCAGGCAACCCTTTGTTTTCCCAATCTTCTTCCTTTTCTCACACAACTTCTTCCATCACGGCTTATATCTCCATAATAGAACAAATGGTCTCCCCTACAAATTCAATTCTACCACACACTATCTTTCCCATTCTTTATCATGTCATTTCTCCTCTCTCCTCAACAACTACCCCAATGTTAACTTCTCTCTTTAACTTAAATTTTTCCATTGGCACCTTTTCATTTTCCTTTAAACATGTTATCATGAAACCCCTTATTAAAAAACAACCCTCTTTACCCTTCATAACTCTCGATCCATTGCAAAGTTATACACGGTGGCTTAGTGGTTAGCACTTCTCTTACAGCTATTAAATTTACCCAAGTCTCTCTTGTCTGTTTGTGTGTATGTTAAGGAATTTAGAATGTAAGCTCCAATGGGGCAGGGACTGATGAGAGTGAATTCTCTGTACAGCGTGGAAGAATTAGTAGCGCTATATAAATAAATGATGATGATACTTATCTCCTTCAGTTCTAAACTACTTAAAAGGTATTTTTATATTTTTGACCTATCTTACCTCTATTTCCCTACTGGACTGTACAGTCTGGTATCTGGTCCCATTGCTCAACAGAATTAGCCATTACTAAAGTAGTCGGTTACCTACTCACTATTAAGTCCAATGGCCTCTACTACCTACATATTCATTTTGATCTATCTATAACCTTCGACTCTACTGATCCCACTATTGATCTCTAATGATGTTGGATCTCCTAAATCTCTGACTTGATCATTAGAGTATTTCATTTCAGCTGAAGTCCTCTCCTCATCCTCTCTCTGTTAGTGTAACACAAAATTCTGTTAATGAACCCTCCACTCCTCTATCTATACATATGGACTTAGTCAGCTAATTTGCTTCATTCACTATTCATATGTAGGCTGATTACACTCAAAACAATCTCTCAGCTCTTTTGGATTGTGTAACTAAACTGCCTTGTTGCTGTCTCCTCTTTCATATCTTCTCCCTGCTTAAAACTGAACTTGTCAGCTTTCCTCCAGTTTAAATCTGTTCCTTTATCTGACATAACAATCATTGTTAAAACCCTTCAGCTCCCCAAGTCCATGCTTATGGTATTTTTTTTTAACTCTGGACTCTCTCATTAACGTCTCACATGCATGGTCTAACAACTGCCTGTAACTTCAGCTTAAAAACATCTCTTGCATCTGTTTTTTTCTTATGCACGATACAACTATAGTATTGGTACATGCTCTAGTTATATCCTACCACTACCACTATATCCTACCACTTAACAGACTGACTTCACTCAGACTGTTATATATTCTGCAGCTCAACTCATACACTTTTTCTTAAGCTCAAGGGCTACTCCTCTCGGTCAGTCTTTACACCGGTGTCACTCACCGGACCGTGAGTGCCTCTACACTGGTGCGAGGTCCTCCATCTTTTCTACCTACACCTGTGTGGAATCGTGGCCGCTCGCTATCCTGCCATCTGCGCATGCGCAGGACCCGCTATTAACTTCACCTGTCCATTGAGGTGATTGACAGATCAATTACCTCACCCTATTTAAGGCACCTGCAACCCTAGGTAGGGGCCTGATCTTGAAGTCTCATTCCCAGTAAACTTCTATAGGTGTGTGCAGATCCCAAACTGCTTCCAGCTTTACTCGTTTGTACAGTTTCCAAACTGTTTCCAGCTTTACTCATACTACAGCTTCCACGCTGCTCCCTGCTCAACTCAGCGGCGTTTCCCATACCGCTACAACGCTATCACCCTGCTGATCGTGTCACAGCTTCCACGCTGCTCCCGGCTCCACTCAGCAGCGGTTCCCTTACCGCTCCAACGCTAGCACTCTGCTGATCGTGTTACAGCTTCCACGCTGCTCCCCTGCTCAACTCAGCAGCGGTTCCCATACCACTACAACGCTTCACTTCTCAGCTGATTCCGGATCTACACAACTGGGTATGCTCTACTGACTATTGACTATTGCCTATTTGCTCACATACCAGTTGCATCCATTGTTGTTTGCTGCACAGGGTACAGGTACCCATATAGACTGTGTTACCGCATTGCTTCATTTAGGACAAGCTTTCACTCAAGCTCGATATCTCCTCACGCTACTACTTGGCGTTATTGTGCATATCTGCTGTGACCAGCGTCTCCTCACTGCAAGGCACCTACTCTATACAGACTATTCATTGTGCCTTCCATCCCTGCCTCTCAAGACATTGCTCTACTCGCGCTGTTCCCATACAGCCACAGTTTGCCTTTCAACTTCACTCTCCTGCACCTGGACAAGTCCTCATTCCTTCTCACAGTAGTGGTACAACTTGCTGCACGCAGACCACTGACTTCCCTGCTACCTACCCGCACCTGGACAAGTCCTCCTATCACAGCGGTGGTACAACTTGCTATATGCAGACCACTGACTCTCCTATTTACCTACCTACACCTGGACCCGACTTATCACCATATCGGTGGTATAACTTGCTGCATGCAGACCACCGACTACCCTGCTACCTACCTGCACCAATACTATTCTTCCCATCACAACAGTGGTACAACTTGCTGTACGCAGACCACTGACTCCTCCTCTACCTACCATCACCTATCCACGTCCACTCCTCGTGTCTACATTATCTTCAGTCTCCAGTTTACAGCTCCAAGTCGTTGACTTCCTCAGACTATCTCTACTCTCCTGCTGTTGTGTCGCTCCAATCATTCACCTGCCTGCTTTGAGGTGCGTGCCATATCCCCGCCTCTCTAGCAGAGTTCCATCTGGGGAAACTCGGGTAGAAACTCCTAGTGCCCGTGACAACCGGCTCCCTACCATCCCCCGGATAAAGTTTGAAATCCTAGTCTTAACCTACAAAACACTCCATAATCTTGCACCTCCTGACATCTCTATCATAATATACAGCAGGGGCTGTCTGGGCTTGGGGGCAGGGTTATCTGCCCCCCTGGCGGGTCCCATAGCGGGCTACCTTGGGCTGGGTCATTGAGCCACCTGCATTTTATCCCCTTAAAAAGACTCAACTCAGGATGCTAAGTTGAGTCTTGCCCCCCTCCTCCCACTCCGAGCTAAAATTTGACAGTCCTCCCAATATACAGGTACTTCTGCAAGTTGTACTTCTGCTCTGCACATAACATGCTTCTAATCTTGCTCTCTGATCTACTCTTCTTCATACTTGCCAACTCTCCCGGAATGTCCGGGAGGCTCCTGAAATTCAGGTCAGTCTCACGGAGACCAACATTTTCATTGCGAGGGGCGGGGCCAAAATGCTATGTTTGGCCCCGCCCCTTCCCGGCATGCCCCTCTCCCTGATTCATGTATTAGAACTTGCCCAAAGTAGGCAAGTATGCTCTTCTTACTCAGGCCTCTAGAATTTCTCTCATGCTGTACCTATTCTCTGAAACTAGCTTCCTCATGCTACTCACTCTGGAGACTCACTCAGTCTCCAAGCTTTTAAACAGTCGAGCATATAATCTGACCCCATAATAAGTTGTTTCATTTATCTGATTGACTATAACTTCTCGCATCGTAGTCCGGTTTACCATACTCACTCTCTGAATTGATATATTGTCATTTCTATGGCTTTTTATTTAGATTCTAAGCTGTAGGAGCAGGGATCTCATTCCTATTTTCTCTTGTTTGAATGTCAAATCATGTAGTGTTCACAATGTTGTGTGTATTATTTACTCCGCACAGAGCTGCAGACGTTGTTGACACTTTAAACATAGAAAATAATAAGTTAATTAATTTACTTGTAGCCTTTCTTTGAGACCCACTACTTATCCTTAAAAACCACCATTCCAAGCCCTACTAAATGCACTCTTTGATGCTGCAGTAGCATCAGAATATTATGGCCAGGATTAATCTACTATAAGTAACAGCTCTTGGTAGGTTGTTACAACCACTAATATGAAATAACTCCTGAAGATAAACAGCAAGATAGAAAATGGGATTTATTTCCCACCACAAAACTGTGTATAATCCAAATGGCAAAACATCATATGGTCAACACTTCAAAATGATATCCTAATCACCCCCATATCAGGGGCGTGCTGGCCCGGGGGGCAGGGGGGCAACGGCCCCCCGGGTCGCTGGGTCAGACGGCTATTAGGGCCGGGGGGTAGGCCGGCCGGCCGCCCCCGGATGCAAAAAACATAGTTTTCCCCCCGCGGCCGCATCTAATGACATCAGATGCGGCCGTGTCAACGCACAGGCGGCAGCATCCCCTGTCATATGATGCGGCCGCCTGTGTGCCCCCCGGCCATCCCTCTCCCAGCCCGCGCCTGCCCCTTATAGTAATAAAGGAAACCACCCTCGAGCACACGAAATACAAGAATAAACCCACATGTCATTAGAGCACAAAACACAGCATGAGTAAGCAACAGTATAAATATATTAAAGTCCATAATACTTTTCAATAGCTGTTGTCACTGTCTCCTGTATATGACTGTGTATGAATGTGATAGTAGGTTACAACATATGCTCCTCTGGACAATGATGATTACGGAGTAAAATTGAGACATTCTCAGGTAGTCAGGAACCCCTTACAGACACTGTAACTATGTTACAGATAGTGCATATAACATATGTATTAGAAGTGCTAAGCTGTAGATTTTCTAACCAGATAAAACTCATTTTACTTATCCCAAAGCAAAAACAGTGAATTTATTGCAAGACACAAATAACCATAACATTTTGAGATTCGTATATCCGCCATGGCAAATGAAGCATGAATATGCTCATTGTGCTCAGTACACAGCCATAATTGCTTTTGTCAGCTGGCTGCTCCATTTATCTACAAATCAAACAGATCACACAGTTATAATTTTCCGATCTTCCAAGCCAGCATTCACAGGACTTTAAGCCAATGCTCCAGGCCTGACAATAATAGCTAACGCAGACAAAACAAATAATTTTGTGTTTTACAACCTTTCGTGTCTGCTCTTAAGTGACTAAAGAACATCGTAATTAGGGACACACAGGGGCGGATGTGTCCTAACCTGCAAATATTAGGACCTATCAACCTGTATCAAAAACAAGACTCCTAACATAATGAACTGTAACTTTAATTAGGATCAGCAAACATTTCAAACGGAACATGAACTAAAGACTCAGGGCCTGATTCATTAAGGCACATAAATTTGGATACGTGTCGTGTTTTGCATAAAATTGCACTGAGTATGCTCAGAAACCATATGCCAGAGAAGGCAGCAACATCCAATTCATCTTTTATCTTTGAGCGCAAAGGACCATTACTACAGCTTAAGATTTCAGGGCCGGAATGGGGAGGGGAAGGGGCGTATGCACGTAGTCAATGCACAGTAAGAGGTTGCTAAGCTGGAGCACAAGCAGCAATGTCCGATGCAAGCTTTGGGCATCTTAAGCAGATTACCAGTGATGACAGTCGTGTGTGCAATGTAGGACATGTGTTTGCAATCAGGAGCAACTGTAGAAATGTATTTTATGTATAGTAGACATTTATAACATCCTCATAAATCTCAATTGTAAAGCGCTATGGAATATGTTGGCGCTATATAAATAAATGATGATGATGATGATAAATGTATTTTATGGAAAAAATAAAAAGGGAAAAAAGTTTTTTATTTTTAGATGTTATGTCATTAATGAATACATTATTAACAGATGACATTAATTGTATAAAATGTGTACGTTCTTTTGTGACATGATTGTATTGTATGTATGTATTGGACATATCCTGCAGTGTATTGCCTGCCAGAGAAGAGTGCATCTAGACCCATATTCAACTGAATACGGAAGTGCACATCTCTGATTGATGTGCATATTTAAAAAACACACAATACGTTTGTTTTATGTTCCATAATGAATCAAGCCCTCAATGTGAAACACTTACGAAAACTCTTGTATAGAAGAATATAGCTGTAACCCATAGCAACCAATCCGATGCTCACATATTTTACCTTAGACAATAAAAGTAAATGTCTGATTGGTGACTATGTGGATTTGCAACACACTTACCTGTGCACCAGTTTTCATGAATATGTGTTCACCAGTTTAAAAACGTAAAATGGGAAGCATCATATATATATATATATATATATATATGTATTTCATACATTTCACAATAACTGAAAAGTTGTAGGGGTGTCTTTACTAATCAGCGATGAGACAAAAATCTGGAGAAAACCACTGCTTTCTCCGGAGAATGACCATTAGAGCTAATAATTTTTTAATAAGGGGTTAAAGCTAATTAACGTTAGTAACTGCAGTCCCTATAGACTTGTATGAGGACTGCAATTTGACCCAATTTAACAAGCGATGAAAACCTTTGCTTTTCTCCACTAGCCTTAAAAACTAACGCGTTGAGATGGCGTTCGCTTACCTTTTTAATAGAGTCCTATGGTTCTTACTATTATATTCTATGAACTTCCTCTGTGCATCCAGCAAGGGTGTCAAATTGCAATGTGCTCAACTTTCCTTCTCCGGACAAGCGTTTTTCCAGATGCCCCAAATAATCTAAAAGGGGATTCATCAGAGAAAATGACTTTACCCCAGTCCTCAGCAATCCTATCTCTGTACCTATTACAGAACATCAGTCTGTACCTGATGTTTTTCCTGGAGAGACGTGGCTTCTTTGCTGGCCTTCTTGACACCAGGTCATGTTCCAACCGTCTTCGCCTCATTGTGCGTCCAGATGCACTCACATCTGCCTACTGCCATTTCTGAGCAAGCTCTGCACTGGTGGTGCCCTGATCAACTTTAGGAGACGGTCCTGGTGATTGCTGGATGTTCTTGGGCACCCTGAAGCCTTCTTCACAACTACTGAACGTCTCTCCTTGAAGATCTTGATGATCCGATAAATGGTTGATTTAGGTGCAATCTTACTAGCAGCAATATCCTTGCCTGTTGTTAGGCTGCCGGTCTGATAACGAACTTGCAGAACAGATGACAGAGGTCTTCACCTATAGCAGCCGCCTTTCCCGTAGAGCTTTATGTGCTCACAGGTACTGTTTAGCTAATAAACAAGATAATTAATTAGCCCACGGGCCGGAGACGCCCGCTCGGCTGCCCTGTGTTGCCGGGGCGCAAGCGCTGTTTTTTCGGCGGCCACTGCCCTGGCAACAGTCGGGCCGAATGCAGGAAGTGACATCCTGGTGGTCATGGAGACTGCCGGTACGCAAGAGACAGGGGAGAGGGAGTTGCGGCGGTATATGAAGGCCGCCGCGTCACCTAATACCTAATAATGATGACTGCATTTGTTTCCATGCAGATAACTATGGTTAACAAAGGAAGAACAATGATTTCAAGCACCACCCTCCTTTTAAAGCTTCCAGTCTGTTATTCTAACTCAATCAGCATGACAGCGTGATCTAGTCCTTTTGTGGCAGGGCTGAAATGCAGTGGAAATGTTGTTTTTGGGATAAAGTTCACTGTCATGGCAACGAGGGACTTTGAAATTAATTGCAAATCATCTGATAACTCTTCATGACATTCTGGAGTATTGGCAAATTGCCATCATAAAAACTGAGGCAGCAGACTTTGTGAAAAATAATATTTGTGTCATTCTCAAAACTTTTGGCCATGACTGTATAATCTTTGAATAATTGAATATTCCCAAAAATGCCTTTAATTTAGGTAAAACAAAATAATTGATGATTTTATGGAATAGTATTTAATTAATTAAACTATTCTGTCTTTCAGGGTGATGCTTTACCAGTGCACAAGGAAATAAGTCTTATATGTCCTTTATTCCTCATATGGAATATAATTAATTATTCTTTTTTTTAAATTCCTTGTTTGTGAAATGACCTCCTTCACCTTTGATCGCTCAGGGCTTAGGCTGGAAGTCATGCCGGAAAAAATAATTTCTTCATTCAGTTTTGGCTCATCGGTCATGCTCTTGCAGGGATTGTAATCTTCACTGTCCACCTTCCATTCACCCTCTGAGGAACTTGCAGGATACCTGCAACACACATGTGTGTTATGTTCAACTACTTTTCAAGGATTCAAATTGGACCATTGTCTGCAAATAGTAGAACCCGATTCACAAAAAAGACACCAAGTACACCTTGAATACTTGAAACTGCTTCTTTAAAAGTGTAAAGATATTTATTTTTTAAATGAAAAGTGTATAAGATTGATTTTTCAATGGAATTATGTTTTCCAAATTGTTAGCATTAAAAAAAAAGCTCTGTTTTGGATAGGGATGTTCAATGACCGCCATGTTTTGGTTTTAGATCTGTATTAACTTTGTGCTTTGGTTTTAGTTTCGGTTTCGGCAAAACCGCCTTCACCTGTTTCGGATTTGGTTTTGGATCTGTATTTTTTTTAAAAAATTGCTAAAATATGCTAAAATCACATAATTTGGCTCTTTTTTTGTTCCTACATTATTATTAACCCCAATAATTCCAGTGATTTCCCGTCAATTTTGACCACCTCACAGGTCACAATATTATTTTCATCCAGTTTCGGCCAAAGACTGCAGTGAGCTAGCTGGATACTAATCGACATTGCGTGACACAAACACACGGGAGTTTATAGCACATCTAGGAAACACTGCCACACAGCAGTGGCAGAAAAGAAAACTGGTGCAAGATGAAATTGTCCTTGGGCCCTCCCACCCACCCTTTATTTGGATATTAAAAAGGATGGGTACAGTTTACCAAACCAAGCACTTCAACGACAAGGAGTGACATTTTTGTGGCTGAAGTGAATGGTTTGTTTGGGCCCCCACAAAACAAGCTAACAAAGGGCTTAAGGCAGCTAATCTAACAGTGCTATCAATGAACTTTAAGACTGCAGTGAGCTGGCTGGTTACTAATCGACAGAGCAACGGCACAAACACACGACAGTTCATAGCACATCTAGGAAACATTGCCATACAGCAGTGGTAGAAAAGAAAAGTGGTGCACGATGGAATTGTCCTTATGTTGTATTGACATAATAGGATTCATGGGCAGCAGACTAGACAAGGTTATAAAGTTGACAATATAATAACATCGTCAGTATTGTTAGGATAACAATTGAAATGTAGACAGTATTTATTAGATTGCCAATTCAAATGCAACCTGTATTATCCCTAACTCTAACCCTGTCCCTATCTCTAGATCTGTCCCTAACCCTGTCCCTAGACCTGTCCCTAGCCCTGTTCCTATCCCGGTCCCTGTCCCTATCCCTAGACATGTCCCTATCCATAGACCTGTCCCTATCCCTATTCCTGTCCTTAACCATATCCCTATGATAATACTGTCCACATTTGAATAGTCTACCTAATCATATTATCCACCATGTGAATTGGCAACCTAATAATACTTTTGACACCTGAATTGTTGACTGTTACACAAGCTGATAGACTAAGGCCAAAATGTCAAACAGTGCAAGATGGAATTGTCCTTGGACCCACCCATATGTTAAAAAGGTTTAACAAACTCACACAGAAACAGGAGGGCTAGCAGGTACAGTTTAACAAACCAAGCACTTCAGCGACAAGGAGTGACACTTTTGTTGCTGAAGTGCTTGGTTTGTTTGGGCCCCCACAAAACAAGCTAACTCTGGGCTTAAAGCAGCTAAGTTAACAGTACTGTCAATGAACTCTACAGTGGCAAGTCATCCACCAGTGGAAGCAGGTCTTGTCAGTGATAAGAAGAAGGCCATTCTCATGCCTGGGCATAAAACAAAATCCACCTTTTATGTGTGGAATTATTTTTACCCAAATCCTGACAACAGCTGTCTAGCCATTTGGAGCATTTGTAAAGCCACAGTCAGTAGAATTTAGTACCTTAACCATCTAGGAACCTCATCCATGTTACGCCATTTGAAGCTAATTCATGGCAAGCTCTTGGGAAAATCAGAAACTTATGCTAAGAAACTAACAACAAGCATCAACTAGCTCCCCTTTGTCCGCTAGGATCCCAGCACCTGAAATCTACACTGCCAACCCCTTCATCATCAATATCCTGCGGTTGTTGGTAAATGTGCCCCTTAGAATACTGTGCAAATTGCACAAACACACCTCTTTATCTGCCTTATGGACTGACGTGCTAGTGTATCATTCACAGTGGCCCTGTAAAGCAGATAAATTAATGTAAAAAAAAAAATGGTGCTCCCTTCCCTTCCCCAAACAGCACAAGGGTTGGTTATGCTGTTTGGGAGAGGTTGCACACCTCTTTTTAAATTATTCTTTTTCTTCGTTTTTTTAACATATTAAGAGGTCTCTTGCACCAGCTGAAAGCACCCACAAAAGATATGCAAAACAATAACATGTAAAGAACATGGACATGCCTTTACATTACTAGGGTCGCCCACTAACTTCTCCGTTTCACCTGTCTAAGCGCAGAGAGGTGCAACAGGAAGATGTGTCTCAGTCAAAATGCAAACTGATGAAACGGGTGTTTGGCCAAAAGTGCTATTTGCACTGATCAGAAGGACTTGTGTCAGACTCTAAATCAGGCCCACAGTCTGTGATTCTGACAGATAATTAGATAATTTCAGACCTAACTGACTCCAAATCAAAGCATATATGATCCTGGGGGAAACATCCTCATGGATGGATTGATCTCGACTTGTGTCACCTCACCTTCCAGCAAGGTCTGTCTAAGAACCACAGAAAAGGTTTTGTAAAGAGCTTGGCTTTGTGCTGCCAAGCCTACCAGATTTGACTTGGTATCACAAGCTCTACTATTGCACACAGGCCCACTGAATTAAAACGCCCTTGCCAGAGGCGGAACTAACGAGCTGTGGACCTCGGTGCAGGGAAGTAGGGAGGAGGGAACCAGGAGCCACAGCTCGCTAGTTTCCTGTGCAGTAGGACCCATTATCTCCATGGGCCCTGGTGCACTGCACTTGTTGCAACACTGGTAGTTCCACCACTGGACCTTGCCTTTCCCTCTGTCACACCTGATAGTATGACCCTGAATCCCTAAGGGTTTGTAGTGTGACTCCTTCAAACCCATCTCCCCTTTCTAGTTCTCTCTCCTCTCTCACTCCATTCCCATGTGGTCTTTCAATATAATAACGCTACTTTGTATTAATGAGTCACGCTGCTCTGTGGCATGGTTTTGATATAATAAGGGAGAATTTTGGGTGGAACAAAAATTTTAAGAGAACAATTAAGACCATAGGGCCTATTCCTCCCCAGATAATTTTCAATCTCAAACAACTTTATTTTAAGATTTATCGGAGCTATTTATTAATCTTTAGCTGGGACATTACTTCCAAAAATGGCCCACTGAAGTACTTTCCCCCCTAGTGGTGTCTTTTGCCACTGTGGCGAAAGACATCACATCCATTTTTGGCAGGTTTGCATATACTGCGCATGCACGTCCAAAAGGTCGTACATATGCAGATTTAATCTACGGAGAGATCACAGTCTCCAGAGGCCATAGAACAAGGTAAGAGGTAATTAGCATTTTGTGGAAAGCTATGCTTAGCGCAGCTTGGTAAATAGCTGATCTATGGGGAAAGCGCTACCTTAGTGAATGATGGAGAAATCTATTATTTATCTATCATTGTTGCTATGATAAATTATCTGGTTACTTAAAGTTGCTCATGTGGAAACAGTCGTTTCTTCATGATTTTTGGCAAAAATATGCTTCATAAATAGGATCCCAAATTCTTCAGGATAAATGTCTGACATTCCGCAGCCAAATGCAGAATAAATATTCCATGGAACAATTGTACTACTTTATGGAGCAAACAGCAGGTATGGCATATACTTTTTTATTGAAATATACTCCAAACTATTAGTACTAAAGAGAAAAGGGTTAATCATACTATGAAACTCTGGATAATATAATTTCTAGGTCACTGCACTCGGTTCTATAAGAAATATGTTATTTGCACTCTGAGCTCGGCCAAGTCTAAAAACCTCATAGATTTAGAACTGGAGGATTACAAGTGCTTTATCAGTCCCCAGTTCTAATGGGATGAAACAATATTACACTGTATGCCATTCTAACCCAAAGTGTTACTGGATAGGCACAGATAAAACAACAAGCTGTGCACCAGTAAGGCTAAAGATCAAAATTGTTGGTTTAGTATTCCAGAATCCAGATTTCAAAAGTATGTGTGTTCAATTTCATACAGTGAATAGGGAGTGTATGACACAATACACACGTGTAAAACAAAAGTTTCATGTATGATAAAAGGCAGGGAACATTAAAACTAGATGCATACTAATTACTCAATATGTGTATACAAGTGATTTAAAGGAGATCCAACAGAAGTGGCTCAATCCACTTCCATACATTAAAAGTATAAAAATGTTTCTAATGTAAATTAAAATACTAAAGAAATGTTTTCAAATTACAGTACATAGAGCAAAACACAATATTAACACTAAAATAAAAATAAAGGTGTTGGACAACTAATGTCTCACATAGACTAAGCACCACTACAAAAACACACATCAGCAAATAGTACAATAATAAATACAAGCAGTTTTAAAGATAAGGCATCACTTAAGTAGAGTATATAACTAGTATAGTAACTATCACATAATTTTATAGTATACATACAGATAAGCAAAATGTCTGTAAAGCTACATCCAGCGGACCCCACTTCACAACATATATGTACACAATAGTACAAAAGTAAAACTTGACGCAGATACTGTATAATATGCGTTAATACTCACAAATGGCCTTGTACAAGGTGTCAAAGAAAGTTTGCCTTGTAGGCAATTAAAACAGCCTGCGGAAAATCCTTAGGACTCAGTTCTGTGCATACTCCGTCAGTGCTGATCTCAGTGTTTGCACTTTGGTTTAATGCAAGTGGCAGAAAAGTAGTTGAAAATGTCCAGAATAGCGAAATCTGGGGGATTATTGCGATAAGAGCACTTCTAAAAATGTTTTTAAAATGTTTATACTAAGCTCAGCTAAATGTTTGGCAGCAAGCCACTGTTCCTGCCTCTTCCTGCATAGGTCTGCCGGGACCCCACAGAGCACTTGTTAATGAGATCTGTGGTTTATCAGGTCTTGCTGTTGCAGTCTGCCAGCTGTAAACTTTACTTCCCCTCCTCAAATGACACAGCTGGAAATCCCACTCCCACATTTATTTGCTTAGATTTGGAAGCTCGATTGTCGAGATTCCCATGGTGCAGGGATCTACCATCACATCGTATACTGGAAGGTTATCTCAACCTCACCTCTGAGGAATCCAACAAGAACATGTTTAGATGAACGATGTACTTTGCAGAGTGCAAGATACTAAAGATGATGGATAGTTATGTTTGTTGCAGAAAGTTACTATTACAGGGGCCCCCTGGCATACAAAGTTGTAACATATTCTACAAAAACACGTTAAACACATATTCCCATATTAAATGGTATTAATGGGATGGAAAAAGGAAATAAGGTCATAAGTGATGTACAAAATAATCAGATATCAATCCCTCAATGTCTCACTAATACAATAAAAAGAACAAATACAACTACTTTAATCAAGCAAACAAAAATAGCACAATAACATAACATTGAAAATGGGAAACATAATAGTAATAATAGAATATAAGAAGTTAAATATAAACATGGCAAACACATTCTTAGTATATGCTACACAAAATCTATGTACATTTACTGATCTATATTATATGTCAGATGACAAATAGCAGTTGTGTATCCCCTTGGATGCAAATATATGCAACATATGACATTTTACACTTACTATAAACTAAAGCTGTATATAAATGGACTGGGGTCTCCTTCTGAATGCTGAAATAATCTGCCCAATTTTGCCACACACATTGGTGATCTCAAGGGTGACCAAAGATAATAGATGGACCAAATTGGACCGAAGTTGTGATTTTCAGTTTTCCAGAGTTTCAAGTAGTGCTGATGTCTGAGTAGATATTGGTTGAGATTGCTGGCTCACTTGCACCCACTTACTAAGTGATTTGGGTCTAATGTCATCTATAATATCCATATTGGCCATCTAAATTGCTGTATGTGTTTACAGTTGGAAGCACAGTTGATTTGTCAAAATTCTTGTAGTAAAATCAATTGTGCAATAATGGAAAATACTATGAGTTCCTGTAAGAAATAATTTTGGGTACAGAACTCTTTCAAGAACTGTAAGCATTCAGGAAGTAACAAATTAAAATAATTGACATTTGAGGCAGTGCCAGAATTCTGCATTAAAGATGCTCTACAAGATATATAAGTATGCGTAAAGTTGTCAACATTCTGAGATCATTTCCAGGGACACTGTACTGCTTGCCAGAATAATCTAAGTACATCACTCTGTACTGCTGGACAGATGCATCTAAATGCATCACTCTGTACTGCTGGACAGATGCATCCAAGTGCCTCACTCTGTATTACTGGGAAGATGTATCTAAGTACCTGAATCTGTACTGCTGGACAGATGCACCTAAGTACATCACTCTGTACTGTTGAACAGATGCATCTAAGTACATCACTCTGTACTGCTGGACAGATACATCTAAGTACATCACTCTGTACTGCTGGACAGATACATCTAAGTACATCACTCTGTACTGCTGGACAGATGCACCTAGGTACATCATTCTGTACTGCTGGACAGATGCACCTAAGTACATCAATCTGTACTGCTGGACAGATGCACCTAAGTACATCACTCTGTACTGCTGGACAGATGCACCTAGGTACATCACTCTGTACTGTTGGACAGATGCACTAAAGTAAATCACTCTGTACTGCTGGGCAGATGTATCAAAGTACATCACTCTGTACTGCTGGACAAATGTATCTAAGTACATCATTCTGTACTGCTGGACAGATGCACCTAAGTTTGTTACTCTGCACTGCTGGACAGATGCATCTAAGTACATCACTCTGTACTGCTGGACAAATGTATCTAAGTACATCATTCTGTATTGCTGGACAGATACATCTAAGTACATCACTCTGCACTGCTGCTAATTAAAGAGACTAGTACTTTTCAACATATATAAGATGTATAAAATACAGAGAGTAAGGCTGGATAATGAAAATGTCATCCAGTATGCAAAAAAACAAAGTTTCTATTGTGCATTTAGTCGATATTAAAAAATGGAAACATGTAGAGCAAACAATACCAGGGACACATTTTTAAAACCTGCAGATTTCCCTATAAATTAGCAACTATACTTGTAGTAACTGCAACAGGGCAATGTTCCTCAGATCTTTATAGTGCACAGTAAACTAGTAGTTCAAAAAGTAATGTATGTGTTGCACAGATATATACAGGTGATTTATTTCTAGCCATTGTATTTTGTGCAAGTTCTCCAAGTCTGGTGAATGGAGTAAAAAAAGTAATGTACTAGGACATGTGATTGCAGCCATGATTACTTACAGGCACTTAACCAAATTCATGATGGACAATGAACAATCCTTACTTATGTCTGTGAAGATATGGTTCATCATGGGGCCTATTTATTAATCTGTTTTTACAGCAAAATCCTATAAAAATGGACAGAACTTCTGCATGATGGCCAACGCCAGCTGAAGCTGGCATTAGCCATTGATGCCTATGGGGAGAGCATTGCGGTAGAGGGACCTTCGGATCCCTAACCGCAACTTACCAGCTCTCCCCTCTAGTCACTATTGCAAAGGTGGTCACTTTGTGATAGTGACCATAGAGGACATAGGGCACAGGTCTTCGCAGGAACAGCAGTTTACCGTGACTTCTGTTCCTAGTGAAGATTTTTAATACATAGTCACAATATTTCAATCCTTATCTTTGTGATAAGCATTGGAATGGATTGTCTTTAAAAAGCAGTTAATAATAAATATGCCCCTTTAACAGGTCATTAATACTTTAAAACTAAGCAGTGAAAAGCCAAAATGCTTCACTACTTTTTTATTTAACAAGATTTCTGTAATATTAGCCTAATGACCAGAATTTACAGCTGTTCCAATAGACCTGTATGGGGACAGCAGCATAATTCAATATATTAAGCTGCGAGCAGCTTTGTTGGATCCTTACAAGTAGCACTTTCTGCATTATTCAGCGCCGTTAAGCTGCCAGTGAAGATGGAAAATATTTGGTTGAAGGTGATGGGGGATAATTTCTGGGGCTCCTAGAGCAGCCCCAGCATGGTAAGTTTCATTATGTACCGCTGTGTTTTGCAGCAATACATTTTGATGGCTAAATAGACTTCTAAGATAATTTGTTCTAACTGTTTAGGTAGTGCTTCTGGATTGCTTAAAATTTAGGAGACCTTATTGATAAGAGGATGCAAATTATATGACATTTTAAATACTAACACATCAGTAGCTATTCTCTAATCCCCGTCAGGGGCCACCTGGTGCAGTTCTTTAACCTTCAAGAGGACCGTATATTACTCTTTATCTCAGTTAATAAAATACAAACAGTTAAAACAATACATTTAATCAACAAAAGAGACACCTGTCTGTAATAACATATCACCAGGCATTTTAAATTAGTGTCTTAGCATTTTAAACAAGCTATGACAAATGTATAAATATTATATTATTATATTATATTATGTTATAATATATATATATATATATATATATATATATATATATATATATAGTAATATATAAGAAATTGAGTAAGTAGTCTGCTGGACAAAACCATGTTACAATACAAGGGGTACAAGTTAGTTTTATATTTTGCACATAAGTTAAATACTGTCTGTTTTTGCATGTAAGACACAAATACTTGATAGCTTATTTGTACACTGAAATTTAAAGTTGATATTTGTGTGCTACATGAAAAAACAGTCAGTATTTAACTTATGTGCAAAATAGAAAACCAATTTGCACCCCTTGCATTGTAACATGGTTTTGTCCAGGAGACTACTTACTCAATGTTTTACTTACATTTCCTTAACAAATCAGAGCCATTATATTCACATATATATAATTTAATATGGAGTTGGTCCCCCTTTTGCAGTGATAACAGCTTCCACTCTTCTTGGAAGGCTTTCCACAAGATGTTGGAGTGTTTATGTGGGAATTTGTGCCCATTCATTTGTAGAGCATTTATGAGGTCAGGCAGTGATGTTGGACGAGAAGGCCTGGCTCACAATCTCCTGTCCAGTTCATCCCAAAGGTGTTCGATGGAGTTGAGGTCAGGGCTCTTTGCGGGCCAGTGTCAAGATCTGCCTACAAGCCTTGCATTGCATGCTGCTTTGCCTGGCAGCTCCCGCCCTTTGGACTTTATTATTGTGTTATATATATATTGTGGCAGTACCTCTATTCACCAGAGGTGCTGCTATTGTGCTCCTTGTTTGTACTAGGGGCTAACCTGTTCATTAATTATCCCTTGCACCTGGGTGTGTCCCTTCTTATACCTGTCACTCCCAGCATACATGGCTGGTTATTATAGTTACATTGTTGTTGCTTCCTTCTGCTGTGCTTCTTGTTTTCTTGCTGCTTGGAATCTCTCCATACCTCCTGCTTACCTGCATCAGCCGTGTACCTGCTATTTACTGCAAGCTCATTATACCTCCTGCTTACCTGCATCAGCCATGTACCTGGTATTTACTGCAAGCTCATTATGACTCCTGCTTACCTGCATCAGCCGTGTACCTGGTATATACTGCAAGCTCATTATTACCCCTTCTGTTTTGTACTCTTCAGCAAATAAACATTGAGTGTTTTTCACCATATTTGTGGCTCCTTAGCTGTATTCCTGCATTGAACCGTGACAGCCAGTCAAGTTTTTCCACACCAAACTCATTAAACCATGTCTTTGTAGTCGTTGTTTTGTGCACTGGGGCACAGTCATGTTGACATAGAAAATGGCCTTCCCCAAACTGTTGCAACAAAGTTGGAAACATAGCATTTTCCAAAATGATTGGTATGCTGATGCATCAAGATTGCCCGTCACTGGAGATAAGGGGCCTAGTCCAAACTCTTAAAAACAGCTCCAAACCATTATCCCTCCCCCACCAAACTTCACAGTTAGCATAATGCAGTCAAGCAGGTAACTTTCTCCCAGCATTCGCCAAACCCAAACTTGCTCATCTTACTGCCAAACCAAGAAGCGTGATTCATCACTCCACAGAACACATTTCCACTGCTCTACAGTTTTGTGTCGGTGTGCTTTACACCACTCCATCTGACGCTTGGCATTGGTCTTAGTGATGCGAGGCTTGCATGCCGCTGCTCGGTCAATGAAACCCATTATATATATATATATATATATATATATATATATATACACACACACACACAATAAATAGGAGTGCTATTGTGATTGCTAAAACAACATTTTATTTAGCAGGTTAAACGCTAAAGGCCTGACTCATTAAAGAGAATAAATGGTGATACGTTGAGTATAATGTGCACAGTTACTCTGCACATGCCCAGAACTGGACCATGCGCCCCAAAATGCAGTAGCTCTCTATTCATCTTTGGGTATCATCTGTCCTATGGGCTGGCCCCATAATGGGCTACCTTGGACTGGGTCACTGGGCCACCTGCATTTTTTTTTTCTTTTAAATGTTCCTAATAGTCTGCTGAGTCGAGTCTTGTCCCCTGGATTAGTATTTGCCAGCAGTTCCTTGAACGCAATGGACACTTACAACAGCTTACGATTTCAGGGCTGGAACGGGGCGGGGATAGTGGCAGATGATTCAAGCTATGGGCATCTCAAAGTTATATGTTTTTCAGTCGTATCACTTGCACCAGCTACAGGTCTGGTGTAAGTGCTGAGAACTAGGGATGAAGACTGAGTATGCATGCTAGAACATGTGTTTGTGATCAGGAGCAACTTTAAAAATGTATTTTTATGTAGAGTAGACATTATTAACATCCTAATAAATATATGGTATGGGAAAAAAAAGCCTAAGAAAAGACAAGTTTTTCATTTTTTTATTGTTTTGTCATTGATGACTATATTAACAGGTGACATTCATTTTTTTTTCTCTGTGAGTTCTTTTGTGACTTGATATTCCACATATGTATTGGACATATCCTGCAGTGTCTTATCTGTTAGAGCAAAGTAGACCTACACCCGTATTCATCAACAGACGTATCTTCAGATCTGCTCCTTTTTGAATTCGGACGTGCGCATACCTGTTGTACGTGCGTTTTTAAAGAAGCACACATCATGTTTGTTTTGCATTTGTTAAAGAACCAGGCTTCAGAATTTTGGGGCATCCTCTCGGACTCCCATCATAGCCAACCCCCTTCTGTCCATGAGATTTATTTTACAGGCACGCAGACTGCTTATTTTTGAAAGATAGAAGTCCTCCACAAACATAATATTAATAGCAAAATATAAGTATAGGGTGAAGCTACCCTTTAGTTTTTACTATTACTGCTTTAGGGCTCCTTGTCAGTGTTAGCAAGCAAATGTCTTTTCCAACTACATTTAAAACCAATAACATGTTTTTACATAAACACAGCAAAGATTCATGAACTAAGATTGTACAGATTGGTTAATATGACATTCTGCAGACAAACACAAAATCCATCATTTTCTGGAACAACTGACACACAAACTTCAGTTCTCAGTCGGTTTCAATGTGACAATCAAAGATTCAATCTAGATAAAGGAGCTAAAGGAAGTGATTTTAAATATGCTCTCTTTTTCCCCATGATGAACCTAAACATTGCTGTACAAGAGTAAGCAGCTTTAGGGATGACACATGTGGGAGGTGACTGCAAAGGTTAAATGGATAATCACTCTTTACACAAAGAGAAACTCATAACCTAGGTAAGGTTCCTAAAGTCACAGGTGGGAGCAAATAAAGTTAGTTTCAGAATAACAATAAATTAATCACGGTTATTTGCACTCTCTCCTAAATATAACATAATTAAAATAACTTCTTTGGGGAGAGAACGAGTTCTGGTTTTGGTAAAAGAAAAACAGTAACAAAAACCAAAAAGTAATATAAAAGTGATACTAATATAAACAATAACGGCACTAGGCTCTTTATGAAAACGTGAACATAAAGATGCATACCTTTAATTCTTTGGATAATTTCTTTGCAGAACGCCATACATTTTATTATCACACTGAACAAATACGATAAGACTGAGTTCCTATGGAAATGGAGTTGTATTTACTACAGTGCAATCACCATGCACGTAATCTCAAAGCAGCATTCCAGATAAAGGAATCTGTTCAGCATCACAGATTTTGCTGTAAACATGGATTTACTAAGGGCACATACTGCAGATTACTCTCATGGATTTAAAGGAGTGTGTAAATATTTGAACCAATAACAAATGTCCTGAAAGTTTTATTCTCTGTAACAAAGAAAAGAGAGTACTTTAACAGTGGTTTTGATGCTACATTTATAATTATTAGGATGTCCAAGTAATTTAAACATGTTTTGTAAACAATATAATTTCCTTTTTTTGTAGTATTTTGGCATGCACACTCTTTTTGGCTTCAGATTACAGAAGACACAGGATCCGCACAATTCCTAAAGTATTTACCCCCATCAGCTCAACACATTACAGTGCCAAGAAGACTGCATGGCTCCCATGCACTTCCCTCGGAACAAGAAAAAACAAAACAATTCTTCATGATCTTGCCTATCATAATTATCATATAAATAATGCTCCCTATGGACCACACGTAGAGTTGGATGCAGTTTACGCTTACAGCTTAAGCTTAAATTGCATCCCGTACTTTACTGAGGATGCGGGACTCGGAATAGTACACAAATTGTGTACATTTTGTAAGATACTCTTAAACCATATCCTACATTAGCAGCCTCTAATACACTTTAACCGGATCAGTAGCTGAAGTCCTGCAGACTAATAAATGGCCCCCTCCACAAACAGCTTATCCAGCCCTACTGCTGTCAGCCTAGAATGGTAATAGCAAAATCAAGGGAACAAATAGCATGAGGTCTCACCATATTTACTAGTACCAGAACTAGGCTTTGCCAGCCAGGACTGATGACACTATTAAACAGCGCTGGAAAAAAAAGACACTGATCCTAAAAAAATACGTTAATGGAGTCATAAAATATCAACCTTTATTCCAAACATGATTGACAATAAATACCCAAAAAACAAAACAAATTGAAAATAAAATATATTATAAAAAGAAATAGTCAAATACACACCAATTATGTATGAGCATATATTTTTAAATAATTAGATTTGTGACCAGTGCACTGATCTAATCGACAGGAATGTCCACTGATATCCAAACTGCACATATGTCTGGATAGTCTTTCACAAGTACAAATAAGGTCTCCACTTTATTAGGACACATGTAGTAGATTTTTCCTCTACTCCTTGTTAGTGTTCAAAAAATTATGTTTAGTACTGGGCTGGCATATAAAACCACTACTTGCAGTAAACAGTTCTCTATTATGAGAAAAGATCACAGTTCCATTCATATATTGATAGAAGGATATATCAAGTCGAACTGTACTGCAGCTAAGACTTCATTTGCAACAGGATCTCTTAGCGAGTTAGTCCAAAGTGTCCTGAAAGGCAAACACGATACAGCCACTAGAGCAAAGCACAGTGCTGTTACTAGTAAATTCAGGGGGAATCCTCACGATTTTAGCTACTACCAGTCTAGGCCAACAATACTAGGAATGGTTAAGCTGTTTGTGGGGCTGCACGCTGTGTTCGTTTTCTTATTATTTATTTCATTTATTATTACAGCAAGGTTCTTGCTGATGGTCATCATCATTAACACGGATCTTGCACCAAGGAGGAAACATCTGCAACACATACATCTCCTAAAGGTGTATCTGCGGCTACTCCCCCCTTAGTAGAGCACATAAGAACTCTTACACACTCTTGCTTTACTAGGCTCGCCCACCACCTACCACATTCTGCCTCTCTAAGCATACAGAGATGCAAGGGGGAGATACTTTTTAGTGTGAGAGCAAATTAAGATGTATACATGACAACTGAGCATGCAGTTTCAAAAAGCGCTTTTTGCTCTCATGAGACGGATTTACATTCCACTCTGTATGAGGTCTTATGTTTCTACCTTGTAATGCAGTCAGCCCTTTATCTCATTTATTTACGTACCAAATATGAGTAATTCACTTAAGCTTAGGACAAGTTATAAGGGTTATAAACATGTATTTACGTCTATTTTTCTTTTGTTTTAATTGCTATATTTTTATATATTATTTTTCAGTGTGTTACCATACAGGGCAGTACAGATCATTGGGACCACTAGAGTAGTTACACAACTATTTATTTGTTCTTGTGTAACTGGACATCTTACCTCCAGTCAAGTCCGGCAGTTTTTCTCTCTCTTTCATTTGAAAGTTATGGGCTTTCAATCCTGCAGCTGATGATAATAATGTCGCTGGAGAAACTATGGTATGTCCAGCTGCGGCCATTGTTTTCACGGCGTTTTATTGAATGTTGTGCAGTAATTATTGGGTCCCAGTCCAGTTCTATGAATATACTGGCCACACACAGGGCACAGTGTGTAGGGTTCCCATGTGCCCTGTTTTAACCATGGCTGTCTCATTTTCTCCATTAGAAATCTTTGGCCCAAAATATCTATTGTCTCATAATTTAAACTTGTGAGGAATCCAAATTAACAGGATACGTTGGTATAGATTCCTATAACTGTTTTTCCTTATTTGTCACATGGGTGAGCTTACCATCGATGCCGTTTGTGCACAGCTATCCCTTATTTTTTTTAATGCTTACACTCCAATTCCAGGTGAAAGAATTGTGAGGATCCTTGTCCAGTTCTTAAGGTACTCACCTCCATTGGCTCAACACTATGCAGCGTATTATGAAGCATGCATGGCTCCCATGCACTTACCTGCCAAGAAGCCTGCATGACTAATTTTGTGTAGTTTATAAAATGGCCATGGACAGTGTTATTTAAATATTTCTCCCTCTAAGTATTTGTGTTTTTGACCATTGGTACACTACCCACTTCTCTGTATTGTGAGTGCAATTCTAAAGTTCTGCTCTTTTGCTATATGGGGAATATTTAAAGTAAAATAAACCAAACTTTTTTCTGAAAGAGGGGTATCTAAAAACACACATGGTTCCTGCAGTGTTATACTGCAATAGCTCTATTTTCATATTTTTCATGCTACTCAGTATTTTTGGTCTAGAGAGAGTATTGCATCTATAATCCTTACCGGGCTATTCAGGACAAGCACAGGATTCCAGGAGGGCGAATCCAAATGTAAAATATATTTTTATCAATTGAATAATGTATGTTTAATTCCACATGACACATCATATTTTGTATATATGTATAGTATGCATATAATATCCAGACAAATATGGTATATATTAATCAAACCCTACTATACTCTACAAATTACATATACAATAAATATGCAGTTTGAAAATACTGGCATAGCCATAACTACTAATGTAGGATTTGTTTTTGGGCATTCCAGGCACCTATTTTCCTGCTATAAACACCAGTATAACAATGTTTGTGAAACAGCTCCAGAATAATAATAATTATTATTATTATTTTCATTTATTTCTAAGGTGTCACAAGGTTTCCGCAACACTGTACACAATATAAACAGTGGACCATACAGGGTAAACAGTACAAAGCAATAAACAAGTAGTACCAAGACTCCAGAAGCTCCAAGCATAACAATTATAGTGGAGCTGGAGCAGCTGAAATGGTATAGAGACCAGAGGGAAGAGGTCCCTGCTCATGAGAGCTTGCATCCTAATGCTTGAAGCTTATTGTCTATGAGTCAATTCAATGATTACATGTAGATGCAGTGAGACCTGACTGTGGGTGAACAGATTAAAAGAGTGGCTATTAGCCAACATCAGAAGTCTTCTATAAATACAGTGCATTCAATCATTTGTTATGTCCATTAATTAATAAATGAGATTGGATAGGAAAAATGTGTATTTTTGTGTAAATTTTCAACAACCTCAATTCACTTGTTCAGTTTGGTTTCCAAGAGCTGTCTAGACATATTATGAACTTCATCACAAATATAACTTTTCTCTCAAATTTTAGGAGTAGTTGCTTAAAACGTTGCAGTGATCTGTAGACATAAAAGCACAACAAATTAGATTGTTCTAATTATACTAAACTCACAGAGAGAAACACAGAGAAAACTGTATTTAACAGACAGTTTGTTTATGTGTCAGTAAACACACAAAAATATTGCAGTATTTTAGATATTCCTGGAAGTTAACCAAATTAATAATGTTATACATATGATAAATCAGTGTATACAGAAAAATAATCATAAAGATTATATGTAGAAGTGTTTATGAAACATTGGTGCTAAGATGATAGGAATATAAATGAAGGAAGAGAAGGAGCGTGAAAGGCTGGGGTGAAGCATGACCTGTTTTAATCCAGATTGCATGCCTTTATGTTTTCCTATTGATGGTGTCCTGGGATATAATAATAATAATAATAATTTATTTATTTATAAGGCGCCCCACATTCCGTAGCGCCGAATACAGAAGGTATGAGTGAGTGTAATACTATGGGGGCTCACACAGAGTGCAGCAAAAGACATGACAGGATGTACGAGGGAGTCAGACAATAGACCAACATAGGGCAATAGGTAAAGAGGACCCTGCCCACAAGAGCTTACATTCTACAGGGAGGGGTGGTGCAAGACAGGCAACTGGTTGCTAATGGGTGGTGAGAGACAAGCAACGGGTTGCTACAAGAAGCTCCGGCGGCGTCCGCTGATGCAGCGCCACCAGTGCTAATCAGCAGGCCCCATGGTCTATTTAAAAAGGTCTCTGGCACCATACCACTGGTGCCAGAGTACTCGGTCCCCCAGATTCAGCGTTAATTTTCCATTGCCTGTGTATTGATCTCCAGTGTATGACTTCGGCTTGTTCCTGTTCTGCTTCTGATTATCCCTGGTTCTGATTGCCGTCCTATGTTTTGACCCGCCTGTTGTGACTACTCTATTGAATCTCCTTGTGTATCGTGCTGACCTTGCCTTTAGAGTAGACCATTCTTCTGGATTTCTGTGGTGCATCTCCGCTGTCCGAACGTTACCAAACTGGCCTTTCTGACTACCCTCTACACTCTGTTACCTCGGTGGTGGCTCAGTTTAAGGACTGAGACCTGCGCGTCTCCCGCTTTGAATTTCAAATTCTCTTGCGAGGGTCACTGGTGAAGACAGGAGGCGCGTTATACACCACACCTCTGTCTTGAGCAGTGCCAATACCAGCAGGTAAACTCCAGTACTCTAATTTGGAGATGGTAAGGAGCATGAACTGCATTCTGAAATGGCTAGAGAGCAAATGAGTAAATAGTGCCAATGAGGAGTAGCAGAAGAGGAGTGGCAGGAGAGGAAGATGAGCCTAGCCACAGAATTCTGTATGGATTGGAAGTCAGAAAGTGAGAGTCAGGAAGGCCAGTGAGAAGGAGGTTGCACTCGTTGAGATGAGAAATGATAAGTGAATGGACCAGGATTTTGGTTGCTTCCTGAGAGAGGAAGGGATGGATTTTTGGGGTGTTACAGAGGAGGAAGTGGCAGGATTTGGTGAGGGACTGGATATGAGGGGTAAAGCTGAGGGCTGAGTCAAGGGTGACTCCAAGGCAGCGGGCTTGGGTGACAGGAGAAAAAGTGATGTTGTCAATCAAGAGGGAGATACTGGGAGGGTGTCACTCACCGGACTGTGAGTGCTACTTCTAGTGTGTTTAGGAACCGTGGCCGTCCGCCATCCTGAGGGTCTGCGCATGTGCAGCCCTTTCAAACCTTCAGTACATGTTCCTTTTAGTTAATTGGCTGATCAGGCAACACTCCCTATTTAAAGCACCTGAGGTCAATACCTCGTTGCCTGATCTTGGAGTCTCATTCCCCATGAGCCTCTGAAGGTGTTCCTGTGTTTCCTCGTGTGTTCAGCTCCTGCTGATTCCTGTTGTTCGTTTGTGGTTTCCAGACCACTTCAACTCTCCTGTGTTTCATCGTTACTGCACCAGCTGATTCCTATCCGCTGCCTCCGTGCTTCTACAGTTTCCAGACCACTTCAACTCTCCTGTGTTTCATCGTTACTGCACCAGCTGATTCCTATCCGCTGCCTCCGTGCTTCTACAGTTTCCAGACCACTTCAACTCTCCTGTGTTTCATCGTTACTGCACCAGTTGATTCCTATCCGCTGCCTCCGTGCTTCTACAGTTTCCAGACCACTTCAACTCTCCTGTGTTTCATCGTTACTGCACCAGCTGATTCCTATCCGCTGCCTCCGTGTATCTACAGTATCCTGCTCACTTCAACTCTCCTGTGTTTCATCGTGACTGCTCCAGCTGATTCCTATCCGCTGCCTCCGTGTATCTACAGTATCCTGCTCACTTCAACTCTCCTGTGTTTCATCGTGACTGCTCCAGCTGATTCCTATCCGTTGCCTCCGTGTATCTGCAGTGCCCTGCTCATCGCAACCCTCCAGTACTCCTCGTGTCTGCAGCCAGCTGATCCGCTCTCCGTGCTTCTACAGTGTCTCCGCTTGTGTCAACTCGCCTGTCTGCATTGGATCAACGCTCCGCTGCTTTCATCTCGGCTAGACCATCTCTACTCTTCAGTGTTCTCCAGGTGTCCAGTTCTATATACTACTGCTTCCTGAGTATTGTTTCCATCCCTGCTGGTCTACCTACCTGTGCGCTGCACCTACTTGTTTACCGCTTCCACCCTCCTGGGACTTCGTATCCTGCCGGCCTTCAGCCGTTCAGGTATCCCTGCACTTCTGTCTGACAGCCTGCTCTCCTGAACCACGGTATGCATACTTTTCATTGACTGTGCTGGTGTATTGCATATCTTGCTGGACTGAGTTGCTCTCCTCTGGAGTTTCCTATCTGCTGAGACTATTGCCATCATTTGACTGTGTTACCTTTAGCCTGGATAGTTCTTGTGACTTTGTATAATTGTGCAGTGCTGTTCAGTTATTACTATTTTGTGCATATCATCGTGGGATCAAGTTCAGTGTGCCCGTGTATTCTCTGCATTGCATTTACCTCCCCGTGCTCCTCCTCACAGATATATTTCAGTGGTACAACTTGCTAGAGGCAGACCACTGTTCCCTGTTTCCTGAGTCACCAGTTTCCTGTATCCTTTCACATAGCGGTGGTACAACTTGCTAACGCAGACCACTGACTTCCCGGATACCTTCACCTGGATTCCATTCCCTCACCTAGACAGCGGTACCACTTGCTATACGCAGACCGCTGACTCTCATCACCTCCTCGTTGCTTCTGAACATTCCTCCTCACTATAGCAGTGGTACAACTTGCTATCCGCAGACCACTGACTACCCTCACGTTTCCTTGTCCATCCAGTTCCTCGTGTATAATTAGCTATATATTACCAGTGCTGCTAGTCATAGACTTTCCACGAGCATTCTCTTACCATCTGCTGTCTCCTGTTCCCTTATCACCCCGCTACCAGAGTACCATATTACCACCTATACTGCTCTGGTAAGGCCATCATCTGGTGATACCTGGGTAAAGACTCCTAGTGCCCGTGACAGAGGGATAGCAACATTGGCAGGAGGAAAGATGATGAGCTTGGATTTGGAGATGTTGCGTTCTAGGAAGCGCTGTGACATTCAGGTAGTTACAACAAAAAGACAGCTAGATTCCTGGGTTAGGAAGGGGGGCGATTTGTTGGGGAAGGAGAGATAGATTTGTGTGTCATCAGCATAGAGGTGGTAGTGGAGGTCAAACGATTAAATAAGTTCACCGAGAGAGGTGGTGTAGAGAGAGAAGAGTTTGTGGGGGGGGGGGAGTCAGTAGCAGACACGCTAAAGGAGCGTAGGGAAAGGTAGAAGGCAAACCAGGAGAAGACCTAATGAGTGGAAGATGTTGAGGAGAAGAGAATAATCAACGATGTCAAAAGCAGTAGAGAGGTCGAGGAGTATGAGAAAGGAGGAGTGGCCTTTGGACTTAGCTGAGACTAAGTCGCTTGTTACTTTAGTGAGGACAGTTTCACTCAGTAAAATTCTTTTAGTCTGGTGGACATACAATAAGGTTTAAGACTTTTGGAACAAGATAGGGAGACTAATCACGGACATGGAGTGCACCAGCACAATTGAATACTGAATGAAATGGGAAATTTTGGACAGTATGTGCTAATTCCACCTTTCTCTTGAAGATTGAGTACAGACTGAAAATGATATCACACTTTGTCCAACTGGTTAAATGCTCTTTTCTCTCTGTGCTAATTGCCTTAAATCCCCTTTCCCAGGTTGGAATTAGTACACGAGCAGAACTATCATCAAATCAACCAGGGGGTTCATAGAAGGTAATCCATCTCCAACGCCATTTCATTTTCAAAGTGTTGACTGAGTGTAACTGACCTATTTATTAATAATAAGTGAAAGGACTAGCTTTCTATCATTGCTTATATAATATACACTCAGTGGCCAATTTATTAGGTACACCTTTTTAGTACTGAGTTGGAACCCTCTTTGCCTCCAGATCAGTCTGAATACTTCATGGTCTGGATTAAACAAGGTGCTGCAAATATTCATTAAAGATTCTGGTTCATGTTGAATTGATAACATCACTCAGTTGCGGTAGATATGTCGGCTGCACATCCATGTTGCAAATCTCCCATTCCACCACCTCCCAAAGGTGCTATATTGCATTGGATTACACTGAACTCATTGCCTTGGTTGTGGAACCAGCTTGAGATGACATGTGCTTTGTGACATAATGCGTTATCCTGCTGGAAGTAGCCATTAAAAGATGGGTAGACTATGGCTTTAAAGGGATCCACATGGTCATCATCAATACTCAGGATGTGGTATTAAAACAATGCTTAATTGGAATTAAGTGCCTTAATGTGTGTCAAAAAAACATTCCCCACCATAACACCAAAAACCTTCACCGTTGACACAAGGCAGGGTGGATCCATGTATTCATGTTTGTTTCTCCAAATTCTGACCATGCCATCTGCATGCCACATCAGAAATGTGTCAGACCAGGTAACACTGTACAATCTTCAACTGTCCAGTTTTGGTGAGCCTGTACCCACTGTAGCCTCAGATTCCCATTCTTAGCTGACAGATGTGGAACCTGTTGTGGTCTTCTCCAATTGTAGCTCATGCACTTCAAGGTTGGTGGTGTTGTGCTCTCAGAGATGCTCTTCTGCATATCACTGTGGTAACACATGGTTATTTGAGTTGCTGTCACCTTTCTGTCAACTTAAACCAGTCTGGCCATTCTCTTTTGACCTCTCTCCTTATCAAGACATTTCCGCCCACAGACCTGGCACTCACTGGATGTTTTTTGTTTTGTGCATTGTTCTCTGTAAACTCTATATACTGTTGTGCCTGTGCAGGAGATCACCAAATTCTGAGATACCATCACATCTGACACCAACAATCATTCCAAGGTCAAAGTAACTTAGATCACATTTTTCCCAATTCTGGTGTTTGGTCTGAATTACAGCTAAACCTCTTGACCATGTCTGTATGCTTTAATGCATTGTTGATTTGATACTTGCATTAATGAGCAGGTGTACAGGTATACCTAATAAAATGGCCACTGTGTTTAGTAGTACACTTACATCAGAGCCTTCAAGCCACTATTTAAGAATATCTGCTTCCTTGTTACATTGTAAAAGATGACAGACAACTGAGACCACTGAAAGCAACCAAAATGCCTACATGCAATTTCATAAAAAAAACTTTAATTGTAAAGAGGATTTGTTTATATAAAGTTTATAGTTGATTTCCTTTGAATATAGAATTTTTTTTTGTAAACGCAGTCTGTTTCTTATGTGTCACATTTTTCTTTTAATGTCAAAATTATTTCAGTGCTTTGATCTTCAAAGGAAATGTTTATATCCGCTGACTTTTAAACTGAAAATGATTATCCTTAAACGAAGTACATCACTTTGTTTTCTTTTCTACAAGATCAGTGCTCTGCAACACTTCAAGTGGGTGGTGTGACTTTCCGTAATGCACAAAAGTACCATTATGTACTATACAGGATTTAGTTTATTATGAATAAATATTTATCATTAATCACTAGCAAAATAAAGGCTCAAAGGAGATCATCAGTTTTCATGTAATTATTTTGTGAGTTGTCAGATAAGGCCAGGTAAAAGCCAAGTAAATAATTGGGAAAAGGCAGCTGGCATGAAACGTGCCATTTGATGAACTTCTTTAGAGTGAAAACAAGCAAACTGTTAAAGATATTGTCAAGGTGAGGGTCCAAATAAAATTTCAAATTAATAAATATGAAGGTACATAATTTTCCCCTCAAATAAAAGTGGTTAAAAAGGTTTGGTCACTCAGCCCAGGAGGAGGTAGTTAAGTTAAGCTCATAAGTGCCAAGACATCAGGAAACTTACTTTACATATGCAGTTCACATCAATGCATGTCCTCTGATCATTCATGCCCTTTCCTACTTTGGCTAGGTACACACTACAGGAAAGAGTAACGATTAACGATTTAACAAGGACAGACAAATAAAAAATTAAGGCTTCATCAGTATGCCGCTATATGTGTACACACTATAGCCAAAAACCTGCAGATCTGTGCTCATCATTTGTCATAACTATCGGCTGAATCTGTCACTTTCACTGCTCATTGCTCCAGGACAGCTCCAGCTTCAGGACAGACTGGACACTCTTGGCCTTACACACACAACACAATGGCTGGGTCACCCTCCCCCTCCCCTACATGAAAGCTGTCCAGGATCTGTCTACATAAACTCTCCGTACTTAACCCTGTGTGCCCTCAATGTACTAACGCTCTCCAGAGGACTGTACATTGCAGTGCATTCAAGTTGTCCCTCACCCGTCTCAGAGGATGGGAAGCACACTGACAGCTGCAGACAGTTAACAGAATCCGCGGATCATGATAAAGACAGTGGGACAAGATCAGCAGTAGACAGACAAGTTGAATGAGAACTGTAAATCGGAGATCCACTATTGACCAACAGTGGTGTGAGTGCATACACACTACATGATCAGAAGGTTATTGGGAGGGAAATATTAAATAGTGTGACCAACGAAATGAAATGATGATCGGCAAATGTCTGAGAGGTTACGACTGGTTTATTGAAGGAGGAGTTAAATCTCTGTGATACGTCCGAGAGAAGTTATGGAAGGTCAAAAAATGTTAACTATTTTTGGAAAAACTATAATTGACATCCAGTGGACAATTTCTGTCCCCAGCTTAAATACCCTGTCTGTTAGAGGACAAATTGGCAGCACTCAATCTAATTGAAGGACTGTCCATTTCATTCTGCCTTGTCCTAGGCATACAGCTTATGATACATTTTATTTCTCTAAATTCATCTTGTTTGTTTTTATAACTGTATTGCATTTATATTTTGTATGTCATTTGTTTTGTGTTCTTTGTTATTATATCCACATGCCCTGTATCTTACTATATGAAATCTAAAATTGTATAAGTTTTGTCCTTGATGCTTTTACCAATGCATTAGCATATTGAAGAATAATGCTTGGCCATGTTAACCCTTTGAATGCTGGTGTGTGAATTGTTACTCGATTTGACTAATAAGCCTAATGTGTATCAGCATGTACATTTGTGTAACAGAATTTTAAAGTGTTAAAGTTTTGATTGCTGGTGTGTGTCTGATTCAATAGGTGGTGGCAGATCACAGGTGTATATGGGTGTGAGAGCACTGTTTGGGGGTGATTCAGAAAATCTTTAACCTGTGTGATAGGTGAGTGAAAGACTGAGTGCTGAAATTGTGTAAGACCCATCCAGTAAACATTTAAAGTCGGGGCCACTGGATATTGTGGGCAGCACAGTGGCATAGTGGTTAGCACTTCTGCTTCACAGCACTGGGGTCATGAGTTCAATTCCTGACCATGGCCTTATCTATGTGGAGTTTGTATGTTCTCCCTGTGTTTGCGTTGCTTTCCTTCCACACTCCAAAAACATACTGGTAGGTTAATTGGCCGCTATCAAAATTGACCCTAATTTCTCTCTGTCTGTCTGTCTCATACTCTAGCATTCAAAGACTTAAGAGCCAAGTAATAAGACTCTTTTTAGAAAGCTTATGGATTTGTTAGAGTAGCAAGGACAAACTTATGAAATCTTAGATGAAATATAAAAAGTTACAGTGCATTGGATATAATAAAAATAAAAACAAAAAACAATAAATGATATACAAAATAAAAGGAAAAATAGAATGTAGTGTAATCTCTATTCTCAGGAACAGTAGAAGTGGACAGCTCCTCATTTCAATGTATTCCCAAAAAGTCTGACATCCAAGGATAGTTTTACAAAGCTGTTTAAAGATCTACACTCTCTGGCCTAAGCCTCCTCCCCTTTTGTGATGTCAGTCAAACAAAATGTGTGTGAATGCTAATGAGGGTTTACAACTCTGGTAGTGTAAAGCACTTTCTTCTATAGGACTTCTTAGAAGTACAATATCTATTCCCAGGAGCGTCATAGAAAGATAATATTACATATAATAACAATGATTCATTCACAGTTACATGTCAAATATGCATATGAAATATTAGTACCTAAGGGAGATTTCTTTAGTTTCTCTGTACTGCTGCTATCTATAGTTGGCATCAAGGTCTTTCAAACTATGAAATATGAAGAAGAGTGTTTTGAAGTCTTATTCTTTTTTATATAAATACATAGGCCATGCATAAGGAATGATTACAGCTTGTGTTCTATCGATCCATTAAATTGGTTCCTGAGTCTATGCGTGCCTTTGATGTATTTAACCTAGTTAACCCCCCTCCCCAAAATCCCATATTCCTAAAGCAATTTGTTTTAGTCGTCAATTCAGAATATCCTATAATAATCGATTTTGTTCAGAAGGTGATGTCATATGGAAAACATTAATGTCATGCTCATTAAACCATTGGGCGATAATATGTGATTTGTAGATGAGGGTATTGTCATTCTGGAAGACATTCTTCAGGAAAAAATTGCTGCAATATGGGGTGAAGATGATCACACAGTACCATTAAGTAGCAATTAGCCTTCACCTTGCTTTATAAGGGAATGTGGGCACCCAAACCATACTAGGAAAATAAACTCCATTACATTATGCAATTTATAGAACCATTCACTATTGGAAGCAAAAACTCAGGGTAGTATAGTTCCTCAGGTTGGCCCCACATATGCACTTAACTATTTGTGGAGAATATGTTGGAGGATGATTTAATTGCCTACACCACCTTCATTCACTGCTTGACCATTCATTATATTAGGAGGTGCAAATGGCCATGTCTGTCTGTCTAGTTGTGTTTTATTTATGCTCACCCCTCCGTTTTCAATGCTCTCTGTTAATGGGCAGTAAACCTTTCATTTAATCCACTGTCATTTCAGCAGACCTAACAACTAAAGAGTTACCTTATGCTGGTATCAGTCTATGTGAAAAAGTCCAACCTACTCAATATAAGTACATGGTGTATCCACTTTATGTAGATTTCATTTATTTCATTGAATCTGGTCAACACCAACAGTCAAAGAAAATGCTTTTCTTTTAAAGCTTATAATGTAATATCTGTTTATACATTGGTCAGACTAAAATTATAACCTGTTTTTGGAGTAGATAGGCGTTATAATTTAAGCATGTTGAAATACATTATGTTTTTGAAATTGTGATCCAAAACGTGTGTCTTCAAGAGCATGGGCCAGGAAATAGAAGATCAGTGAGTAAATGTATCATACTCCGGTTTTTTCAAGTCGCCGGAAATCGGCGAGTTGACAGCTAAAATTTAAAGCGGCGCTGCCTTGTAAATGCAAGTTTCCCTTTGCAAGGCAGCGCCGCTTTAAATTTTAGCTGTGAACTCGTCGATTTCCGGTGACTTGAAAAAACCGGAGTATGATGCATTTAACCCCAGGTATATTAGAAAATGAATCATTATCACTTCTATTCAAAGCAAGTCATCTTAGCCTACCTGTATCTAGGTAGTAGTTTCAAACCCTATCTTTGACAGATGAAACCCTGCGCCTAGAGCAAAATTGTGAAGGATTTTTCTTTGTACTGTCTTATTTATTTCATGTTCTTTGTGCTATAAAATGAGCATTCCATAATAGACAACAGCTGGAGTTTTTTTTGTTATTCCAAGGACTCCCGTCCCAATGCATTGTCTGTGATCTTTGCATTAAAAAAGTCAAAAAACGTGCACTGCAATGTGTTAGTATCAACATATGCACTGCAACAGCTTTGTAGAGTTATTGTTGAACCGTTGTTGATTAAAATAAATCCCCAACAGATTGAAATTTGTAGTCAATTGAAGTGCAATTGCTCACTTGATTTGCACTTTGAATTAATGTACAAAGTACCATACTGGAATATATGCCTCCGTCTCATTGCTGATGATGTTTCTCCCTTGGTTTTCCATGCCAACATCACTTTAGACCCAATTGCTCATTACATTAGCAAGTTTTGCTGTCTTGGTCGCTGAAGCTCCTGCTAAACGCATCCCAACAATCCCCTCATCAGTCACTGAGGCCTCTTCTTGCAGCCATTATAGCCATAATTATAGGCACCCACTGTGGATAGCGCCCCTCATTTACCCATACTAATATATCTATATATTCTATATTTTTATCTTTGTGTCTTTATATTTATATTATTTTGCTATTGACGGTACTATTGTTAAGTTTCTTTTCTAGTTTGCACTTTGGACTCAGTTTTTAGGTTGAATAAGGTTTTCTATTAGTTTAATTAATTTGGTTCTATATTTTTTTTTGCTTTTCCCCCCAAAAACCAGGCATTTGGAAACCGCCCTCTAGAAATCGGGTGTTTGTCCCTGATCCAGATAGTAGTTTAGGTTTTGGCCAAGATCTCAGTATGTGACAGGAGCATCTACTAGCTACACTTATTTTCTATGTATACTATTAAATATCTTTGATCTTTTGCAAGCCTGGAGAGTGCACCACTTTTTCTGAATATTAATATATAAATATATATTTGTTGTCTGTGAATGTATATCTAAGATAGATCACAGATTTAGTATGGCTAATACTTCTAAATGTAAACTTAAAGGAGGAAAACAGAAAAGTACCTTTGAGTTGAGCAGATTATTTTTTTTAACAAAAGTGATGAAATCAGGCAATACCATTTTGATTGTATTTTTCATATTGCTAGTGTCTTGTAGCTCACTTTTTATCCCCTTATGTACAGAGCTACAGAATAGGTTGAAGGTTTATAAGCAAAATGTAACATAAATGTAATAATGTCATGTTAAAGTAGTAGACTATTTTTGTTGTTGTCTTTAGAATTTTAGCTATGGTATTTTCATACTAGTGTCTTTAAAAATAACTTCTTGAACTGATCTTCAAAACCTGTGTTGATCAGCAGCCATGATCAAAGTCAGTCCTGCCAACCAGCTGCTCAAGGGAAAGCCGCACTCAGTTTCTTTTGTGACTCTCATCCAACCTAATCTTCACTACAATCCCAAAGGCATGTTTGACTAATATCTCTTTATGAAATATGAATATTAATATTTAGAATGTGTGAGGGTTGGTTACATCTCATTCATTCTTGCCAAAGTGTAAAAATTGACTAAATACTTATGTTGCCTTAAAACAGGAAGTATAGTGTCCCATTGCAAGTATAATAAAGAGACAGAGAAAGTATTTACAGAGATGGGGAATTTTTTCATTTCCCTGCCAAAGCAAAATGATCTTGCTGACATCATCTGTTGACACTATCTGTAGAGGAAATATTCCCAGCATCCTAGAGATAAAGGTCTGTCTTTTCTTTCATTTTACTAGACACATCATATAACCTATTAAAAAAACTTTAATGGAGATGTGCAGTCAGTACACAAGTAGTTGGCTTAGAGGATTTATTCAGTGAACTCTCAAATAAGCCTATCCAAGAGGTACTTCTAGAAAATGCCATTTATATAGTAGCCCTGTGAGTCAGTACCACACTCACATGATTTTTAGAGTATGAAATAGCTTCTACTGACAAGAACATCTACCTACAGACCAGGGACAAATTATATCTGGGCATAGGGCATGCAGTGTTGGGCCTATGGAAATGCTCTAAAGACCCTTGCTTTTCCTTACCTGTTCAGGGCTACTTTAGTGAAATGGCAGAGGCCAGTAAGCGATCATCCCAATATACATCTGTGAATAGTGGAAAATTTTGGGCAAAACTTGTTGGGGGAAGTAAACTGGACACATAATTTAGTTAAACTGACCACCAACCTGTGGAATTCCACCTTTTGTGTAAAAGCCTCAGCATGTCTGACATACTGGGCTTTTAGTTCTACAACAGATGGAATCCAAAGGAGAGGTGTACAGGTTACCTACCACTTGCCTGGAAAATGGATTACAGAAAATTCAGATGTCAACTTTTTATTTTAAACTAAAAGTATTGTGTCAAAGACACTGCAAAAACATTTACAACTAAAGGTAAACCTGTGTCTTTCAGGGTCCATATCATTAACCTTTTTGCTGCCAGGGCTTTATGCCAAATTTACACACTAGGCAGTTACATTATTTTTTTTCACTCCTCTATGCATTGCAATGGTTTCACCAGGGATAGAGATTTTATTTTTCAGCTTACCCAATACCAGTCTGTCTTTTGGTGCCATAGTCAAATAACCATATTGTTATACGGTGGAAAAAAGGAGGAACATTTTTAAAAACTCATAAAATATGATTGGATGGGGTAAACGCAGATGGCGGTAAGATTCACCAGGTCTCTCTGGCAAAAGCCTCCCCATGCAAAGCATTTGTGTTAACAGAGCAGAAAAGATAAGAGCAAGAGTCGTTAAATGGTAATGTCAGTAATACGTAAAGACAGTACTAATGACTCAAAATAACAGCGCTACACAAAACACAAGCTAGGTGTAATTGGTAAATGAAAGTATGTGACCATGCTACTTCCCCACTAAAGAGTTCTAATATGCAATGTTATAATCCCTAACAGCATCTAACAATGATGCCAGGCCTAGGTTTATTATAGGTCAGACACAATGTTGCAGACATTAGATGTTGTGGTATACATATTATCAATGTCAATAGGCCCTTTCAGACCGCTGGCCAAGATGAGCTTATTGCAAACAACAATCTGTAACGAATCCAAGGTATCTACCCCCATACTGCACATTAGGTTACACTGATATGTCCAGCTACAATTCAAAGAATAGTTGTAAAGGTAAACTGACATGGTTCTACCATCATCATCATCATCATCATCATCAGTTATTTATATAGCGCCAACATATTCCGTAGCGCTTTACAATTGGGACTGAGATACCCTATGATGGCTCACTTGAATGCTGCAGATGGGTTGTCTCTTTTTGTCCAGCTAATGCACAAAGGGATTGTCCTGAACAGGTAGAACATATCGCGGTATATTTATCAATATGTCCTTGATTGATGCTTAAAGTACAATATTTTATTGCCACTTATTACAGTATAAAAAAAATCTTATTTTTGACATTTACTGATGACAGGGTTATCACCAGCAATAATAATGTTATTTCCTGCAGTAACACCTTTCTTGTATTCGGCAAAGTGATAACAAGCCATATTGCCAGTGAAATCACCCACTTTTTCCAGCAATAGGGCTCTTTGCCCTTTCATAAATATGTTCCTGGTTCTGGAAATTGCTGTAGGCTCCCAGTATGCTGGTCTCCCTTTAATACTGTCTGCATGGTGGATGGGCCTTGGAGTGCTGCAGAGGACGCTCTCCTGATGTTATATTTTCTGATCTATGCAGAACTTTAGGTAGCCACTCTGAATGTCCCTACCCATCAGAACTAGCGAACTGTCAAAACACATACCTGACTGGTAACACCCAGTATCACAGGCAGGTGTTATACATATAGAAATTCTAAACACCTTTATTGAAATTGCAGATGTTTGTAATGTAAAACCTGAAAACAAGATAAAGCATGTCAGACATTTTTGGTGACCTTGCAACCAACGAAATGCAAGTTGAAAACAAATATGCAACTTTCTTGTTCGTAAAAATTGTCTAAGTGTGAAAACCCTTCCATAATGGGGCTGAAGCTGCATTCAGTGTTAACCAATCATATTCAGAGCTGAGAGAGTCAGAGAGAGGCATAGAGAGAGAGAGAGAGAGAGAGAGAGAGACGGAGATATGATGGGGGGCACAGAGAGAGAGAGAGATGGAGGGGGCAGAGAGAGAGAGATAAGGAGGGGTGGCACAGACAGAGAGGAAGAGAGATATGGAGGGGTGCACTGAGATAGAGAGAGATATCTAGGGGAGCACACAGAGAGAGAGAGAGAGAGAGAGATATAGAGAGAGATAGGGGAACACAGTGTGATGAATGAGGGCACAGTGCGATTTTGGAGGGGCAAAAGTGTGAATTAACTAGTAAAAGGGAATAATAGGAGCAGGGATATATAGGATGAAGGAGTAAGGGAGGAGCGAGACAAGCAGGATGTGAGGCACATGGGAGAGGGGGATATACCTGCAATGAAGATAGGGGCACACAGGAACAGAGAAAAAAGCAGATAAAGGAAAGATAAAGGGTAACAGGTAAGATATAAGAGAGATATTTTGGAAAGTTTTATTATAATATTATGGAGATATGAGGGACTATGTAAGCACACAAAGGAGACAGGAGGGAGAGGTGAAGGGATACAGAGGAAAGATAATTGGACATAGGAGAGGTGGGGGACACAGGGTAGAGAGCCTTTTATCATTTAATATGCTTTATATTATACTATATGGTGTTAAAATGGATCTAAAATCCCTAAAACTTTGGGGGAAGGGGGGGGCTAGTCAGCCCCAGCCGTTCATTTGGCATTAGCTGTCCTGTCCTATTGGGTTCTATCTCAGGAGAGTGATGTTCAGATCCCTATTTGGCAGGCTCTCCCCTGTTTTAAATAATGAAACGGACTCTGTGCATGTGCAGTAAAGACTTCGGGTTCGAACCCGAAGTTGTTAGTAAGGCAGAGTCATCGCTGGAACAGTCTCTTATTGGATGCACAGTCCTGGCTGGACTTTTTGATAAATGGCTGCGGTAGGCCCTATAGTGAGAAGTAAAGGTCACTCTTGAATTGAATTTCAATGTGTTAACTCCAGAAACTATTAGCAAAGCTAAAGCTTTCTGCCCTTTCAAAAAAAAAAATAAATGGTCAAGGTCTCTCTTGTTTTAGTCTGTTAATTCATGATTTAGTTCCTCAATTCATGTGCAGTTTCCTGTGTGCAACAGATAAACATGAAGACATGTAGAAGTATGAATCATGTACACATGTAATTTACTAAAGTGTGGACTACCAACTTCCCCTTTAAAGAACCCTTTAGGATGATTTATCCACTATTAACCTATTCTGACCAACAGGATGTTTATAAACTGCCATTCTAGTGAGCCCACATCTCCAAACAGGCATTTATAATTGGCCATTAGCTGTGCTCCCTGTAGAGAACCTCCATAACTGGACTCCTGCTATCAATCACAGTCTGGGAAACTTATCATGGGGCCAGGTACAGGTACATCCTTAGAAATTGCATTTAAAATGGATGATACGGTCAGGGAAAGGCAACACTAATCAGTCCGCCCAACTGGATCTACTAATAACAGAGTAACAGAAGATACCTACTGAGACTCCCAAAAATCCAGAACTCACTTCACCACACCCTAGGGAAAACATTTGTTTTTGTTTTTTTAAATATATAAAAATGAAGAAAAAAATTTCTTCCTTCTTTTTCCCCCTATAAAGCGTCAAATATTTTTATAGTACACATATTTAGTATTCTACTCTGGAAAATCAGATAAAGTCTGTAGTAAAATTATGAATTCCCTATTCTGAAAAAGTAACCCTTGATGCATATTTCTCATGTTTGAATATATATATTTTTCTGTATAGTCGATTTAAAATAAAAATATATTTATGCCAATAAGTTCCCAAAATATAACCCTACCTGTTCAAACAAATCCCAAAACATTTGCTTGGCTATGGTAAAAAAGTATATAAAAAAAATACTTAAATAATTTCTTATGAAGCAGACAATGGACGAGCAGGTGTAATAATGGCCCCTGCTGTGTACAAAGAATGACGCGTGTTCTACACGGAGGAAAAGTTTATTCTTCGCTAGTGGCAGCAATGGCGAGAAAAGCACTTCCAAAATTATAATTATTATTATTATTATTATCGTAGAATTGTAAGGCGCCACAGTGCTCCGCAGTAGTGAAAACAGTACATACATAAAACAGAAACATACAAGGTAGACAAGATAAATACAGACATGAAAACAAAGGATATGAAGGACCCTGCTCTTCAGAGAGCTTACATTCTAAATGGAAGAGGGCACAGCTGAAACGAGAGGAGCAAATGTGGCTCAGAGTGGAGATTGAGACAGTTGTAAGGGTGGATTAGTGTTAATAGTGTTATTGAGGATAAGGTCACCTCTAAAAAATAAATGTGTTTTCAAAGAGCATCTAAAGATTTCAAGGCTGTGGGTAAGTCTTATTGAGCGTGGTAGGAAATTCTATAAGTGGGGAGCGGCACAGGAGAAGTCTTGTAGGCGGGAGTGAGAGGTGCTTACCAGAGACGAGACAAGGCGAAGGTCAGAGGTAGATCTAAGTAGGCGGGAGGGAGAGTATTTTGATATGAGATTTGAGATGTATGCGGGGGTAGTGTTGTCAAGGGCTTTGTAGGTAAGGGTGAGTAATTTGAAGGAAAGAACTGTATCATGATGGCCAATGGAATGAAGGGTGCATAGTAGAAGAGGGTGATCAACAGTATCAAATGCAGCAGAGAGGTCCAGGAGAATGAGTGGAATGTTGGGGACGGAACCCTGATTGCAGAGAGTCGAGAATGGAATGAGAGCAGAGAAAGTGAGACAGGCGTTTGTACACTAATCGCCCAGGTAGTTTGGAGGCAAAGGGGATAAATAGGGTGGTAGTTGGAGAGAGAGGCTGGATCGAGATATGGTTTCTTTAGAATAGGTGAGATGAGCGCATGTTTAAAGGAGGATGGAAATGTGCCAGTGGAGAGAGACAGGTTGAATAGGTGAGTTAGAGGTGGGCATTCAGTGGAAAAGAGGGAGTGGAGAAGTTGGGAGGGAATAGGGTCGAGATGATAAAAATTTTCGTCTTCAGTTACTGGAGAGAATGAATTAAGGGTGGATTGAGGAATGTAGGCAAAGGTGGGTAGAGTGAGTGGAGTGAGTGCAGTTTGGCATGAGGAAATATCTTGTCGAATGGTGTCAATTTTGTCTTTGAAATAGGTGGCAAAATCATGGGCAGTGAGGGATGAAGGAGGAGGGGGTGCAGGTGGGCAAAGTAGTGAGTTGAAGGTGGCAAAGAGGCAATGTGGGTTAGAAGAGTGGGTGGATATTAGAGATTTGAAGAATGTTTGGCAATTGAAAGGGCAGTACTGTAAGATGAAAGCATGAATTTATACTGAAGGAAATCGGGATAGGAATGAGATTTCCTCCAGTGGCGCTCTGCAGTGTGGGAACACTTTTGCAGGTAGCGGGTCTGTTTGTTGTGCCATGGCTGGGGTTTGGATCATTGGAGACTTTATGTAGTAGCTGGATGTCACGACTAGTATAGCGTACCTGCTATCGTTGGCACTACTCGGAGGAAGGTGCGGAGTCTAACGTGCCCCTGGTTTCACCAGTGACCCCCGCAAGGAGGTATGGGCTTAGCTGCAGGAAACACGCAGGTCGCGGTCCTTCCACGAGTCAGATAGCGAAGTACGAGAGGAATGTCAGACAGGCCGGGTCGGCAACGGTGCGGGCAATGCAATGTACACAAGGAGAATCCGAAGGGGTAGTGAGTCAAGCCGGGTCGATAACGTTCTGACAGCGAGGTACAAAAGGGAGATCCAAAAGGGTAGTAAAGGCAATCCAGGTCACAATGGTCACAGGCAAATGGCAATAAACTGGAGGAAGGAAAGGGTCAGGAAACAGATAATCACAGGAACACTGGAACGCTGGAGGACAGGAAAGGACCTGAAACTCTGGCACAGGAAGTGGGGTCAGAGAGGCTTAAATAGTGCTGCTAGCCAATGCCCTCAGCACTAGTAGTGCTGTCATACTCCAGCGCCGTAGCGCTAGTCATTCTTTAGCGCCGTAACGCTATCTTCATGCAGCGTCCCGTTGCCTAGCAACGGGAACGCTTCCAAGTCAGTAGCTGGCCGGCCGGCGGAAGGGGAAGTGACGCGTCTGGTTGCCTAGCAACCAGACGCGCTATGCAGACGGGCGGGCGGCCGACGAGTGGCGCCTGACAGTATGCCCTCCTCCTTCTCCCCTTGTTTGGAGGAATCTCTTGAGTAACTGAGGAGCATGGAGGTCCGGTTTATCCACCCAACATCTTTCTTCCGGGCCAAATCCCTTCCAGTGCACAAGGAACTGTTGTCGCCCATAGCGAATACGGACATCCAGAATCCGGCTTATCTCAAACTCTGTTCCAGAGGAGGTTTGAACTGGAGGAGGTCGAGATGGAGGTACAAAGAACCTGTTAAGCACCAATGGCCGGAGTAGGGAAACATGAAAAGTATTATGGCATCGTAAAGAAGCAGGTAGCTTTAGCTTTACACACACAGGATTAATGACTTGTGAGATGATGTAAGGACCAATAAAACGTGGAGCCATTTTCATAGATGGTACTTTGAGTTTTAAATCTTTAGTGGAAAGCCATACTTGATCCCCTACCTTCAATAGAGGAGTAGCTCTTCGGTGGCGATCTGCAAAGGTCTTATGGTGCTGTGATGCTTTTTGCAGAGCTGCTTTGGTTGTGGCCCAAATGAGAGAGAATTCTCGATAGAGTGAGTCCACCGCCGGAACTGAGGAGGAAGAATTAGGAAACGGATCTGGGATAATAGGATGCATCCCATTCACAATAAAGAATGGAGAAAACCCGGTAGACTCATGGACATGGTGATTGTGTGAGAATTCTGCCCAGGGAAGGAATTGTGACCATCTGCTTTGATTATCAGCGGTAAAGCAACGAAGAAAAGTCTCTAAATCCTGGTTGATCCGCTCGGTCTGACCATTAGTCTGGGGGTGATATCCCGATGAGAATTTTAACTCCGTACCCAGTTTTTTACAGAAGGCCCTCCAGAATCGAGAGATGAATTGCACTCCCCTGTCAGAGATAATTTCCTTAGGGAAACCATGAAGTCTGAAGATCTCCTTGATAAATGTGTCGGCTAAGTGACTGGCCGAAGGTAGACCTGAGAGAGGAGTGAAGTGCACCATTTTAGAAAATCGGTCAATGACAACCCAGATGGTATTAAATCCAGAACTGCAGGGAAGGTCAGTAATAAAATCCATGGCTATGCTCTCCCAGGGAGCATCAGGCATAGGCAGGGGTTGGAGCAAACCAGCAGGAACCTTCCTGGAAGTTTTGTGTTGAGCACAAATGGTACATGCTGCAATAAAGTCCCGTATATCAGTACGTATGGTAGGCCACCAGAAACGACGACAGAGAAGGAATGTGGTCTTCTTTATGCCAGCGTGACCTGCGATACAGGACGAATGGGCCCAACGCAATACCTTGAGACGTAATTGTGGTTCCACAAATGATCGTCCTGTGGGCGGAGCATCCTTCACCGTATTGGTAATAGCAACGATGTTAGAAGGGTCAATAATGCAATGAGGAATCGATGGATTCAGGCGGTCTGTGTCATCAAACGAACGAGATAGGGCGTCTGCCCGCCCATTTTTATCACCTGGACAGAAGGTAAGAATCATATTGAAGCGGGCAAAGAATGATGCCCAGCGGGCCTGCCGAGGATTCAAACAGCGAGCTTCACGAATGAATGTCAAATTTCGGTGATCTGTAAAGATGGTAACCGGAAATAAGGCTCCCTCTAATAAGTGTCGCCATTCCTCCAAAGCTGCTTTAATAGCGAGAAGCTCCTTGTCTCCGATTCCATAATTAATCTCGTTGGGAAGAAATCGTCTGGAGAAGAACCCGCATGGAGAATGGGTACCTGAAGGTGTCTTTTGAAATAACACGGCTCCAATGCCTATTGAAGAGGCGTCTACTTCCACAAAGAAAGGTCGCTGTTGATCCGGCTGAGAGAGAACAGAGGCTAAGGAAAAGGCTTTCTTCAGAGTAGTAAAGGCAGAAACAGCTTCTGGAGACCATATCTTGGGATTGGCAGATCTCCTAGTTAATGCTGTAATTGGAGCAATAATGGAAGAGAAGTCTTGGATGAACTGTCGATAATAATTGGCGAATCCAATGAATCTTTGGATACTTTTAAGACCCTGCGGTTGAGGCCAATTCAAGATGGACGACACCTTGGTGGGATCCATCTGTAACCCAGAGCCAGACACAATAAACCCAAGGAAGGACACTTGGAGAACTTCAAAAACACATTTTTCCAATTTGCAATAGAGATGATATTTGTGCAGTCTTCGTTAGACCTCCCTCACTTGTTCTTGATGAGAACTCAAGTCTTTAGAAAACACTAGAATGTCGTCTAGATAAACGACTACGGAGGTATACAACAGGTCTTGAAAGATGTCATTAACGAAACTCTGTAAGATGGCAGGGGCATTGCAAAGACCGAAGGGCATTACCAGGTATTCGAAATGACCATCCCTCGTATTGAAGGCGGTCTTCCACTCGTCACCCTTCTTTATACGAATGAGGTTGTAGGCCCCTCGTAGATCTAATTTGGTAAACACTTGAGCCCCGCTGATCCTGTCAAATAGATCGAAGATAAGAGGTAACGGGTACCGATTCTTGATGGTAATACGATTCAGGGGTCTATAGTCAATGCATGGGCGCAGAGACCCATCTTTTTTCTTGACAAAGAAGAATCCAGCCCCAGCAGGAGAGGTAGACTTGTGAATAAAACCACGTTCCAGATTCTCCTTGATATATTGAGACATTGCCAAGGTCTCTGGGCGAGAAAGGGGATAAGTTCGCCCCTTGGGTATAGGTTGATCGGGAAGTAAGGTGATGGAGCAATCCCAGGGTCGATGGGGAGGTAATAACTCGGCCTCAGTTTTACTGAATACATCTTGAAAGTCGGCGTATGCAGCTGGAAGGCTAGGTTCCGTAACCGTGGACTGAGCAACAACTTGGGAACCGGGAGGCAGAACACTAGGTAGACATCTATGATGACATCCTGTACCCCAACGGGTAACCTGAGCTCGATCCCAATCCATCTGCGGAGAGTGTCTTCGTAGCCATGGAAGCCCCAAGATAATGGGATTCATGGATTTTGGCAACACTAATAACTGAATCATCTCGCTATGGAGGGCTCCTACCATTAACCGAATAGGTGAGGTGATGAAGGAGATGGAGCCACTGCTGACACGGTTGCCATCCACTGCCGTTAATGATAGTGATTGAGGCAAGGGGAGAGTTGGAATTTGAAGCCCAGCAACGAGAGTGGCCGAAATGAAGTTCCCGGAGGAGCCGGAAACCACAAAGGCCGTGGTGGAGAAGGGACCTCTAGGGGTGCTCAGGGTGACTGCCATAAGAAGCTCAGGGGTGTTTTTTGAGTAGGGAGCAACTGTGGATACTCCTAAACCGGCCTCCCTGCTACCGTTTAGGAGGACGGGTTTCCCGGTCTCTTAGGACAGACCTTGAGAACATGTCCGGAATCGCCACAGTAAAGGCAGAGGCGCTGCCTGAAGCGCCTCTCTCTTTCTTCTGGGGATAAACGGGAACGTCCTACTTGCATGGGTTCATACATAGGCAAAACTGGGTTTTGAAATTGAGGAGCCAGGCGAGAAACCACCCGCTTAGAGACAGGACGTTCCTGGGTGCGTTCTTGATAGCGTAGGTCAACTTTAATACATAGCGCAATTAGGGTATCCAGATTAGAGGGAAGATCCCGAGAAATTAGTTCGTCCTAAATACGGTCGATTAGACCTTGCCAAAAAGTTGCGACCAGCGCCTCGTTGTTCCATTTTTAGCTCTGACGCTAAGGTCCGGAACTGGATGGCATATTGCCTGACAGATAAGTTGCCTTGACGAAGGTTCAGCAAGCTGGTGGCAGCAGAGGCTACTCTCCCAGGGTCATCGAAGACTCTCCTGAAAGCTTCAATAAAGGAGCCGGAGTTATTAAGAAGAGGGTCTCCATTCTCCCACAAAGGTGAAGCCCAGGCTAGCGCTTGACCACTCAGGAGGGAGATCATGAACGCCACCTTCGTACGCTCTGAAGGAAATGCTCCTGCATTGCACTCGAACTGGATGGAGCACTGGTTCAAGAAACCCCTGCATTTCTTGGGATCTCCATCGTATTTTTCAGGCGTGGGGATACGCATGCCAGAAGTTGCAGTGGATACAGTAGCCACACTAGAGGACGCCACTGAGGAGGTGGTAATGGCTGGAGTAGCAGGCAGAGAGCCTTGTAAAGCATCGAAGCGTGTAGCGATACCTTGGACACATTGTAGGAGATGTGCTTGGGCTGCTTCTTGCTGTTCTACTCACTGAGCCAAATGGATAAGAAGGTCCCGGGCTTAGGGTTCACCAGTTCCTTCGGTAGACATCACCAGAGTTTACTGTCACGACTAGTATAGCGTACCTGCTATCATTGGCACTACTCGGAGAAAGGTGCGGAGTCTAACGTGCCCCTGGTGTTCACCAGTGACCCCCGCAAGGAGGTATGGGCTTAGCTGCAGGAAACACGCAGGTCGCGGTCCTTCCACGAGTCAGATAGCGAAGTACGAGAGGAATGTCAGACAGGCCGGGTCGGCAACGATGCGGGCAATGCAGGTACACAAGGAGAATCTGAAGGGGAAGTGAGTCAAGCCGGGTCGATAACGTTCTGACAGCGAGGTACAAAAGGAAGATCCAAAAGGGTAGTAAAGGCAATCCGGGTCACAATGGTCACAAGCAAACGGCAATAAACTGGAGGAAGGAAAGGGTCAGGAAACAGATAATCACAGGAACACTGGAACGCTGGAGGACAGGAAAGGACCTGAAACTCTGGCACAGGAAGTGGGGTCAGAGAGGCTTAAATAGTGCTGCTAGCCAATGCCCTCAGCACTAGTAGTGCTGTCATACTCCAGCGCCGTAGCGCTAGTCATTCTTTAGCACCGTAGCGCTATCTTCTTGCCTAGCAACGGGAACGCTTCCAAGTCAGTAGCTGGCCGGCCGGCGGAAGGGGAAGTGACTAGTGCTAGGCAACCAGACGCACTATGCAGACGGGCGGGCGGCCGTCGAGCGGCGCCTGACACTGGAGCTGCATTGTCTAGGGCTGAAGTGAGTGTTTTGTTATTGAAAGAGGCAGCCTGATTAGGACAGGACAATGCAGTCATTGGAGAAAATAGTTGTTTTAGTGAAAATGAGAAGTGGATTGGGTTAAAAGTATTAAGGTTTTGTTGTGTATGTCTGTATTTGGGTGCAGAGAGAAGGGCATGAGGTAAGGTGAGGATGAAGGAAAGGAGGTTGTGGTCGGAGAGCGGAGAAGGCTAAATTGGAGAAACTAGAGATGGAGCAATAGCGGGAGAAGACAGAGTCAAGGGAGTGCCCATCACAGTGGGTGGGAGTTGAGGTCCATTGGGAGAGACCAAAGCAGAAAGTAAGTGAAAGAAGTTTAGTGGCAGAAGAGACAGTACGATTATCAATGGGAATGTTGAAATCACCTAGTATGAGTGTAGGCAGATCAAAGGATACGAGATAAGTGAGCCAGGCTGCACAGGAATTGGAAAACTGGACCTGGGGGGCGATAAAGGACAGCAACACAAAGGTGGAGAGGATAAAATAGAAGAATAGTGTGGACTTCAAAGGACGAGAATAAGAAGGAGGGTTCAGAGAGTATGACATGGAAGGTGCAGCTTGGAGAGAGTAGAATGCCTACTCCACCACCTTGTCTGTTTCCGGGTCTGGGAGTATGGCTGAGGAAAAGTTCCCCATAGGAGAGAGCTGCAGGGGATGTAGTGTCAGAGGAGGTGAGCTTTTCTGTAATGGCAAAGAGTTGAAGTATTTAGAAATGAATAGATCATGGATGGATGCAATTCTGTTACAAACAGATCTGGTGTTGCACAGTGCACAGGAGAAGGGAAGAGAGGGTAGTGGAGATATGTGGATAAGGTTGGCAGATTTGGAAGTACGGAATGGATGGAAACGGTTTTGGGTGGAGCAATGAGCGTGAACAGATAATGGGGATTGTAGGGGGGCCCAGGGTTAGGCGAGATATCACCAGCAACCATGAGAAGAAGGAGGGTGAGAAAGAGGACATGTGAGGAGAATTTGTGGGTTTGAGGTTTATTTCTGTTTATGTAGTTTGGTGAGTGTGGTGGGTGCAGAACACAAAACAGTTCATGTGTACAGACTAGCGAGGAGGGAAGTAGTGAATGGGAAATCATAATCAGGGAGGGAGGAATAGGATGGTGGAGAAAGAAGAGGAGTTTGGAGAGAAGTTTGGTGACAGTAAATAGGAGAGACTGTAAATTGAATAGATGCATGATGGTGAGATATGAATGAATGTGTATTCGCTAGGGTAGGTAATGAGAGTAGAAAGGAACAATTGATCCAAAATTGGAAGAGGTGAAGGATACTTTACCACCCCCTGGCAGGGGTTAATGGAGTAGGCAGTTTCTGCCACTCTGACACAACAAGGTCCAGGATGATGCTGACAGTTGGGTGCGGACGGTAACAGCAAACACAATTGAGCTCAGTGAGTAGCTGAACAGATGTTGAAACAGCAATGACAGCTGAGCTCTGTGGGTCCCACAGCTTTACTGAGATGGTAGTTCTGTAGATCCTAAAACAGCCTAGTTTTTCGGTAAGAAGTCTCTCTTCAGCGCTGCTGTGAAATTTGCAAACAGTATTTAGAAATATCCAAAGCATTGTATTTGTGAGATTAACAAAAATTGGGAGCTTAGGCGAAGAACTGAGCCAGTGTACCGCTTACTCCAAATGCCATCCGCATGTCACAATGTTCCTTTATGTGACTTGATCACATATAAATAACTTATGGTATAAATTTATTTAAAGGAAATAGCGCAGGGCACTTATTTATATAATTGCCAATGCACTTATTTTTGATATTGTGTAGATTTTGATATAGGAAATCTTTATTTCTAGGACCAGGGGAGAAAATTCATTTTTTCTGTTTTAACCTTGCTAGAGGAAATGCATTATTTCTGATGTATACATCTCATACAATAAGCCTTTGTTTAGAAATACATTTGTATATCTTGGTGTAAGGAAATGCCTTGTTTGGGGTATTAAAGTAATTCTATCGTTTTAAAATAAGCATTGCCCAATCAATTGTATGTGTGTCCAAAGCACATGGTGGTTTATTTTAGCAGATGTAAATAGTCAACAATTCAATACATTATTATATTATGATACAGTACAGTACAGCACAGCCAATACCAAAAGATAAGTACATACCAATGCAATCGCTTGCGCACGCTGCGCACCCACCGGACCCGATGGACAATATTCTGTATAGAATATTGTGTCAGAGTTGACTGAGGCCCCAGTGAGATGCAACTAATATATATACAGTCAGTGTTTCATTGTGAACAATAGAGATGACGTAGATTGTTTCTATAGGTCCAGACGTTGGGTGGGTCCAGGCCAGACAGGTAATAGGTTGATTCAATTTAAGGAATCCAAAGGTGGGGGTCTTCTGTCCAGGGGGTCTGCTCCTTTTCATAGCCAGTATCATACAAAGGTTTACTCTCTAATATCAATAACTAAAGTATGCAATGTGCGATCTCTTCGCCGACTGCACCGGACAGCTGCTGATGATTAGGGCTTCAATATGATATCAGGCATGACACCTTTCCTATTACCTAAACCTTTAATAACACTACAATGTACATATAATCACTATATATATATATATATATATATATATATATATATAGACTAATAATAAACCGAATACTATCTGCTCCTGAATTACAGTGTAACAGAACCAATATGAAATTATATAAATAACTGTTGTAATGCGAGTGTGTGCGTGCGTATTTTACCGTGCGAACGCACCACATCACGTAACACGTAGCGTACGCTTCGCAATACGCACGGTAAAACAATATTAAACCAATATACTTTCGTTCATCCAATTATACGACTTTGACAGTCCACCCTTTGATAGTACAATAAACTATCACCTTAAAGATGTTATAAGCAGGATCTAAGTACCACGTTTCATTGTTATGTAATACAAATTCCCCTTGGTGTATGTCCACGCTGTTTGTAGATCTAAACAAGTTATCATAAGAGAGAGTCTTAATCCTCTAAACGACTTCTTCTTTTACTATAAACCGTACACTTCTGGAGCTTGGAGATAACTTTTTGTATGCCCTTCAAGGGTGCAATAAAATACTTAATACATTATTTGGAAAGGTACATGGTACAGTAGAACGTGTATCAGCTATACAGAATTCTCTACTACAGTTCTTCAAGTTTAACAGGTTCTTCTGTCCAACGCATGTCTTTAAGCTCAGAATACATTTAAACACTTCATGTTCATCAATAGCATCATCCTATGTCTATCAATAATGTCATATGCAATCTCCTTCAGCTTGCGTTAATATACACACATCTAATAATGTCACCAGTTCTTTTCATCAACACTTGTGGGCGGGCTATTGTCTGTTCGTTCTTCCCAGTCTCCCAATACTCAGATTTAAGAGTAATCGGCTTGTAAAGCATTGGGAGACTTCAGACTAAGGGACCTAGGTGTCCTACTTTTTCCCATAGTGACCTCCCACCCATAGTTCGGGTACCTCAAGAATATTTAGTGGAAAGAGAACTAATCCTACTTGATATAATCACTGAGGCACGCGTGAGCACGCCCAGCACTTTGTTTGGTCTAAAACCTTACCCTCCCAAGAATGATAATCATTCTCAAGGATGCCTGCTCGAGTCCGGATATTACTGGACTGGCATCGCTGGGTGTATCTCTTTTATTTAACTATGGGGTCGCCGCACTTACGGACGTAATGCTACTCAGACAATAGCCCCTCGCACTTTCTCCAAGCTCCCTAAATTTTCTTTTACCCCTGAATTGAATAGAGTAATTGACTGGACTGATTATGCTACTAACTTCTTCCTCCCCAATACCTCCTTATCACTACCTGAACCAGTCTCTGTCACCTGCTAATAATCGAAAGAATTAACCGCCCTGAGAAGAAAATGAAATGAGAGAACACAAAACAGGAAAAACTACAACTTCATGCTGGACAACAGTCTTAGCCTTTGGCTCAGGTGCTACTAACTGCATTCGAGGCCTTCCAGTACAGACTCATGAGTGCCCTTGGACCCTTCTCTGAGTGTTGGCCCCTCTGCAGTGGGTGGTATGGGCACCAGTGTGTCTCTGCTACCCTTAAAGCCGTGAGGCTGGTAGCCTACACCTGGTACCTGTCTGGCAAATAACCTAAGCTTAAGAGATTTCTGCTCCACAACTTACTCTCCCGATCCAACATCCTGACAGTTAGTGTGACCTTTCAGGAAACAGTGTTTTGGACGTTCTCGGTTACTGTCTCACTATTTACCTTCTCTCAAGGTCTAACCTAGCCTCCCAGTTACAATCTCATCTCACGAGGGGTCAAGAACATTTCAAAAACCGACAGGTTAGGAGTCTGCCCAGGAGTGATCTTTTGGTAGCGGGAAAGGACTAGTGGCACTTCAATCAAGTTCCAACTCTTATTCTATTCAATTCATTCTACCGAGTACCACTACTTTATGTTCACACTGGTTTATGGCTAACTGAAAGTATGTGATTTGTTACCACTACTCATACATTATACATCTATTATCAATAACATGAATACCCCTATCATCTATTATAACTCTAGGACTATCACATTAAATAACAAAAGCTTTGAGTATGAAACAGTAATACATTAGACACATTTCAATACACCTCTACCTAGACATATTTCATTGGTACACCTGTGTATACTTGAGGATCCTGCATGGTGGTAATTGGATGACGTGTATTTGTTTTACCTGGAGGAAAACCCATCAGCAGGAGGGATATGGGCTGGCTCTATTAGTCTACCTTGTCCATCTCTCCAGAGTCCACCAGACTCCTCACCACATCTCTTCACCTTCCAGACAGTTTATCCCTCAGGTAACACAAATCTTCCTATATTAACCAATATGTGTATGCGTACATGTGTGTGTGTGTGTGTTCATCTTTTTAAAACTAAAACAATACAACGAGAAACAAACAAAACATAGATTTGTTAGCTGTCACATAAAACCCTGCTGTCTATTTGACAGCTATGTTCTCCCTGGTGTGACAGCCCTGTATGGTTGTGCGTGTAAGTGTGGACCTTACTAGCAGCTACTTCAGTTGGTAACTGTGTCACTGTATAAAGTCCTCTATGTAGTGTCCTAATCATGTGCTGGTATTGCTATAAAACAATTTCTCAGTCACCTCAACATCGCCCTCTAGACTAGAAAAATGCTAAAGACCAATGTATATCAATCGATTTTCCCTCTGCCAACTCACATGTCATTCTCAGTACCTCATATTCAGCTACTCGACTAAGTGGGAAAGGCAAAGAGGTCACTTTCTATAACACTTTCTTCAAATATAACAGTATCCAGTACATGCCTGTCTAACAGTGAAAATTATAAAACATGAAAATTCTACATTTTCTAGGGTTTCACATTATGTCGTATCTTGTGGTAAAAATCCTACTCCAATGTTCTACACAGAGATGCATATCTGTATGCCTATCCTCTAGCAATCTCCTGTCTCCACCCTTTGTGCATCCATAAAAAGGCACATTTTTGTACAGGAGGCATGAACTAAAACAAAAAAAACAAAACAGATATGCAATCTATAAAACATGAATCGTATTTCCACAACAGAACCTTCTGCTTAAAAAAAATCAGCAGTTTCTATACACATGAAAACAAAATCCCTGACTGTTTCTGTACTTATGTCAATCTAGTGTGTGTATCTCTGAATTTGTCTTATGTAAAAATATAAAATATGTTTTAGCCCCATTGTTGAGACTGTCTGATTTATTTATTTTTTCTACCAGAGCAGAGAGAGAGAGAGAGAGAGAGGGTAGAGAGAGAGAGAGAGAGGGAGAGGTAGAGAGAGAGAGAGGTAGAGAGAGATAGAGGTAGAGAGAGAGAGAGAGAGAGAGAGAGAGAGGTAGAGAGAGAGGTAGAGAGAGAGACTAGCGTTTGTGTAAAGAATGAGAAATAGGAAAGCAATGAATGATGGGAATACAAAGGTTTGAATACAAACATACATGTAGAAAGGGAGATTTTTACAACAAAATGACAGCTGGATTGGACTCTGACTCTATGGGGAAATGGCTGTATTCATTCCACTGTTCCCCTTAGCTATTTGCTAACTATGACCCCTCCCCATATTTGACTAGGGGGTCTTAACAGTGCAATCCAGTGTCGTCCGTCATTTGTTCATTAAGAACTCGGTATCTCATTGACTACATACCTTTTCAACGGACTTTTCTAACTTATGATAGAGAAATGAAAAATTTACTCTTAGTGACTCATGTTTTCTCTGAAATACTTAAAACTATGTTTTGGAGCAAAGTATGTACATACTTCATTGTTGGATAATGATTCTCGGCCAAACAAATTATCATGAGTCACTGCAGCCTAAAACAAAAGAGTGTTCCAATTGTCTATTGTTAATTAGTCTTTCAAGAGTAATTCTTCTATTTCTCTATCTCACCCCTTTTAAACACTTGTCTATACTTCTTTTGTGTCCCCTCTATCTGTGAAAAGAAAAACAAGATAGTTATCTTAAAACAGCAAACACAACAAACATTTCTATTCTTTGCCGTCGGCTAGCAATTTAGGAAAACAAACATGTGACAAACAAAATCAACAAAGATTACTTTTAAAAAAAAAAATAAGTTTCTTTCTACATTTTGCACCTTAATGCTCACCACAGATTAACTCTAGAGTCGGCTATATTTCTCCCCCAGGAATTGGCTGCTATGAGGTGCACAGGAAACTGTTGAGAAGTCTCCGAGACTTGTGTGCGCCGTCTCTGTGGGTGTCTATGTGATTCCCCCTTAGATGGGCCAAGTCTCTTTGCTTCCACTCTTGTCATTGTACAGTCCTGTGCTTGGTGTCCCATTTTAGTGCATCTAAAACACTTTCTCAATTCATGTTGTTTCTCTTCTTTTTTACAATCTCTTGCGAAATGGCCTTCTTCGTTACGATTAAAACACCTGATTTTTCTATGTTTCTTATTATGTGGGTTGTATGCTGGTGGTCGTGTGTGCAATCCCTCTAGTGCTGGGATACTTACCATCATTACCCTATCACTTAGTGCTTTTTCCTCTTTACATATATTTTTATCATGTCCTATAGCTGACTCCCTGAGAACACTTACAGTGATTCCTTTCCAGTTTGGTAATGAAGTTTGCACCCTTCTTTTCAAGTTTTCCCTGAGGCCATCCATTAGAACTTTAACAGCAACCTCCCTGTAATATACATTATCTTTTATGTCTGGTACCCCAGTATATTTGACCATCTCCATCAGAGCCCTGCAAAAGTAGTCTGTTGCATTTTCACTATCTTTTTGCTGGATACTAAAAATTTTACTCCAGTCCACTATCACTGGGAAATATATGGCCAACTGTGTGATTATATTTCTAATATTGTCCTGATTATCATCCTCGGTTAAGGATTCATCCTCCTCCAACATACAATCATTAATGAACTTTTGTATATCAGTATTGAGAGGAAGACAGGCCTTCAATAATACTCGCCAATCTTTATTAGTTGGCTCATACACATTACCATAATATCTAATAAACTGCTGACATTTGGTCAAATCTTTCCTAGGATCAGGGAAATCAGACAAAATTGAAAATGTTTCAGACCTAGTGCATGGATCATGCTTTGCTACATGTTTTAAGGGAACATCACTATTCCTGTCTGCTTTCCCATTGGGAACTGCTGCTGTGCAGACAGGATGTAAGTCTACCAGATCACTAAAACTAGTTGCTGAAATTGCTGCTGCAGTACAATGGATGTCTCCCCCTGTGTTAACCTTTTCATTATTCTCACCACTTTCAGCAGCTGCCCCTGCTGGTGGGACCGTTCCTCTTCTTTTTCCTGAAACATTACTTTTAACGTTACTTAAAACAACATACAACTTACTAGTTACAGTTTTTACATTTTTGGTATTGGCTGTACTTCCCGCCCCAACCGAATTTATCGGGGGCGTGTTTGCGCTCAGTTCGCCATGCTTTGCAATGCACACTTCCGGAATGCTTGTTTCCGGAACGCTTACTTCCGCTGAACACGTGTTTTTCCTTACACTCACTTCCGCTGTGCGTTCGCTGCTCTGCCACGTGTTACCTTCCATTTGCCACAATTTTAAACAGTCATCATGTTCAATTCTCGTTTTTGTTGATTTAATCAACCGCACTTTATCTCTAACATTATTTAACACCTCTGAGTCAAGAGTACCTATGTTTGGGAAAGGTTTCACACACTCCAGGGTCATCTTGACCCATTTGTCGCAGTATGCTGTTGCATACGCACCATATTTATTAAACATACGGAACCTTGCGGAATCAATTGGTCCTTCCTTAAGCAGCACAACATCAACCATCTCTAGCGTTTGCTTAGCACCCATTGTGAAAACAACCTATTTCTCAATGCTACGCAAAAAAAGACTTTTTACCTGTTCTCCTTTCAAACAGAACTTACTAGAGATTTTTTATCCGTGGACGGTTTCACAGGCTACGCCCACGCACCTCCTAACCCAGAAATATCACTATGGACAACAGAAATATCAGCTCCTCGATATCCTGGCTCTCCACAAAATTCTGTTGAGTATTACTGAACTGGTAGTACCGGGGTTTTATACCCGTTTGTACCAGCGTAATTCCTCTCAGCCGTTCAACCCAAGTCACAAGCACGGTTGTACAACCATGCGGTCCGATCGCACCGCTTAACAATACTAACTATCGCTAAACTTTGCAATTACTCTTGGGGAGAAAGTTTCCAAAAGCTTTTTAACTGTTCTCTTTTCAAACAGGGCTTTTGCTGCCAGTATACCTGCCTTGTATACTACCTCGGTTGCAAGCCCGCCTCGTCAAGGGGCAACCGATATCCCTGTCTTTTTGACAGTAAATCAACTTTCACTTCAAAATCATACAATCACCAAACATATACACCTTAGTTTTCTGCACAGAAAATAACTTTCCCAAACAATGGCACTATCTTTTCAGAGACTTTACCATGTGCTTACAGTATGCACATATTAACTATCAAAACTATTGTTCAACCACGTGGCAAATCTACCGGAAGTTCGCGTACGCACAGCAGGAAATACACATACGCTCAGCAATGCGATACACTTTAAAACATAAAACGACAATAAAAAGAAACATTTTTCTTTCTTGTCCCTAGATTCTAATTAGCGTTCCTTCAGTCTATGCAACAACGGACATTCGGTTTCGCAACACACAGTGAACCACAGGTATTAGATGCATTACGTTCTTTCCTGCTTTATGCGACGCGTCCGTCAATCCACCCTTTGTTGAGGAACCGAATATCGTAAGCGTTGCATACCTGCCGGTAACGTAACTCCTAACTCAAGAGCCCCCAAATTATTAAAGTAATTCTATCGTTTTAAAATAAGCATTGCCCAATCAATTGTATGTGTGTCCAAAGCACATGGTGGTTTATTTTAGCAGATGTAAATAGTCAACAATTCAATACATTATTATATTATGATACAGTACAGTACAGCACAGCCAATACCAAAAGATAAGTACATACCAATGCAATCGCTTGCGCACGCTGCGCACCCACCGGACCCGATGGACAATATTCTGTATAGAATATTGTGTCAGAGTTGACTGAGGCCCCAGTGAGATGCAACTAATATATATACAGTCAGTGTTTCATTGTGAACAATAGAGATGACGTAGATTGTTTCTATAGGTCCAGACGTTGGGTGGGTCCAGGCCAGACAGGTAATAGGTTGATTCAATTTAAGGAATCCAAAGGTGGGGGTCTTCTGTCCAGGGGGTCTGCTCCTTTTCATAGCCAGTATCATACAAAGGTTTACTCTCTAATATCAATAACTAAAGTATGCAATGTGCGATCTCTTCGCCGACTGCACCGGACAGCTGCTGATGATTAGGGCTTCAATATGATATCAGGCATGACACCTTTCCTATTACCTAAACCTTTAATAACACTACAATGTACATATAATCACTATATATATATATATATATATATATATATATATATATATATATATATATAGACTAATAATAAACCGAATACTATCTGCTCCTGAATTACAGTGTAACAGAACCAATATGAAATTATATAAATAACTGTTGTAATGCGAGTGTGTGCGTGCGTATTTTAAACCAATATACTTTCGTTCATCCAATTATACGACTTTGACAGGGGTTTGCAACTTTTCTTGGGGAATTCTTTTCTTTGGAGGAAATGTGTTTTCTGCAACTGTTGAAAGAAAGCTCCCATGCTAATCTCATGTTGATTAGACATTTTGATGGAAGTGTCCAATAACCCTTAAGGGAAATGAAGGGGTAATTAGACTTGCTGTCAGATGTCCACTGTGTTCAAAATATGATGCATTAAATCACAGCAAGGTTTAGGATATCACAGATAAGCGTAAATATTGTTAGCTTTGCATTACATGTAAATCCATGGTTGGGTAAAACAAATTGCATCCCAATTCTAAAAATAGACTGTGAGGCTGTGTTTAAAACTGTATAAAAAGAGAGCCCTTGTAAACTGAAATGTACCATTTTGATACCTTTAATCAGTGGAACTCTCCTTGTCAGGACACTTGAGCGAAATAAACCTCACTCTCTGCTTCAAGACCCTGCTTAACCACTTCTTCAATATTGCTGTATTCCTGTGCCCTACAGATTAGACCCAAAATCTAATCCATTTTCGGCTGTCTGAGGTTAGGACCCAGCTCTCCAGTACCACCGCTCTGCCCGCTACCCAGCAGCTCTGGACAGAGTGATAGGCCAGGGGGGATCCATCCACAGCACCCTGATCCATAGTGAGCGGTCAAGGGTACCAGCCCAAGTGTACCAGCGCAGGAGTACACTAGCAGCGACAGTTATCCAGAAGGAACGTGGTTCTGGATACCATAAAGGAGTCCAGTGGTGGCAGCAGGCACCTCCTACTGCAGCAGGAGGGGCGTATTCGGAATAACGAAAGATGACGTTACAAAGTAAGCCCAGCTGGTTCCCAGCAACAACAGACATAATGGCATAGACGTTGGTCTATCCTCTCCCATTTTAGAAAGAAGTTTATTACGAGATCAGCAAATTCAGCCCCTATAGGCAGCCGATGTAGACATGCATGAGTCACCCCCCTTTCCTCTACTTCCCTTCTCCTCTGTTCATCTGCCCCCCCTCTCCTCTACTGCTAATCTCCCCGCTCATCTGCTCACTCTTTCCTCTGCTCCTCCTCTCCTCCACTCATCTGCTCTCCTTCGAATCTGCTCCCCCTCTTCCCCCACTCATCTACTTCCCCTATCCTCTGTTCCCCCTCTCCCACACTCATCTATTCTCCCTCTCCTCTGCTTCCCCTCTCCTCTGCTAATATGGTCCCCCACTCATCTGCTCCCCCTCTTCTCTGCTGTCAATCTCCCCTGCTCATCTGCTCCCCCTCTTCTCTGCTGCCAATCTCCCCCACTCATCTGCTCCCCCTCTTCTCTGCTTCCAATCTCCCCTGCTCATCTGCTCCCCCTCTTCTCTGCTGCCAATCTCCCCCACTCAACTGCTCCCCCTCTTCTCTGCTGTCAATCTCCCCCTCTCTTTTGCTCCCCCTCTCCTCTGTTGCCAATCTCCCTCGCTCTTTTGCTCCCCCTCTCTTCTGTTGCCAATCTCCCTCGCTCATTTGCTCCCCCAATCCTCTGCTGCCAATCACCACCGCTCATCTACTCCCCCTCTCCTCTGCTGCCAATCTCCCCCGCTCATCTGCTCCCCCTCTCCTCTGTTGCCAATTTCCCACGCTCATCTGCTCCCCTTCTCCATTGTTGCCAATTTCCCACGCTCATCTACTCCCCCTCTCCTCTGTTGCCAATCTCCCCCTCTCCTCTGCTCCCCGATCTTTGCACTTACCTTGAGTCTCTTCTCAGCTTGTCTCCTTGCTGGTTCCTCTTCACTGACAGTGGTGTTTATCATCAGCAATGCTGCAGGAGGTGCGCACTTGTCTTCTTAGTTGCGGTCTCTGTCCAGGGGCAGGAAGGTTGCTCACATAAATTCCTGGGGAAATGTGATTGAGGCAAATAGCAGGCTCTCTGGTCAGGTTCACTGTCCGTACCGCCTTCGTTACGGCTCTGATTAGCATACATCTCCCAGCAATTAAAGTGATTGTGATTATGCCCAAATAAATATGTGCTGTTCCTGTAGGTTTCTTGGTTGCATCCTACTAGGATAGCTGGTCTGCAAGGAGCTTTCAAGACATCTATGGGATCTAATTATTTAAAGGTGCCAATCAGGAGAGGTGTATAAAAGAATTTCAAGTGTATTACATGTGCCATAAAACACTATGAAGACTGTTATTATCATTAATTTATATAGCACCACCAAGTCTGTAGCGTTGTTCAAAGAATATGTGTCATTCACATCAGCTTCTGTCCCACTGGAGCTTACAGTCTAAATTCCACACACATAACACAGTACCAGTAGGGATCATTTTGCCAACAACCATTTAAACTACTGTGACTGGGGAGGTGGCCCTAGTACCAACTTTTGTGGTAGGTGGTGTTTATAGCAGCCAAGAAACATCACACAGGTCCAAAGGTTTCGTGCAACTGGCTTCAGCTAGATTTATTCAGTAAGAAAAACAAAAGAAAACTCCAAAATAAACATCTTGAGATCCGGCTCTAACTAAACATGGTCATTCTTGACAAAACTGGACAAAACAAAAATAATTTTTTAACACATTAACTTACAGACATATGTCAAACTTTCTCTCACAGAGACTCTGCAGCCCCTGTCCCCAGGCAGCATCACTGAGGTGCAACTCCCAATTACCAGCGGGGTCACTGGTAAACTGGAAGACCCGGTTAACAGGTCTAATGGGTGGAGCCCACTCTCTCTCCATCCATAAACCCCAGGACCCTCTACTTGCTTTTCAACAGGCCTATAGTCCTTCAGCAGCTCACAGCTACTATAGCCAAACTTTCTCCTCCGTTTTTTTTAAAACAGTAGGTTAGGAACCTAGGTGAAAAAATACACCTGTTTTCAAACACCAATCCAGTGACTTTGTCATACTACCAGTATGTTTTTGGAGACTATTATTAATAAGTGGAGAAAGTGTGGCACAACGGGGTCATTTAAAACCAAATAACAAATTATAATCATAGCGCTTATGGTATGTTATTGGTGGATGTAATAAAATAAAACCGAATTTATTAAAACATTCACAAATTTCACTTCAATAAAATGCATGGTTCGATAAATATTGATGTGAAATTTGTGCATGTTTTAATGAATACAGTTGTATATTTTATTCTATTCAGGAGTTATATAGTCAAACATCGTCTAGCACGTCAGAGCATGCAATCAACTCTGTTATTACATTTTGTTGTTATTTCTTTGTAGTTGCAGGCTCCTGTAACAGCTGCTTTCTTGGCTGTAATACTTCATCCCAACTGTAAAGTATGGTGGAGGGAGCATCATGATTTGGGGCTGCACTGCCGCCTCAGGGCCTCGACCACCTGGTCTCATTGATGGAAAAATGAATTCCACAGTTTAGCAAGATTTTTTGCAGGAGAATGTAATGCTAGGTATCTGCCAATTGAAGCTCAACAGAAGGAGGGTGATGCAAAAGGAGAATGACCCAAAACCCAGAAGAACAAAATAATCAACAGAAAGAATGGCTTCAACAGAAGAAAATTAAACTTCTGGAGTGGCCCAGTCAGAGTCCTGACCTCAACCTGATGCTGTGGCATGACCTGAACAAAGCAGTTCACACCAGGCATCCCAAGAATATTGCTGAACCGAAACAGTTGTGTAAGGGGGATTGGTCCAAAATTCCTCCTGACTGTTGTGCAGGTCTGATCCGCAGCTACAGGAAAACTTTGATTGATGTTATTGCTACCAAAGTAGGGTCAACCACTTGTTAAATTCTAGGGTTCACACACTTTTCCACTTTGCATTATGAGGGCCTGAATCATTAAGCAAACTTAAGCAAAAGTAAGTAAGTAAGGCAAAACCATGTTGCATTGGAGGGGGAGGTAAATTTTAAAATGTGATGGCAGATTTATATTTATGGTAGGGCATTGCCTAGATCAATTTTAAATTTCAGTGTTCAAATAAGCTATCAAGTATTTGTGTGCTACATAAAAAAATAGCCAGTATTTAACTTATGTGGAAAATAATAAACTAATTTGCACCCCTTGCATTTCCACATGGTTTTGTCCAGAAAACCTGAGTAAGAACACTCATACCCCATTCATACTGCGCCACAAACCCGGGTTTTTGCCGGGGTAAGCCCAGACGACCCGGGTCGAGGCACAGTATGAATGGTGTCAAGTCTAATTCCCAGGTCTAATGACCCGGAAGTAAGACCGGGTACTTTTGATGGAATAATTCCCTTATCCGACCCGGGTCGCCTGCACTATGAATGGTGAGACCCGGGTTCATATACCCGGGATATTGCGGGGGCGGCAGTATGAAATCAGTATTACTTAATTTTTTGCTTAACTTTCCTTAATGAATCAGGCCCTGAATGTTGAGTGTTTGCATGGTACATTTAATAAAGGCATTATAATTGTGTGTTAATTGTTCAAGCAGACTTCATTTGTCTATTTTTGTGACTTAGATGAAAATCCCATCACACACCTCTCTCGGTCTGTGTGTGTATGTTAGGGGATTTAGATTGTAAGCTCCAATGGGGCAGGGACTGATGTGAATGAGTTCTCTGTACAGCGCTGCGAAATTAGTGGCGCTATATAAATAGATGGATGATGATGATGATGATCACATTCTATGATTAATTTATACAGAAATGTATATAATTTCAAAGGCTTTCACATACTTTTTCTTCCATATAATCCCTTCAAAATGTATTCAGACACCTGGAAAACGCACTCATTTTACTAAATAACAAATTCCACAGTAAAATATTGTTATTTATGGTATTATTAAAGTAATTCTATCATTTTAAAATAAGCATTGCCCAATCGATTGTATGTGTTTCCAAAGCACAAAGTATTTATTTGCAAATGTAAATAGTCAACAATTCAATACAGTATTATATTATGATAGAGTACAGTACAGCACAGCCAATACCAAAAGATAAGTACATACCAATGCAATCGCATGCGCACGCTGCGTACCCACGGGACCCGGTGGACAGTATATCTGTTAGAATACTGTGTCAGAGTTGACTGAGGGCCAGGGTGTGTGCAGCAATGAATATATACAGTACAGTGTTACACTTGAACAATAGCGATGACGTAGATTGTTTCTATAGGTCCAGACGTTGGGTGGGTCCAGGGTAAACAGATCATAGGTTGATTCAATCTAAGGAATTCAAAGGTGGGGGTCGTCTCTCCAGGGGGTCTGCTCCTTTCATAGCCAGCATCATACAAAGGATTATTCCCTAATATCAATAACTAAAGTATGCAATGTGCGATCTCTTCGCCGACTGCACCGGACAGCTGCTGATGATAAGGGGATCAATATGATATCAGGCATGACATAAATGTACATATAATCATACTATATATATATATATAGACTAATAATAATTCAAATATTATCTGCTCATAAATTACAGTGTAACGAAACCAATATGAATATGAATTATATAAATAACTAAATGTTATAATGCGAGTGTGTGCGTATTTTACCGTTGCGATCGCATCACGCCACGTGTTACGTAGCGTACGGATCGCATTTGCATGGCTAAACAATATTAAACCAATATACTTTCGTTCATCCAATTATACGACTTCAACAGTATTTTTTTCAAAGCATTGAAAGACAAATTTTTTTTTTAATATAGCATTATTTAATGTCACAAAAACATGTTAAGAAAAATAAATATGTCACACACCAGGCTCTCAGGTTCTGTTACATGCCTCTTTGCTGCTTTTCCAAGTTGTCCCTGCGGTCCTCAGTCTCTGCTGGTTTCAGACGTCTCTGTAAGATGCTGTCTAGTCTGTCTCCATCTGGCCACCTGGGATTCAGACACATGATTCCTCTCAGCCAATCAGGTGATAACAGCCTCCATTTCAGATTACCTCCAAAACCAGTTCATGAGTGCTGCCATCTTGGATATAGTCACCTGATCCATCTCAGCAACTCAGAGTGCTGCTTCTGCCCAGCTGATTGCAGTCTCCAATCAGAAATCAACAACAACTATAAAATAATTTCCTGGAGCTCTTACCTGTTGCCAGTGCAACGTTGCATTTCAGACACAAACCTGGTTTCCAGCAGTTTTCAGTCTTGCTATTTACCCATCCCTATTTATCCAGCCCAGTGCAGTCTGCATTCTGGCTCCAGTCCAATTTCAGAAATCTGGTTACAGCAATCCTCTTTCAGCATTCTGGTTACAGCATCCAAATACAGCATTCCGGTACCAGTCCGGTCCAGCAATCTGGTTCCTGTGTGCTCTCCCCTGCTAGTGCAATAAACATCTGCACCAGTCCATTCACTACATGCAGAGGAACATTATCAGGCCACCCAGTTTGTCCACGTAGTCACCAGTCCAGCTCCAGAGACACAACCCAGTCTGGGTACAGACAGATCTTCAGGCATGACAGTTTGCACTGGCCTAATGATTCCCGTTGGTGATCTGCCCCAAGGAGCAGGCTCATTGCAAAGCCTGGTGAATTGGCTCATGAGCCAGGAAAACGCACAGGAACAAATCATACAGTTCCTTCAAGAATTGTCCTCCCGCTTGGATAGCATTCAAACTACTTTCAGTTCAGTTCTGTTTCTATACAAGCTCCACCTATTCAAGTTCCTGCCACGGCTTCTCATCTTCATCTGCCAACTCCTACCAAGTTTGATGGTGATCCAAAACTGTGCAGGGGTTTCTTGAATCAATGTGAGATCCATTTTGAGCTACTGCCCAGCAATTTCCCCACGGAGAAAGCAAAAGTTGCGTACATTATCTCCCACCTATCGGGACAAGCATTAGCCTGGGCATCTCTATTGTGGAAAAGAGCAGATCCCCTGCTTTACTCTTGTTCTGGATTCACAGCAGCTTTCTGTCTGATCTTTGACAAGCCTGGTAGAACCACATCAGCATCCTTAGAAATTCTATGCCTTCAACAAGGCTCTCGTCCTGTGGGCCAATACCTGGTTCAGTTCCAAATATTAGCTTCAGAGTTGAAGTGGAATGATGATTGCAGCTTTCTGGAGTGGCTTGTCATATAAAATTAAAGATGAGCTATCTACTTGTGATTAACTAATTTCCCTGTGTACTAAAGTTGATTTGCGCTTTCGGGAACGTGCCCTGGAGAAGGGGTGGGGTGAAAGGGTTACCTTGGATCCGGTTACATAAACCCCAGATTGATTAGACTACGTCTCAAATTAAATCCTGGGGTTATATCTTGTAAGGACTCCTGCCTCCAGCGTGTCATACCTCTTTGAACCACAGTCTCCTCTGGTCAAGAGCTTCCACCCTTACCTTACAGGGACTTCTCTGATATCTTCAGTAAAACTGGTGCTGACTCCTTACCACCACATAGAGAGTAGGATTGTCCAATCGATTTGGTGCCAGGGAATACACCCCCTAGGGGGCGTATCTATCTGCTCTCTCTCCCTGAGGCAAAATCAATATCTGAATATATCCAGGAAAACCTTGAGAAGGGGTTTATCCGTCCATTTTCCTCACCCAACAGAGCAGGTTACTTTTTTGTGAAGAAAGAAGATAGCAGTCTCCGCCCCTGCATTGGCTATAGAGGTTTGAACGATATTACCATCAAAAATCGTTATCCTTTGCCCCAATCACGGATTTGTTTGATCGTGTCAAAGGAGCCACCATCTTCACCAAATTAGATTTAAGAGGGGCTTACAATTTAATTCGAATTCGTGCAGTGAACGAATGGAAGACCGCTGTTAACACTCGTGATGGGCACTACGAGTGCTTAGTCATGTCATTCGGATTGAGTAATGCCCCAGCGGTATTCCAGCATTATGTCAATGAAATTATCTATGACCTCCTCTACAAAACAGTTGTCGTCTACCTGGACGACATCCTTATCTTCTCCAATAATCTGGAATCACAATGTGCCCATGTCAAGGAGGCTCAGTCCTCATTGCCTTAAAGAGTACAGATGGCTAATCAGAACACAGTCCAGAAAGTGTTCCAAGCAGCAATATAATTAATTTGCAGAGCCTGCAGCCAATGATATTTTCAGAGTACCAGCAGTAACCTAAAAGCTAATCAGCCTTAATTGGCTGATCGTATACAGCCTTGAATGGCTGGCCCTGTATATACCTGCGGGCACGCGCCCGGCTGTTTGACAGCTGACCGGGCGTGGCGGCAGGAGATCCCAACCTTATTGATTGGAGGGGTTACTGCCCAGAAGAGCAAGCCTGGATTAAAGCCACTGAAGCCTTTAATAGGGAAGAACGGACCCTTCCACTGATGTATATGCTCCACGCTTGGTCCATATCTTCCATGCAAAATTCCCTTTGAAGGCCAAGAGGTGTCCAGGGTTCATCCGCAAAAGGGGGGGTACTGTCACACAACCAGGCTCTCATTTTCTGTCACTTACCTCTTTGCTGCTTTTCCAAGTTGTTCCTGCGATCCTCAGGCTCTGCTGGTTTCAGACCTCTCTGTAAGATGCTGTCCAGTTTGTCTCCACTCCAGAGATCCCTCCAAAATTAGAGTATATGTGTGGCCATCTTGCATTCGGTCACATGATTCCTCTCAGCCAATTAGGTGATAACAGCCTCCATTTCAGATTCCCTCCAAAACCAGTCCATCCGAGGTGCCATCTTGGATATAGTCACCTGATCCATCTCAGCAAATCAGAGTGCTGCTTCTGCCCAGCTGATTGCAGTCTCCAATCAGGAATCAACAGCAACTATAAAAGGATTTCCTGGAGCCCTTACCTGTTGCCAGTGCAAACCTGGGGCCTGATTCATTAAGGATCTTAATTTAAGAAACTCCTTATTTAAGTCTCCTGGACAAAACCATGTTAAAATGCAAGGGGTGTAAATTAGTATTCTATTTTGCACATAAGTTAAATACTGACTGTTTTTTCATGTAGCACACAAATATCAACTTTAAATTTCAGTGTACAAATAAGTTATCAAGTATTTGATAACTTTTCATATACACTCAATATCAAAAATAAGTATATTTGCAATTATTTAAATAAGCGCCCTGCACTATTTCCTTTATATAAATTTATACCATAGGTTATTTATAAGTGATCCAGTCACAGTAGCGCCCACCTTTCCTTCTATGAACAAGCGTTTTTCCAGATGCCCCAAACAATCTGAAAGGGGATTCATCAGAGAAAATGACTTTACCCCAGTGCTCAGCAGTCCAATCCCTGTACCTTTTGCAGAATATCAGTCTATCCCTGATGTTTTTCCTGGAGAGAATTGACTTCTTTGCTTGCCTTCTTGACACAAAGCCATCCTCCAAAAGTCTTCGCCTCACTGTGCGTGCAGATGCACTCACACCTGCCTGCTACCATTCCTGAGCAAGCTCTGCACTGGTGGATTCCCGATCCCACAGCTGAATCAACTTTAGGAGATGGTCCTGGCTCTTGCTGAACGTTCTTGGGTGCCCTGAAGCCTTCTTCACAACTATTGAACCTCTCTCCTTGAAGTAATTGATGATCCGGTAAATGGTTGATTTAGGTGCAATCTTACTAGCAGCAATATCCTTGCCTGTGAAGCAAAACAATGATGACTGCACGTGTTTCCTTGCAGATAACCACGGTTAACAAAGGAAGAACAATGATTTCAAGGACAATGCTCCTTTTAAAGCTTCCAGTCATTCTAACTCATTCAACATGATAGAGTGATCTCCTGCCTTGTCCTCGTCAACACTCTCACCTGTGTTAATGAGAGAATCACAGACCTGATGTCAGCTGATACTTTTGTGGCAGGGCTGAAATGCAGTGGAAATGTTGTTTTTGGGATAAAGTTCATTGTCATGGCAAAGAGGGACTTTGAAATTAATTGCAGTTCATCTGATCACTCTTCATGACATTCTGGAGTATATACAAATTGCCATCATAAAAATTGAGACAACAGACTTTGTGAAAAATAATATTTGTGTCATTCTCAAAACTTTTGGCCATGACTGTACAGTGGCATTATTACTTCTTTCTTTCTACTACTGATTCCTCTACCTGTGCAACCAAGCATTTGACTCGCCTTTCTCATTGCTTTGTTACATTGCTTACCTGCCTTTAGGTCACCTGGATTATTGACTCCCAGATCCCTTTCCTCCTCAGTAATTTCCATAAACATTAGCATTTGCACCAAGTCTATGTCAGGAGTAACAAGTGTGTATAGTTGCGCACCTCAATAGTGTAGAGAAACTGTAAGAATAGCGTAGATATGTGACTTGATAGTGTTAGTAGTAAATGCGAAATTTGCTTTACCCTATTTGTACACAATATAATAATTTAATGAGGTGTCATATAGATAAGAGAGGATAGTGACTTGTTATAATTTGAAATGTGAAAGTTGCATTTACCATGTCAAATATAATTATATACAGACATGTGTTGAACAGTGCATCACCAGGCCCTAAATCTGGGTTGGGGACCAGCGATGCCCTTCTCAATCCTTGGGAGAGAGGGAACTTCAAGGGGAGCAGGGGTGTCAGGGACCACGGAGGTTTGCCATTGCCATCATTATCAGTGAATATATTTGTACCAGTACTCCAGCACCCGCAAAAATATGTGCCTCCGGACCAGTGATTATACATCAAGATCTAGGTCTACCTCAATAACATTTACGAGAACATGCCCTTACTTTACTCCGCCTTCGCTTCTCTGCCATTTTCCTTCCGCCACTCTAAATGTGAGAAGTGGTTTGTGTTCAGACCTCAGAGGGTACCAGTGTTTAAAAGAACTACTTTATATAAATCATGTTGGTCTTTGGTCTTCATTTCAAGTGATTAATACTGCAAATGTCAACAACAAAAAAACAAAACCCAAAAATATTACAGATATCACTCATTGGTTTATTTGTATCCTCACAAAAGCTACAGAATTGTAATTTGATGTCTCTCCAGTGCTTTTGCCCCTATGATAAATCTTGTTACTAAATTTTTATCCTTCTGCTCACATTAACAACCATGTGGTCTGATTTTCAGAGGAACATAATTGGCAGTGAACCAAATATGCAACAAAAGCTTTGTTTCAGGATCTCCAAAAATGCTTTTCAATACAGCCGACTTAACTGTTTCAGTGAAAGTTAAAGTGACATTGAAAATAAATTAATTTTCAGTTTAGTTTTTAAGTGTTATGTGAGATTTTTATTTTATCAGCAGTAATCGTGTTTATGGTTGCCTAGAAACCTCATTGTGTTATGCTTTGCTTGGTAATTACATGCTAGATCTCCCAGTTGTTAATTACAGTTACTGTGTATCGAATGGCTTTGTACTGTTTGTAAGGAGCTAAAATAAATTCCACAGTAAAAGACCAGGTTTTAAAATACTAAATTGTTCAAAGCTCATTGTGGCTCTTCGTACTTTCAGGAAAAATTGGATAAGAAACTTAAGGGACTACTTCATAGCACGTTTTTCACATTTAAAAACACAAGTTGACAAATAATAATGTTACATAAATCACAAAACCCACAATGCAATTAAACTAAATCTATTTTATATGTCTGAGCTCACATACTTTTCTACAAACAGTGAAAATTTCTTAATAATGCTGTCATACGGTAGGATTCTCTTCTTTTATTGACAGTGGGCCTGATTCATTAAGGAAAGGAAAGCAAAAAAATAAGTAACTTTGAACCTTTTCAAAACCATGTTACAATGCAAGGGGTGCAAATGAGTTTATTATTTTGCACATAAGGAAAATACTGGCTGTTTTTTCATATAGGATTCACATACTTGATAGCTTTATTTTTACACTGACACTAAAAGTTGATCTAGGACAGAGTTGGCTAACCTGTGGCACTCCAGGTGTTGTGAAACTACAAGCCCCAGCATGCTTTGCCAATATATAGCAGATTATTGCAGGAAGGGTATGCTGGGACTTGTAGTTTCACAACACCTGGTGTGCCACAGGTTAGCCAACACTGATCTAGGACATGCTCTACCCCAATTATAAATCTGTCCTCACAATTTAATTTTACCTCCCACTCCAATACAACATGGTTTTGCCAAGTTTCAAAGTTACTCTTTTTTTTTTTGCTTTACTTTCTTTAATGAATCAGGCCCAGTGTCTGTTGCAGAGAAGTGCATGTGAAACACAGTGACCAGAGCAATAGCCGTTTCTACTGACTAAATGATTCTATTATTATATTCTATTATTATATTGTGCAATCCCTCGTGTCAAGTACTTGTGGATCCACCAGTGGATCCCCTGTAGCTTCAATGACCAGTCTGTCCCTGTAAAACAGAGCCCAAGCTACATTTATTATATTATTTTTACTCCATCCGAAATATAATAAACATTTCCTTCCCCTACAGCTTATTGCATGCCAGTAATTGTTGCGCTTTCTCCACTAGACACAAGCAGTGTGGACATATTGGAGTGGGTGGCAGAAACCCTTTTGGGAGGGCTTACCTGGGACGTCTGCGCTTGGTTTTGGCTTCTTGAGGGTTGTTGCTGCCGTAACGGATGGTCCGGGTGTTCCAGTTCCCGAGCTTGTTGGTTGTTTCTTTGTTACTGCCGTGGCGCAACACTGTGAGGGAATAGAATAGGAGAGTGGGGGGGAAAAGAGAGAAAAAGAGAGGCAAGACAGTATACACAGTATCAGCTTACTTCAATGTGCTGCTGATATAGGAAATGCTTATAGCTTGTTTTGCAGTTTTGGTCTATAGCTCTTTTTCTCTGTTTTTTAGCTCTAGTGCTGTGTATACTGTGGTAGTGGTGATTTTGCTCTTAGATTATAGATATTAGGAACAGCACGGGCAGGGGGGTTAGATTGCCCTGTTTATAGCTCATTGTTTATAGCTCGCAGTTTTTGCTGTTTGTTTGCTAGATGCCTATTTGTGGTTTATAGCTCAGATTTAAATTCTCATATTGCAGGGGAGAATGTGTGATGCTGGTATGTTTATAGCTCTGAATGTTATGCTCTCAGCTTGCAGATGATGATGTAAAGTGTTGTGGATATGCGTGTGTACTGAGTTTGTAGTAGGTGATTTGTCTATGTGATGAGCTAGGCTGTGTGGGAATAAAGATGGTACTTAAGTGTGGTGTAAATTAGGGGCTGGGTGTGTAAGCGATGTGTAATGGGGGAATCTAAATATGGTGGGTGTCTGTGGCAGTGAGTATAGTTGTTACGCTCTTTTCTGGCAAGAGCCATAAAGACCACAACAGAAGTAAATAGAAGCCTTCTCACTGAGAAAAATCATCGAACCGCTAATCCTCACATCCATTGCAAGAGAGGCACACGCGGAGATCTCTACTTTGCACAGGCGCCTGTGCGTTCCACACCAAAAACCGGGAAAGGAAGGGGAGGAAGCCGCTCGGCAGCAGCCATGCTGACTGCTCGACCAGCGCTACAACCAACACCTCTTACAGGCATCCACTCGCCCACCAACGGTCTCTTGCCCAGGTTGCCTAGGTTGCCTAGCGGTAAATCCGGCCATGACACTATACATCATCATCTGCAAGCTGAGAGCATAACATTCAGAGCTATAAACATACCAGCATCACACATTCTCCCCTGCAATATGAGAATTTAAATCTGAGCTATAAACCACAAATAGGCATCTAGCAAAAAAACAGCAAAAACTGTGAGCTTTAAACAAGGAGCTATAAACAGGGCAATCTAACCCCCCTGCCCGTGCTGTTCCTAATATCTATAATCTAAGAGCAAAATCACCACTACCACAGTATACACGGCACTAGAGCTATAAACAGAGCAAAAGAGCTATAGACCAAAACTGCAAAACAAGCTATAAGCATTTCCTATATCAGCAGCTCATTGAAGTAAGCTGATACTGTGTATACTCTCTTGCCTCTCTTTCTCTCTCTTCCCCCCCCCCCCACTCTCCTATTCTATTCCCTCACAGTGTTGCGCCACAGCAGTGTGGACATATTGCTGCTTAAGAAGGGGTGTGACTGGCAGGTGATCCGAACAAAACCAGGTAAGGCCCTAACACTAATAATAAATGTAGAATTTCTATTCATTAATTTACAAAAAAAGAAATTGTGTGTGAGAGCCTTGCAGGAGGATGGAGGGGGGCGCTAGTTTGAAACTCTGCCTAGGGCGCCTAAAGACCTTGCACCAGCCCTGAGAGAAGCACTTTCGTGAATTGCCTTTTTTGGCTAAGGGAAACTAGAAGATGGACAGCTTATCAATGTAAATTGATTTCCCAAAAAGTCTGACAATTTGCTGTACCTTGTCTTAGCCTTTTAAAGACACTTCCACACCTCTTTCTACCCCCAGGGGGTTGTGGCCTGTGACACTTTTTCAATCACCATTTGCATGTTGACTGATTTACTACTCAATTCTACTATGTGACCTAAGATTTCTGTGGAGCATCACACAGACCCAATTGTATTATTAATAAATCCCTTATGACTTTGTCCATCTTTTCATACCAAACATGATGAAATTTTGACAATGTAACATACCTTTTCCAAAGATATGTGATTTTAGCTGTTCCCGGAAAGCACCCGTACCTGTCATTCACAACCCTGGTGTGATTTCTGCTCCTCAGTATAGAGTGCCACCCGGATTCCCCAAAATATGAACTATGAAGACATTTTCCTTTGAAGGTCATATTTCTATATACCTGTATAGGCCTTCAAAATGCTGCCTTGGGCTGCAAGGATGTCCACCTGTGACCGCTCCCACAAAGTCTATTCAGGAGTCCAAAAACTAACTTGTGTCAGGATATATCTCACAGCAAGAGCCCTTTGAAGCTTCTTCAGGTGACATGGTTATCTTTTCACACTTGAATGTGCAGAGCCATCAAATACACACACAACTGACTTTCTGTCTTCACATTTTACACTTTAGCTAAACTTATCAATGGATTAATTTGATATAACATATTTACACTGCAGTTATGATTTATCCCTTATAAATAACTGTAAGTTTTCTATGTTCACGACACCAATTAAATACCCTCACTCCACTTGCTTTTAATGAGGGGTATGAAATTGTACCTTTCTTGTAAATATATTATGTTTTATTATATTAAGTATTTTAGATGATATTTTATGCACTATGTAAGGAAAAGGTTTTTAAGTTATATTTGGTTCTCTTATGGGTTGCCATACTGTATATGACCTTATTCATTGGGCTATGTAATTGCACTTGTCTTAAAATTATATTATGGTGGATTATCAATATTTTAGAGTATTGCTCTTTTATTCTTTAAGTTTTATCAGTTTTATGTCATTTCTATTCTTAAGATAAAAATATTTTATGCATGTATTTATATTTTTCCCTTGGTCAGTGTCTTAGTTTATTCATATCTGTTTTTAATATCACACAGAAATGTATATTTATGCTACATGTCGTTCTGAACTGGAATTTGAATACACCGATGTTATTATATGTAACATATCTGTAGAAAGGATGTGTATTCTTTATATGCATATGTGCACCTTGTTTACATACAAATTAAATGAGGCTTATTGCAGTACTTATATTCAGGAAAGTCATTTGATGTAATTACACTGGATGCTATATCAACACCCAGTGAAATAGAAGCCTATATATGACATATGGATTTTACTACAGTCTAACAGTGTCATAATTTTATTATGGGAGAAGACAACTGATGGATATCTGATCATTATAGACTGATTGAATCTCTAGATTAATAGGACTTAATAAAGATTATAACTTTTAATAATCTCTGAGTCTCATCCCTATATAGACTCTTTCTGCTCTTTTCATGTTCCTATGCTTATTGCAGCCTGTCATTTGTGCCAATATAGAATCTCTATGGAGGAATTGTCCTGAAACAATATGGCGGACGTTATTTTTATATGCACTACAAATGCGGCCAGGTACCAAGTTTTTAGTTGCACTTTTGATAATTCATATAAACGTTTGGATTCGCATAGTTGGCTAACAAAGATATACATAATCCTGAACAGAACTATGTATATATTGTCGAAGTCGTATAATTGGATGAAAGAAAGTATATTGATTAATATTGTTTTACCGTGCGATTGCGATCAGTATGCCACGAGTTACGTGTCATTGCACGATCGCACATTAAAACACGCATGCGTACACTTGCACTTTTACATTCATCTGTTTATATATTTCATATTTATAATGGTTCCATTCCACAGTCGTTTATGAGCAGATGATATTTGGTTTATAGTTATATATTATAAGGTTATATGTACAATTTAGTGATATTTTAAGTTCAGGTCACGGGAAGTATGTCATGTTTAGTATCATTTTAATCCCCAATTTATTCACAGACATCTGGTGCAATCGCCAAACAGAACGCACATTGCATATGGTAGTTATAGATTGTAGGGAACAAATGATTAGAATGATATTTTCTGTGTATTGTAAATAGACTAAACTGGATTCTGGGCGGGAAAATCAGAGTCATCATCTGGAGAGCAGACCCCCACCCTTGGAATGTTGACCCCCACCCATAGATGGGGTTGTTTGAACTGGCCTATAACCTGCATTACACTGGACCCGCCTGAAGCCTGGACCTATAGAAGCAAGCCACATCATCTGTATTGTTTTCTCTGTAACACTGAGTGTATATATACAGCTCCCTTGTGCCAGCTTAGACAGTCATCTCTGACTACAGTCTTCTGGACTGAATTACTGTAGCTGGTACCAACAGAGCGCAGCGGGTGCAGCGTATGTATGTATTTGGTATTGGCTGTATTGTACTTATATATTGAACTGCTAAACTTTTGCTTTTGCTAAATAAATTGCTTGTGCTTTGGAACCACACAAATCACTTAGACAATGCTTATTGGAAAACGATGAAATTACTTTAATTATATGCACATCAAGACTGGAGAGAACAGTAATGGGCCCAACTGAAAAACCAAATTCTCTTGTGTTGATGAGCCCTTTTGAAACAAAGTTCTGGTAGGCCTTTTATCTACACCTTTGGGAACATTTTCCTAAAATACTGCACTCAGGTGCTTTTGTGACCTTCTTTTTCCTGTTTCTCATCTTTCCTGATCTTTGCTCATCTTTCTTTCATCTTAGTTTTTAAAAGAATTTTCTGGGGTTTTTTTTTGGTTTTTATTTTTTTATTTTTACCGAGGCATTTATTAACTAGGAAATATAGGGGGACATATTTATCTAGATGTCAAATATAAACCTTATATTTAACTGCTTCAAGTTTGAACATGGAATTTCTCAGTGCATAATTGCCACAGTACATTACACATATTTTAGTTATAATAAACAGTAGAAAATATACTGTGTGGGCCTTATTCAAGTCCAGTCGTATACGTGCCTAGCGTATCTTCCGTTATTTTCACTGCGTATATCCAGAAACCAAACTTATGCAATTGCACAGAATTCACATCTACACACATCTGGCACTTATGAACTCTTATGATTTGAGTAGCGGTGGAAAGGGACAGACTTATGTGGTCCATCTACAGTTTTGTTTTACAATTTTTTTTGCGTGTTCAGACAGATGTGGCTAATTCAAATCCTGTGTTTAACTTTAGTACGAATGTTTTTAGCCATATCTTTTGCACCTGCTACAGAGCAGGTGTAAATGTCAGATGCTAGTGATCACCAACACATATTGCCTTTATTTGCTACCTTTCATGCATGTGTTTCAATTGCTAGCACAGAACAACTGTACGCATTGAAGATTTGCTGTTAATACTGATTGTATGTGCTGTACGCAATGAAGATTTATTTATTTAATTTGTTATTTTAAAATAATTGATTAAAAAACCTCAAATATATGGTGTTAAGACTAACGGCTCATTTAGATAAGCTACTAGAACCAGACTGATAAAGATCTTCACCTATAGCAGTCGCCTTTTCTGTAGTTTGTTCAGAGGTACTCGGATGCCCTAAGGACTTAGCTCTATAGTAGTAGAAGCTTATCACAAACAAACCATAGCACAAGGTAGAGGAAACTGGAGGCAGAAGCTAGGAGCAGGCCAAAGACTGTGGGTCCATAGAAAGTAGGGATACCAATAAACAAGCCAGAAGGTCAGGACAGGCAGCAACCATGGAAAACCAAGATACAGGCAGAGGTCAAAAGGGCACAGGCGTTCTAGCAAGGTCCAAGGAAAAGCCAAAGGTCACAATGGTAAATCATATCAGGAATAGCTGGATATTCACAGGAACAGGGTAGCTGGTCAGCACTACTGAAGAACAGGAATGCTATAACCAGCAGGGAGGTTAAGCCCTCCCTGCCTTAAATACATTGATGAGCCAATCAGAAAAGAGGAGGCACAGAAGCTCACAATCAGCCTCAGAGGGCTGCTTAATTAATCAGCTATTTTGCGCATGTGCCTGACTGCTTAACATGCCGGGACACAGTGTTATCTGAAAGGCGCGTCCAGGGCCGCCATCAGGTGGGTACGGCCGGTACAGCTGTTAGGGGCCCAGACAAACTAGGGGGCCTGGACAGATCTTCTCTGTGACAGGCAATTTGCTGAGGAGTCATATTTGCATGACGAGGATGATCGCTTTCACGATCTCTTTGGTCATCAGTCATAGTTTGCCGTCAGGCTTTATCCTACTCCACCCTTCGTCTTCTTCCTGTGCAGTTACTCCACAGCAGACATTTGCCTTTTAGGTGGCATCACAGTTACTCTTTGTTTCTTAAATTAATTAGTATATTCCTATTAAGTTAACACAATGTGCAAATAAAACAACTGGATAGAAAATCGAGTCAATTGGGAATTGCAAAGGTCGTTATAAATTGTAACTGCCACACAAAAACGGAAAAAAAACCAAACAAAATAAGCCCAAGAAATGAGGAAAAATCTAGTCAGTATTAAAAGTCAAGTACACAAGAGTCATTTGCAAACATTTTACCAAATCTGCTTGTGTGTTTTGTGTGTGTATTTGTGAATGGGCAACACTGCGAACCCACCATGGCAGATTCCCTGGTCTACCTCTGAAGGTACTCACCCGATCCCAAGGGACTGCTATGGAAGGTGTTGCTTCTTACGGCTATAGTCAACCCACCACCGCATTTCAGTCTAGTCACTCCCCTTCCTCCTACCGACAAGACAAAAAGGAGACCCGTGCCTACCAAGAGGGGGAGGGGCTGTCCGAGGCTACAACCAGTAACGGAGACCCTTGCTCGATTCTCCTTGCCATCACTCCGTCTTACTCTGTCCTGGGCAAGGGGGCTGCGAGCAGGGCTGCAAGAGGCTAACCTGCTGGAACTCAAAAACAGGCACTCAAATGGAACTGCTGGCAACACCCCCCGGAACTCAAAAGGGCTGTGCTGAAATGCCAGCGAGGAGCCCAATCACTATCTCTGGAACCTTACGTGTGGCCTTTCCACTGTCATGGTTCTTTTTCTGTTCTCCTTTGCCCTTTCTGGGCTTCGAGTGTGGCCAGAGAACAGAGAGGACACCAAAGCATTACCTTCAATGGGATGCTGACACCGCCCCATGACCCACGGAGTACACGGCAATACAATACAACAATGCACAGTGAATCTTCCTACTCTGCACAGAGCCTGCTGCTAAAACTGGGAGGTGTTCTGGGCCTAGTGCCCCAGGTGACAAAAGCCTAGTCCTTACTCGTTGTGAGCCACTGCACCCAACTTGACCCTACCTAAGGGCCTTGTGCCTAGACTACAGGGCTGCGCCCCTTCCCAGTTATGGGGCCTAATGCCCTGTACTAACTAGCTAAGGGCCTTGTGCCCTAATTTGTGGGGCTGCACCCAGAGCCGTAACTTTAAATTTTAGCGCCTGGAGCAAGAAACCTCAATTTTAACCAAATGAACCTAAAATATCCATAAATTGCACCCCCCTTCAGCACAGCACCTTGGGGAGTTGCCCCTATTGCACAGCCCTAGTTATGGCCCTGGCTGCACCCCATTCCTTACTACGGGGCTAATGCCCAAGGATAGCCTACCATGGCCCACCCTAACTTGTGCTCAGACCTAGTGCCTGGGGAGCCTCTCGGGCCTTGTGCTCGGTGTGAGAACAATGTGCAGAAAGATTATGTTAAAAAGAGTGCGGGTGCTGGCCGGGGAGAGGTGGTGTCCAGCCAGGCCTTACCTGATCCAGGGAGACCTCTCGTTATCTCGGCGTAGGTCCACTTATTGTGGCCGCCGTCCTACAGGAGCTGCCGCCGGGTTTCTTCTTCTCCTCTGGTCGCTGTCGGGTCTTCAGGAGACAGAGTAACTCTTCTGGCAAGGGCTTTCTCTCCGCTGCTGGCTTCTTCTCTTCTGCTTCCGGCGATCCCACACCATCCTCTTCTCTCATACGCCGCCGACGCTGTATGACGTCAGTGCATCGCTGCATCACACCGCCGCGAGCCCGGTTTGTCCAAAGTCTAAATGGGTGGTTGGGGAGTGCTGATTGCTCTCCGACCCAGCCACACCTCCAAGCACCGCTGAACATGTTCGGCGAGAGATGAAGGGACCCTGTAAGTCCCTCACATTTTTATAAAGGTGAGGAACAGCGTTAGCCTTTTATATATATATAGATAGGCTAAGTCTGCTTCCTAGTGGGACCAGCCACCTTATTATATGTGCTGCGGATCAGCCCTAGACTGATTGATCCCCCCCACACTTTGCCCTACCTACTTGTCCAATTGGGGTTCAGCACACACTCCTCCAATCAGGACTCAGCACACTGACACTCAACCATGAAATTTGTTCGAAAGTGAGAGAGGGATTGTCAAATGTCTAGAGTCAGACAGGCCAGGATTTATTTTGTTGTTTTACTTTGCTTTTCCTCAACCACCATCTTAATCTCCCTAGGTTACCCTATTACCACCCTCTACACAACTAAAACAAGACATCAACCCTCTGACCAACATTGCTATGTGACTGATCATACAGCCTACTCAGTACTTTTTACCTTTGCATTCTAGCCGGACCTTTATGCAATATGATGTAGTACTTACCCTTGTGTATCAAACTCCCATTGTCCCATAGATTTTAAGCTTGTGAGCAGGTTCCTCTTACCTCTCTGCGTGTTTGTATTACCCAGTATTGTTTTATTATTGTTTGTTCCCAATTGTAAAGCGCTATGGAATTTGCTGATGCTATATAAATAAATGTTGAAGTGTTTAACACCTTTGCCTCACAGCATTGGGGTCATGAGTTCGATTCCCGACCATGGCCTTATCTGTGCGGAGTTTGTACATTCTCCATGTGTTTGTGTGGGTTTCCCCGGGGTGCTCCGGTTTTCTCCACAATCCAAAAACATACTAGTAGGTTATTTGACTGATATCAAATTGACCCTAGTATATGTCTGTGTGTTTATGCGTATGTTAGGGAATTTAGACTGTAAGTACAAATGGAGCAGAGACTGATGTGAGTGAGTTCTCTGTACAACGCTGCGGAATTAGTGGCGCTATATAAATAACTGCTGATGATGATGATAGCTGTGGCTAGTTGTACCATAACATTGGACTGCGGTGACTTTTATGGTTGCTGTTTGAAAAAGTGCTCCATCAAGCAGAGGAGATGGCATCTGTACCCTAGTATTGTGTCAGGTGGTCACTAGGATGCTCTTTGTATTGTATGGTGGCAACTCGGATCCTCTCTGCATTATATAGCAGAAACTAGGGTGCTCTCTGTATTGTATTGCGATCACTAGGATGCTCTCTCTATTATATAACGATCAATGGGACATTCTAACTATTTTCTGGTGATATTTGGGATGTTTTCTGTATTTTATGTTGGCCACTGGGATGCTCTTTGTATTGTATGGTGACAACTAGCATGCTCGCTGTATAGTATGGGGGTCACTAGGATACGCTCTGTATTGTATATTGGTCACTAGGATACTCTCTGTGTTGTATATTGATCACTAGAATGCTCTCTGTGTTGAATGGTCATCACTAGAATGCTCTCTTACTGTACGGCATTCCGTAGGATGCTCTCTGTCATCAAGAGCAAGGCTCTAAGGTAAAAGGAATAGCCCCTAGGACAGTGTTGGCTAACCTCTGACACTCCAGGTGTTGTGAAACTGCAAGTCCCAGCATGCTTTGCCAATATATAGCAACTTATTGCTGGAAGGTTATGCTGGGACTTGTAGTTTCACAACACCTAGAGTGTCACAGGTTAGCCAACACTGCCCTAGGAAGACTCAGGTAAGCTCTTCCAAAGAGCACCAAGTGCAGAGAAACATAGTGGATAAAACTATTTATGATTATTCCAATATGATATTAAACCTATCAATAAAATAAAATGCAGACTAAATAATAGTTACTGTATTCACGGTGTAATCAACACACAGCATAAATATGAATATTGGTCTGATCACAAAGGGTAACAATCGCCTCTAGGATAAAGTTAGAGCTAATAATGCCTTTTTTATTATGGATCTTTATCTGGATATTATGGATCTTAAGCTGTAATGATGATTATAGAAGGCCTTGATCATGACAGAGGTAAAAATCTAGTCGAGAAAGAGCACAGCTGAGGAGTAAGTGAGACTCAGAGTGGTGAGCTGATAGAGAGTCAAAATAGGCATGGTAGGAAATTCAATAAATGGGTAGTAGAGAAGGTCTATATGCGGGAGAGTTGGTTATCAGAGATGAGGTATGGCCCAGACTAGAGATAAATCTAGCAGGGTGCAAGTATTTTGAGATGAGGTTTTAACTGTATGAAGGGTTGGTATTGTTGACGGGTTTGTAGATGAGGGTGAGTAATTTAAATTGGATTCTGGAGGATAAGGAACAACCAGTGTAGGAATGTGAAGAGTGGTGAGGCAGATGTGGAGTGGTGGATGTGAAGAGGCATTTATAACAGATTGAAGCAAGGATAGATGGGTGAGGTTAGATGGTAGTGGAGAATGCCCAATAAGCAGAGGTAGTCAAGAAAACAGATGATGAGAGAATTGATAAGTACCAAGTCAAGGTTGGGACAGGTGTTATGACCAAAGCCAGAGTAAAGCCAGGAGTAAATATATAAGCAGTATGCAAAGTCCAGGTAACGATCAGTATTAGCAGTGTTAAGTATCCAGGCAGAGTTCAAGGTCCAGGTAGCAGTTAGTATAAGAAAATTAATCTGCCCTTGAACTCTCTTAGAATCCAGAATCTTCTCTACCACAAACTCTTCACAACGGGCTGAGGTCTACATGATTGTCGAGATTTGAACTTACTAGAGAAGAAGGCACGTTTTAATACAGAGCAGTGGAAGGTATTGGGTAACTTCAAAGACATAAGTGACACCATTTGACGGGATATTTCCTCTTGCCAAATTCCACATACCACTGCCACCTTCTTCTACACTCCCTAATTCACCCTCAATTCATTCTCTCCAGTAGTTAAACTATCTGCACTCATCTCATCACCTTACAACCTGCCCCATCAACCATATTCCCTCTCTATGTCTCAGCTCCCTCACCCACTGCAAACCAACCTTTAGCTCACCTCCTCAACCTGTCTCTCTCTCTCTCTTTACTGGCAACTTTATTTTCTCCTTTAAATAAGTGCTCATCTTACCTCCCTAAAAAAAAATCTCTTGATCCAGCCTCTTTTTCAAACTACCTCCATTTTTCTCTGCTTCCATTTTCTTGCAAACTATCTGAGTGACTTGTGTACAACCACCTATCTCACTTACTTTCTTCTCACTCAGGGCCTGATTAAGGGTTCTGGCCGCCCTAGGCTAATACGGCCGCAGCGCCACCCCCCCCCCCCCCCCCCTTCCTCCTCCGAATATATAGGTGTATAGAAACACTCCTGAATATGAATGTTCAGGTGTATTCTCCAGCATTCAAATTTAGACAGATTGTGCCATTGTCTCTTACCTGTTCTTGCTCTTCTCTCTTGCAACTTTGTCATCCTCTCGCTGGCTTCTGGAAAGTTGGCGTCCTGTTTTGAAAATGCAAAAATGTATTATAATGCAAACCCTGAATGATTAGGCCCTTTAATTAAAACAAAACACTCCATTATGGCCAGCTAAAAGTACCCCATTGGACAGGCATATATAAGCAATATCTGAACATTTGTTGTCAATCAAATACAAACCTCTACCAGCCCCATCTCACTAATATTTAGTATTCTAGTGATTGCTGAGACCACCCATGTGACCACCACACAATCATGAGATTCTGCCCCCCAAAGCTGCTCTATTTTTTAAATACCCCCTGCAGCCATTTTCCTTAAGCACAACCCCCCCCCCCACAGCCATTTTCCTTAACCCCTGCTGCAGCCATTTTCTTTACCTCCCACCCTGCATCCATCCCCCTTGCAGCTATTTTCCTTACCTCCACTCTGTAGCAATCCCCCCCCCGTCACATCAAAACTCCCCCAGTCACATATATCAGCCCCCTCCTCTGCCCTCCTTCATACATATCAACCTCTCTCCCTCCCTATAGATTTTCATGGCAGCCCCCCCCTCCCACCCTATAGATTTGTATGACAGTCCCCCTCTCCCTCCCTATACATATGCATGACAGTCCCCCCTCTCCCTCCCTATAGATATGCAGGGTAGTTCCCCCCCCCCTTCCTATAGATATGCAGGGTAGTTTCCCCCCTCCCTATAGATATGCAGTGTAGTTCCCCCCCTCCCTATAGATATGCAGGGCAGTTCCCCCCCCCCCCTATAGATATGCAGGGAAGTTCCCCCCTCCCTATAGATATGCAGGGCAGTTCCCCCCCCCCCTCCCTATAGATATGCAGGGCAGTTCCCCCCCCCTCCCTATAGATATGCAGGGCAGTTCCCCCCCTTCCTATAGATATGCAGGGCAGTTCCCCCCTCCCTATAGATATGCATGGCAGTTCCCCCCCCTCCCTATAGATATGCAGGGCAGTTCCCCCCTTCACTTACCTGTAGTTGTGCCAGCGTCACTCCTCTCCTCAGATCAGCAGACAGGAAGTGATGACGTCCTGCTTCCTGTCTGCTGCATAGCAACAGGCAGCCTGGCGATTGGCTGTGTGTTGCTAACCACTGACCACCAATGCTTTTGATCGTCGAGCCCTCCACCCCCCGCGGCGACCCCCCCACACACACGGTGACCCTCTGCGCCAACCACCCCCCCTCCCCCACCCCAAAAAAAAAAATGAATGAAGAAAAAAAAAAAAAAGAATGAAAAAAATATATATATAAATACTCACAGCGCCGCGCCCCCCGGGACCCAGCGCCCCAGGCTGCAGCCTGGTCAGCCTAGTGGTTGATCAGGCCCTGTTCTCACTCCATTCTTAACTCTCTGCATTTGGGCTTCAGCCCCCCACATTCCACTGATACTGCACTCACATAAATGATCAATGGTTTAGTTACAGCAAAGTCTGCAGGTTAATTGTCCATACTGATCCTTCTGGACCTTCCTGCTGCTTTTAAGGCTGTTGATTATTCTCTTATCCTGCACACCCTTCATTCAGTTGGGCTTCATGACATGGTTCTTTCCTGGTCTCTACCACTGGCACATTCTCCCCTTTGTTCTTGGCCCTCTACTTCAATTTCCTCAGTCTCTCAGTCCCTCTACCTTGGTGTCACACTTGACTTCACATTCTGCTTTATTCCTCACATCTAGTCTTTTCTTCCAGTCCTATCTCCTCCAGCCTTAGAAATGTTTCCAGAATACGCCCTTTTTTTAACCCAAGATGCTACCAAAACTTTTATCCATGCTCTCATCTTCTCCCTCCTTGATTACTGCAATCTCCTCCTATCTGGCAATCCCCTCACCCATCTATCCCTACTTCAATCCAACTTAAATGCTGCAGCAAAGGTTAACCTCTCTTGCTGCTCCACATCTACAAAACCACTTTGTAAATCCCTACACTGGTTTCATGTGACCTCACCCTTAAATTTGAATTGGATCCTGTTTTGGACATGTTGAGATTTAGGTAAAATTGGGACATCCATTAGAGATAGCAGAGAGGTGTTTAGTTACACAAGATAACACAGAAGGAGTGAGACATCGCCTCTCGTATTGCCTGAAAACAGATTGTGGAAAATAAGTGTTTATAACATTGTGCCAAAGTCCTGGGTGCAACAGATTACCGATGAATGCAACCATCACTAGGGAAAAAGGAACTGCTATATGTGAAGCTTATGAGTAGACTGGTTTTATGTGTTCATAGTAGCATTATTAGTAGTATTGTTAATATTAACATTGATTTGTAAGAAGCCACACTGTTCACCTTACAGAGACTTATTGCTCAATATGTGGTGAGCCATTGTTCAATATAAAAATATAGGCACATATGCAAATTATTACAGTTGTTTGTCTCAGCACCCAAACAAGTGGATCAGGGTACTTTGAGCATCCATGGGTGTACCCAAAATACTCACTGATCTAATTGTTTGGTTGGTTTCAGAATATTTTAAAAGATGCTCAATCAATTTATGGGTTCACAGCAGGTACTTGAAAGGAAGGAGCTATCCAAAAAATAAAAAAATAGAGAAAAATCCGCCAACACACTAATGTGAACTAATAAAAGAGCTGCTTTTCTACGTGTACATAAAACTGCATAATTCTCACTTACACACAGTTATAGTTACCCACATTTGCAAATACATGATAATCCACCCGCCCGTCAAGGCCTTTCTGCTAAGAGAGTGATCCTAACTCTAAACAACTCCTTACATTGGGCCATATATTCAAGTGTTCTTAAATTGAGAGCTAACTTGCCAAGAGGTACCCCAGGAGCCTTCAAATGACAAAAGAAGACCAGCATTCCCCATCACTGTGAATGGATGGGCTTAATCGCCACCCGGTCTGTAGGAAAAAGAGGAAAGGAGGAATGGTCTTCCTGCACAGTTTATCTGGATTTCTATCTCACTGTCAGTAACAGACTGTTACTGACCACTCCTACTGGCATTTTCTTACCACCAGACACTTGCCGACTGCGAATACCAACTACGCAATAGTTGTAGGAGAATTCATCTGTCACCACTGACCTCCTTTGCATCACCCAGAACCGCTTACTTCTGGGGTAGCTGATATAGTTGTTGCAGCGCCTCTTTGCTGTGGGGTGGTTAGCATGCAGAGCGTTGACACAGAGATACTGGGTTCAACACAGGACAATCGGGGAATGGATTTGAGTTTAAGCTCTTGGTCACAGGATACAGCAGGTAATAGTCGCAGGCATAAACTTCAAGCAATGATGTTTTATTGCTCAAGAATCCTAACAAGGATTTTTACACAGCAGTTTGAGGTACTGGTTATCATCTAGAAGTTACAGATGGAATGATATATAACATAGAAAAACAGTGCTCTATTTATACAGATTTTGACCCATGTTGGCAGGGGGTAGCCCAGTCCACTGATCCTAGCTGCCACCAAAAACCTCTGAGATATTAGATCAGATAAGTTAACATCAGGATGTGATATTTCTCTAGATTTGGAGTTTTACGCAATTTTAAGCTTTAACAAAATTTACATCAATTTCTTAAATTAATTCCTGGTTGCATTATGAAGCTTGTCTATCTTTTTAACAAGACAGGACGATAGGTAATGACCCTCTGCTGGGCATTCAGGCTAAAGTATGTGTTTGTCACTTCTGAGATGAAAAGACTTACTTAGCATTTCCTGCCTTTAGTAGAACAGATTTCCTCCAGAAAAGTAAAAAAAAAAAAATCATGACATACTGGCTCAGATATCAATACATTTCCATACAAAATACATATCAATTAAAAAATTGGTACATTTGCAATTATATAAACTGGCACACTGTGTTATTAATTTAAATAAATTTATGCAATAACTTATTTATAAGTGATTCAACCACAATCAGCTACTAACACCAAACAGGCCTCTCAAACAACAACAAGTGCTGGAGGATTTTTCTCAATTTTTTTTACTTCCTGGATATTCTCACCCTTTCAAGTACCTGCTGAGAACCTATACATTATTTGAGCAACTTCGATTTCTGTATTGTTTGTTTGAGAGGCATGTTAAGTATCAGTAGCTGATGGGGAGTGGTGGTGCTGTATTGCTACTTGGAGGCTCCCAGGGTGCCTCTTGCTCTCATTTGATGCGGTAGGTTTTCTAGTTTTCAAAATAGCCCATATGGTTCCTAAACATTTTGTGCCTGATTCATGAAGGAACTCAAAGTAAACACAATTTGCGTTTTTTAAAATCGGATGGAAATTGCATGCAGATATGCCCATGTTCAAGTACAAGCAGCTCTCAAAAACAAATTCCATTTGAACATGGACATAAGTATGCTCTGGCTATACGGTACTTGCCGTATGCAGACAGAAACAATACACTGCAGGTTATTTACAATGCATATATATATATATATATATATATATATATATATATATATATGTGTGTGTGTGTGTATCAAGATGTTCGTAATGCCGTCAATACATACAAACGCATCCGTTGTCGCTATCAATGAGCACTTACACCGGCCCTATAGCTGGTGCAAGTAATACAGCTAAAAATTACGTACCTCAGAAATGTCCAGAGATAGAATCGGGCGAATGTGTTTGTGCTCAACCTCGGCACGCACTTGCTGTACATTGCCTATCTGCATACCCCCCTTCCCTTCTAATTTCAACCCTTCAAATTGCAGGCTGTTAGAAGTGTAAGTTACATTTGAACTTGAATTGCATGCATTTGCGTTCACTGGGGTACAGTCAGTTTCTAAGCAAGCGCAAAGCAGTTTCATGCACAATACGTCATACAGCAGGACTTATGTCCGAAGAAGAATTAGGTCCTTTATGTGTTTCATTGAAGACGGTGGTAACGAGTAAAAGAAAAATGCATTATGATTTTCAAGAATAGATTTTATTATGAAAATATATGTGTAGAGTTCTACATTTTGCTGTTTTGTGGACTGATGCCAAAGGAAGAACCACAAAAGTCTTTCTGGTGGTGGTTAGAAAAAAAATACAGTTGCTTTTAGCTCACTTACTTGCAACTTAATAAAAAAAAAACACATTTTAGCCATTTTCGGTGGGTTTTCTTTTTCGTGTTTGGAGGTACAAGCAAACTAATGGTGTTTTCGGGGAACTCAAAGTCTACCTGAAAAAAACAAGGTAAAACATAGGTGGATGCTGCACAAACAAATGATATACTAATTGTTATGATCTGCCCTGTTTCCCTGTGTGCATATTACCCTGCAGTGCCTATGATTCTCCTGGGTACTGCTGTTCTGCCCTAGACTCTTCTGCATGCCTGAAGGAGTTAATCTCCTTACCTGAAACCTAATTGGAACTGCACCTGTGGCACTGCTTTAAGTACCTGCCTCAAGCTGTGCTCTGGGCAGTTCATCCTTGTTTACCTGGCTGCTGCTTGTGTTCCTGTTTGTTCCTGTTCAGTTCCCCTTCTCTGCCTTTGGATTGATCTTGCTGTGTATGACCTTGGACCGTGTACTGGACTCTGCTGTATTGCCTATGACCCCGATCTCTGCCTGTTTCCTGGATTTGTTGTTTGCCACCAGCCCTGACCTTTTTGCCTGGACTTCACCACCGTTGTATGTTATTTCACAATATCCCTGGACTCTATCTACTTTCCTGAACAGCCTTGTGCCTTCTGGACTGGGGTAAAGACTTATACCTGTTTATGAGAACCTGCATGTTCCTGGAACCATTCATTTCTGTGTACCTTCCTGCCATACCTGTTCATTATACCTGTTTATGAAAACCTGCATGTTTCTGGAACTGAATCCCTGTTTATATATTTTGCTGGAATAAAGACATTTGTATTATCCTTCCGTGGTTGCTTGCTGAGGTTACTAGGAATCATAACACTAATGTTGGAATGTGACTAGCTCAAAAAGTGCCAGAATAGGCTCAGCACAGGGGTGAGAAACTCCTCACCAGCAAAAGGGGTTAATCTTTCCTTTATTTATTTAGCAGTAATGCAATAATATACTGTATATTTAAAACAAACTTTACCTGTTCATATTTTTGTATTCAAGCTTTTAACATTAATATTCATGTGTAGCCTTCAATGGATGATTACAGAAGACAGTTATTGACACTTTAATTATAAGGCACATACTGCATGCACAGGATCTGATTCACTTAGGCACGCAAAACAAACATATTGGGCCTGATTCATTAAGGAAAATAAAACAAAAAACTTTTCACTTTGGCAAGACCATGTTGCATTGAAGGAGGAGGTAAATTTAAAATGTGGGGACAGATTTATAATTGGAGTAGGGCATGTCCTAAATCAACTTCAAACAGAGTAAAAATAAAGCTATCAAGGGTTTTTATTGGTGGTGGGAGCAGGGTAGTTTAAAAAAACAAAACAAAACATATACTCACGTGATTGCAGCGCCGACGTCCCTCCTCTCTGCTCCGTTCACGCTGAATGTCAGGTGTGACGTCATCAAGTCACGCCCGACATTCAGTGAGGAGCGGCGCAGAGAGGTCCCAGGAAGAAGCAAGAAAAGAGAAGGCAGAAGAAAAGAGATGAGATGAAAGAATACAATACAAAGGTAAGTAAAAGAATGGAGGCAAGGGGAGGAAAAAGGGGGGGAGAAAGGCACAGTGTGCTTGAAAAAAAGGGGGGGAGAAAGGCACAGTGTGATTGAAAAAGGGGGGGAAAGGCACTGTGTGCTGGAAAAAAAAGGGGGGTTGAATGCACAGTGTGTTTGAAAAAGGGGGGGAGAAAGGCACAGTGTGATTGAAAAAGGGGGGAGCAGCATGGCACATTGTGATTGAAAAAGGGGGGGCAGCATGGCACAGTGTGATTGAAAAAGGGGGAGTAAGCAGCATGGCACAGTGTGATGAAGGGGGGCCAGGTGAAGGGGTGAAAACCAGCATGGAAGACTCAGTGTGATTTTAAGGGAGCACAGTGTGGTTGTGATGAAGGGGCACAGTGTGATCATAAGGAGGCACAGCGTGGTGATGATGAAGGGGCACAATAATGTGTGTGTGATGGCACATGGAGCTATTGGTAATGTAGTGTGTGTGAGGTACGTGATGGCTAATTAATGGGTGCTTTTTTGCTTGTGGGGTGATGGTGGGGCAATGAAATAGTGGGGACTATTAATTTAAGATGGGGTGGTTTGGGGGCCATTGAATGTGGGGGTGAGTTTGGGGAGAATGAGATAGTTGCGGGAAATAGGTATATTTATGAAATGTAAATACTATTAATTTACTGCTGGGGCTCTTTACAGGGAGGGAAAAATGTTAATTTATTAAATTGGAATACTATTATTTTAATGTTGGGGCTGGAGGAATGACTAATTATTACTTGTAGGTGGTATTGATTTAATGCTGGGGCTGGTAGTAATTTTCTAAATGTACTCCTTTTTTTCCAAATAGGACCCCCAACATTCCAGGATCCAGACAAGGAGCAACTAAAGAAAGCAGCAGCCACATGTGGTGAAAGTGACAAGAACAGGTAGGAGAGAGCAGGACAGTCTGTGAACTGTTGTGATTCTAGTGGGACAACGCCAATTTGTGTTGACTATTCTGCCCAATGAAAGGGGCAGGCCAAGACTGTGAATTCTTTATGTACACGCTGCATTCTTTATATACTACACTCAGGGGGGTACGGGGGTGTGACTGGATCACTATTAAATAACTTTTGGTAAACATTTATTTAAAGCGAATAGCGCAGGGCACTTATTTATGTAATTGCATTTGCACTTATTCTTGTTTAGTGTAAGATAGGAAGTCATTATCTCTGAGACCAGGGTAAAAAAATAGTTTTTTCTGTCTAACCTTGCTATAGGAAATGCCTATTTCTGATGTATATATCTGATACAATAAGTCTTTGTTTTGAAAGCCTTTTGCATATCTTAGTGAGAGGAAATTCATTCATGTCTAAGGTATATGTTTGAAGTCTGATAGCAGAAAGTGCTAACGAAGTTTTGTGATGAAGTGTCATGCCTGCTCTAGCCAAAGGCCCAGCAGGGGGTCGTTACTGTGTGGCTGTCACTCACCGGACTGTGAGTGCCATTTCTCCTGTGTTCAGGAACCGTGGCCGTCCGCCATCCTGAGGGTCTGCGCATGTGCAGCCCTTATGAAACCTTCATTACCTGTTGCTTTTAATTGATTGGATGATTAGGCAACCCTCCCTATTTAAACCACCTGTGATCATTACCTGGTTGCCTGATCTTGGAGTCTCATTCCCCATGAGCCTCTGAAGGTGTTCCTGTGTTTCCTCGTGTATTCAGCTCCAGCTGATTCCTGTCTACTACGATTGTGGTTTCCAGACCACTTCAACTCTCCTGTGTTCATCGTGTCTGCACTCAGCTGATTCCTATCTGCTACTGCTGCCGGATTCCAGACCGCCTCTACTCTCCTGTGTTCAGCGTGTCTCCCCTCCGCTGCCTTCACTACTACTGCCGGATTCCAGACCGCCTCTACTCTCCTGTGTTCGGCGTACCTTCCCTCCGCTGCCTCCGCAACTCTGCCGGATTCCAGACAGCCTCAACTCTCCCGTGTTCATCATGTTTCCAGTTTTACTTACTACTGCTTCCTGAGTATTGCTCCGTTGATTACCAGTTACCTTCCGTGCGCTGCACCAACCTGATTACCGCTTCCATCCTCCAGTGGTCTCTCCTCCTGCCGGCGTTCAGCCGTTCAGGTATCCCTGCACGTCTCCTTGACAGCCTGCTCTCCTGAACCGCGGTATGCATACTTTCTATTGACTTTGCCATTGTATTGCATATCCGTCTGGACTGTGTTGTGTTCATCTCCGGAGTCTGCTATCTACTGAAGCTATTGTTACTATTGACTTTGTTTCCTATTACCTGGATCGATATAGTGACTTTGTATACTTCAAGCAGCGCTTGTCAGTTATTATTGTGGATATCATCGTGGGATCAAGTTCCGTGTGCCCTGTGTATCCTCTGCATTACATTCATCTCCTCGTGTCCCTCCTCACATATATATATAGCAGTAGTACAACTTGCTGACGCAGACCACTGACTCCTGTTTCCCATTGGCACCAGTTTCAAGTATCCTCTCACATAAGCAGTGGTACAACTTGCTGTACTCAGACCACTGACTTCCCCGTTACCTACTTGCACCTGGAATCCATTCCTTCACTATAGACAGTGGTACAACTTGCTATACGCAGACCACTGACTTTCACTACCTCCTCTCTACTCCTGGACATTCCTCCTCACTATAGCAATGGTACAACTTGCTGTACGCAGACCATTGACTCTCCTCACGTTTCCTTGTCCATCTGGTTCCTCGTGTACATACATCTAAGTCATTACCAGTTGCTGCTAGTCATAGACTTTCCTTGAGCATTCTCTCACCATCTGCTGATTCTCCTGTTCCGTTCTCACCCTGCTACCAGAGGACCATAGTACCAGCTATATTACTCTGGTAAGAACATCATCTGGTGATATCCTGGGCACAGACTACTAGTGCCCGTGACAGTGGCCTTTGCCAGAGTGAATTTCATAGATAAGTATAAATTTTGTTAGCCTTGAAATGCATGTAAATTTCTGTTGGTGTGAATAGAGTATATCCTGTTTCTAAAAATAGACTATTTCTGAACTGTATAAAAGATGAGCTCTGTGAGCATGTAAGGGTTCTTCTGAATTGTCATCTGACCTGATCACATTGGTACCTTCCACCAGTGTGTGTAAGCAAATAAACCATCTTGCTTCAAAGACCTGCTTGGACTCATCTTCAATATTGCTGTTTTCCTGTGATCTACAGATTAGACCCTAAAATCTAATGCATTCTCCGGCTGTCTCTGCGGTTTGGACCCAAGTGTCGAAGTCAGCAAATTGGATAAAGTCATTTCAATTAAAATCGAGCAAACTTGGTTGTCTTTGTCTGAAAAGATGCGTACAGTACGCTACGGCGTACAAGGGCACACTACGGCGTGGAAGGGCGTACTCAGCTACTACACGTGGCAGCAACAGTATTTGGTCTTTTACCATACATTCGCACAAACACGCATACTTGTAAAATAGTACACATTAATGGTAGTTGCAACACATAGTCATTTATGTCGAAATATAGTAGTATTTATGTTTTATATTATAAGTTATATGCACATTAGTGAAATATATGGAACAGGTTGAAGGAATCATATCATGTGTGGTATCATAATAAACCTCTTAACATTTGCTACTGTTTGGTTCACTCTGCGAAGGAATCGCAGAGTGCATACACAAGTTATGAATGATAGGGAATTATGAACTACTTAAGACTAAGGAATCTTGGCGGGAAGAGCAGAGCATACCCCCTGGAGAGATAACCCCCTCCTTTGGATTCCTTAGGATGAACTAGCCAATGATTGACAACCCCTTGGACCTTCCTAAAACCTGGACCAATAGAAGCAAGCTATACCATCTTCATTGTATTACTGTATTTCTGTGTGCATATAAGCAGCAGCTTCACATCTAGTGTTTAGACATCTTGTCCCCAGACTTCAGGATTGAATGACTGCACACTGGATCCAGAGCGCCTGCGATAAGTAACGGCTGTACTTATTATTATTTCGCTTGAATTATTCTGCTACCTTTTGAGAATAAATCTTAGTGCTTTGGAAACACAAATCGAAGTTCGACAATCGTTATTGGTTAGCGACATACGCACTTAACAATTTGGGGGCTCGTCAGCTTTGGAGGTTTCGTTGCCGATGATACGCAAGACCAACGGATTTCGGTTCCGCAACAAAGGGTGGAGACGCGTCATAAACGGGTAAGAACGCAATGTGTTCAAAACCTGAATTTTACTCTGTGTTGTGAAACCGAATGTCCGTTTTTGCATTGTCTAAGGCACGCTAACTAGAACCTAGGGACAAAAGAGAAAACTGTTTCTTTTTACTGTCATTGTGCGTTTTAACTGTATTGCATTGCATAGCGTATGTGTATTTCCGGCTGTGCGTACGCGTACTTCCGGTAGATTTGCCACGTGGTTAAACAATTGTTTTGATAGTTATACATGCATAGTATAAATCACTTGTGAAAACCTCTGGGACATTATTACTATTGTTGGGAAATCTTTTATTTTCTGCGCAGAAAAGGTGTTTGTCGTGTGATTTGTTGACTTTAAATACACTAAGGTTTTATCTATTGTAAAATTGAGTGTCAGTTGCTGTTTGATGAGGCAGGTGCCCAACTGGTGTATGGTATACAAGGCAGGTATACCGGGGGCGGAAACTGAATAAGTTTTCGCGATGTGCACCCAAGGGTAATCGTATCGCTTACAGATTAGCTTTAAGCGTTGCGATTGCACCGCACGGCAAGGAAAGCCGTGAGTGTGACTTGGGAGTAACGGGGAGGAATTACGTTGGAAAGGCTGGTAATTGACTTTACCGGATGCTGCCAAGCGTAATAAACTCAACAGATTTTGTTGGAGAGTCAGGGGTGATCAGGGAGCTGATAACCCTTTAGTCCGCATTGATATTTCTGTTTTAGGGGTCCTAGTTTAATACGAGAGGAAGCGAGTGGACACGGCTTGTAGCAAATACGTCCACAGGCCGGTAAAATATCTCTAGCGGTAGTGTTGAAAATTAGTGGCTGAATATTGTGTTATTTCTGGAACCCTATTTTGTGGCAAGATATTGTGATATTTCTGGGACCCTATTGTTCAATATGGGTGCTAAGAAAACGCTAGAGAAGGCCAAGGAAGGTCCTATTGGTTTAGCGAGATTTCTCATGTGTAAGAACTATGGTGCATACGCAACTGCCTATTGCGGCACGTGGGTCAAGATGACCAAAGATTGTGATAGGCCTTTCCCAACAATAGGGAGTTTTAATGCAGAGGTACTAAATACTGTAAAAGATAAAGTATGGTTGATTAAGTCAACGAAAGTGAGAAATAGACATAATGATTGTTTAAAATTGTGGCAAATGGAAGGTAACACGTGGCAGAGCAACAAATGCACCGCGGAAGTAGGCGTGTCGAAATGCGCGCGAACGGCGGAAGTAGCCGTTGAGAAGCGTGGCGAACTCAGCGCAAGCGTGCCCCCGCCACCTTATGTGGCGGGAGGGGTAAGTACAGCCGTTATTAAAACTGAAAAAAGGAAAATTGCTAAGTTATATCCTGTTTTAAGTCAGTTCAAAACAAATGTATCAGAAGATGAAGATGAACCTACTGTGATTTCAGCCATTGCTCATGCTGTTAATATGCTAGAGGTTCAGCGTAAGTATGGGAAAGGAGCAATGGCTGAGATAGGTGAGAGAAGTGTGATCACTAGGAGTGATAGCGTTCTAAATATTGAAACAGCAGATCCGGTAGTGATTTCTGAAACCAGTGAACCAGTGGGTGCGTACCCAGTCCGCACAATATCAGTTCCCAATGGGAAACCGGATAAGGATGGTGTAGTTCCTTTAAGAAATGTTACATTGCATTGTCCTTGGACTAGATCAGAGTTACGTTCCATTATGACTGAATTCCCAGATCCTAGAAAGGAGTTGGCAAAATGTCAGAAATTTGTTAAAGACTTAGGTAATGCACACGAACCAACCAATAAGGATTGGCATGTAGTGTTGAGGGCGTGTCTTCCTCCCCATACTGACATACAAAAATTTATTAGAGATTGTTTGTTGGACGTAGATGACACCTTGACTGACGAGATTAACCAAGAAAATATAGAACAAATTGCCAAACACTTAGCCATCTATTTTCCAGTAGTAGTAAATTGGAGTAAGATTTTCACCATAAAACAAAAAGATAGTGAAACTGCAGCGGACTATTTTGGCAGAGCCCTTGCATCAATAACACGGTTCACTGGGATATCCAACATAGGTGAAGACCAACATCACAGAGAGGTAGCTGTAGGAGTGTTAATGGATGGCCTCAGAGAAAATTTAAAGAGGAGAGTACAGACCTCAACCCCTGGTTGGAGGGGCAGCACAGTAGATTCTCTTAGAGAGATTGCTGTGGAACACAACAAAAATATTTTTAGAAAAAGGGAAGAAAAGAGTGACAAGTTGATGACGGTGAGTATACAAGCATTAGAGGGAATACATACACGACCACCAGCATATAACCCACATAACCGGAAACGCAGAATGTTAAGATGTTATAATTGCAAAGAAGAAGGGCATATGAGAAAAGATTGTACAAAGGGAAGGTATAATCCTAATGAAGGGTCACATAGATATCCTCCAAGGAGGGATTCACATAGACTAGAAGACTCACACCTGCCCGCACACGTTACAGCAGCAAATGCTGCGCGGGAAAGCAATAGTCAGCGTTAGGGGTCAGGTCATACCTGTAGTCTACAGCCAGTGAGGTTAACTGAGAGTCAGATGGAAGAACCAACAATGATAATTGACATAGCTAGTAGAAAACAAACTTTTCTTGTAGATACAGGGGCGGCCAGATCTGTGATAACCTCTCCTTTTAATCTACAGGTGACCAGTAAAACTATTCCAGCTATGGGGGTATCGGGAAGAGTGTTACATTATCCTCTAATTAAACCTGCTGAAGTTACTATCGGGCCCCTGCATACCAAGCATTCGTTTCTCTTGGCTGCGGCGGCTCCTACTAACTTGCTAGGGAGAGACTTGTTGTGTAAAATGGGATGTGTCATATACTGTACTTCAGATGGTGTGTTCCTAGATATACCCGAGAAGGTCGCTCATGAAGTACAGGACATATTGGACACCCCTCAAAGGTTAATGTTACACTCTACTGTTATAGAACACAGTCCATCTCAAGTAAAGGGGATGTTGCTGGAAATACCAGGTTCACTATGGACCAAAGATGGACAGGACACTGGACTGATGGCAAACGTAGCCCCTGTCACTAAAAAGTGGTAGGATAGCTCCAAAAATCCCACAGTATCCATTAAAACCGGAGGTGGAACTAGGGGTATATCCTGTTATTGAAAGGCTGTTACAACAAGGGATTTTAATTCGTACAGCCAGTACAGCAAATAGTCCCATTTTCCCTGTGAAGAAGAATGGGGGTAGGGGCTATAGATTAGTCCAGGACTGAAGGGGAATTAACAAAGTTGTTGAGAGCCAATTCCCCGTAGTGCCGAATCCAGCTGTCATCCTCATGCAGATTCCACCGACTGCTAGTCATTTTACTGTCATTGATCTATGTTCTGCTTTCTGCTCAGTCCCTCTTCACCCTGACTGCCAATACCTTTTTGCATTCTCCTACCGGGGAGTGCAATACACATGGACCAGACTACCCCAGGGGTTCATTGACAGCCCCAGTATTTTCTCCCAAGCCTTACATGACTGTTAGCAATCCTTTCAACCCCACAATGGGTCTGTTCTAATTCAATACGTGGACGATTTGTTGCTGTGCTCTGATTCTTTTATGTCATGTTTACATGATACTAAATTGTTGTTGCTTCATCTTTCACAAACAGGGCACAAGGTGGCAAAGGATAAATTACAGCCATGTCAGACTAAAGTCAAATACTTAGGACACTGCCTCACTAAGGGGCTAAGGCAGCTGACAACCGACAGGATTGAGGCCATTCAACACATGACTCTGCCGCAGAGCCAGAAGCAGATTCGTACTTTCCTGGGGATGTGTGGATACTGTAGATCCTGGATCCCAGGTTTTTCTATTTTGGCATTACCATTGCAGGAGCTAGTCTCTTCCTCAAAACCAGAACGTGTCGTACACACAGAAGAGTCAGAGCAAGCGTTCTTTAATCTTAAAGATAGTCTGACTAGAGCACCTGCATTGGGAATACCTGATTATGAAAAGCCTTTTGAGCTATACTGTACAGAAGTTGATGGTTGTGCAGCAGGTGTCCTCACACAGAAACATGGTGACGCTAGCAGACCGGTAGCATACTACAGCGCACAATTGGACAATGTGGCAAGATTACTCCCAACATGTCTCAGAAGTGTAGCAGCAACTGCTCTTCTGGTAAGTAAGAGCGAGGACGTAGTATTTGGACATAATTCAACTGTCTATACACCCCATGCTGTATCAGGTCTGTTAAATTCAGCCCAAACCAGACATGTCTCTTCAGCTAGATTCACAAAGTGGGGACTAGCCCTGATGGCACCCTCAAACATCACCATCAAACGATGTAGCACCTTAAATACAGCTACATATCTTCCATATGTGTCTCTAGAGACACAAAGGGTGGGAGGTGAGGAGACCCTGGTTGATGATGAGTTAGGCAAGAATACTGACACGCATGACTGTATGGAACACCTGAATCAGACCTTTACTGCAAGGCCCGACATACGTGACACCCCCTTAGAAAATGTAGATTTTACGTTTTATACAGACAGAACTTGTCATAGACAGAAAGAGACGGGAGAACTATGTACTGGTTACGCTGTGGTAGACGATCAGGATGTGGTAGAAGCTGAACCCCTTGGCCCACCTCACTCAGCCCAGGTGGCGGAACTAGTAGCACTAAGGAGAGCATGTGAATTGGCAGAGGGTAAATCAGCCAATATATATACTGACTCTAGGTACGCCTTCGGGGTAGTGCACAATTTTGGGGCCCTTTGGCGTCTTAGAAACTTTACGACAGCAGCAGGTATGCCAGTGGCACACTCACAACACATAAAAGGACTTCTGACAGCAATACAAGTACCCAAAACAGTAGCCGTCATAAAGTGCAAAGCCCATACCTTTGAAGAAGACCAAGTGTCACTGGGCAATAACAGGGCAGACGAAGCTGCTAAATGGGCAGCAGGGCAACCTATGACTGTATCGACCGAGACTATGATGGTTTTTCGGACATTAGACATGCAGAAACTAATTGAAATGCAAGATTTGTGTTCCCTGCAGGAAAAGGCGGTCTGGAAGGCGAAAGGATGTGGTCAAGAGTCCTCAGGACTCTGGAGGGATGGACAAGGTAAGCCTGTAGCTCCCCGAACATACTATCCAAGCCTGGCTGAAGCAGCACACGGCCTGACTCACCTGGGTAAAGAAGGTATGTGCAAACTGGTGAGAGCATACTGGTGTGCTCCCGGATTTTCCTCTCAGGCTGGTAAGAAGGCAATGTCATGTCTTACTTGTTTGAGGAAAAATGTCGGGAAAGCTATTCCAACTGAGCCATCCCACATCCCTCCTACAGACGGACCTTTTCAGGTAATACAAATTGACTATATCCAATTACCACCATGCAGGAATCTAAAGTATGTGTTAGTTTGTATTGATGTGTTTTCCGGTTGGGTAGAAGCATATCCGGCAGCCGCTAATACTGCTGTGTTCACTGTAAAGAAAATTGTACAAGACTTTGTATGTAGGTTCGGTATTCCTAGAATCATTGAAAGTGATAGGGGTACCCACTTTACTGGTGATATCTTCCAAAATATGTGTAAACTCATGGGAATCGGTAGCAGACTTCACACCCCTTACCGACCACAAGCCAGTTGTAAGGTGGAGAGAGTAAATGGTACTATAAAGAACAAGCTTGGTAAGGTAATGGCTGAAACTGGGTTGGCATGGCCTGAGGCTTTGCCATTGGTACTCCATAGCATTCGGACCACTCCTAGGCCTCCTCTTAATCTGTACCCCTTTGAGATACTGTTCGGACGACAACCTCATTTGATTGTGAGTGCACAAGACGACTTGAAGTGTAATAATGAAGTGACTGTACAATATCTTATAAGAATGAGTGGACAGCTAAAGCAACAGCAACAAAAACTAAAAATGCTGTCACCTGGTATGCCAGAAACAAACTGTCATGATGTTGAACCTGGAGACTATGTTATGATCTGCAATTTCTTACATTCAGGTTGTTTAACAGACCATTGGGAAGGCCCATACCAAGTGCTGCTGACCAGTACTACATCACTGAAGGTTGCAGAGAGAGACACTTGGGTCCATTCCACCCACTACAGGAGAGTCCATAATCCGAAGAAAGTGCAAGATAAAACTGAGACCGACGACATAGATCTGTCACTTGTGAGTCTGTTCTGGGAGACCTAAAGCCTGCAGTCGAGACACCTGAACCAGAGACGTTGCCCCAGAACTATCTTTCCAGCGATGGAGTGGCAGTTTTTGTTTTTCTTTTGTTCCAGGATTTTCCTTGTTTTTACTCTTTCTAGGACATTCTATTTTTGTGAAGGAGGATGGAGGACGGAGGAGAGTTCTGGTAGTGATACGGATGAAATGGAGGCAGAGGAAAAGTTATTAGAATACTCAGAGCAGCCCATTATCAAGCTTGGTCCAGGGGTTATGAAAAGGTCTGCTAGCTCAGGAACTCGGAGGCAGTGTGAGAGGCTATTGTCTGATGAGTATTGTATCTGCAAGTTTTGCGACTCCCTAGTTGAAGAGAGATGCATCCAACGATGCCAGTCCCCCAGTACTCTGAATATAGGCGGGAATCCTTTGGAGGATTATCACTCCCTGGTGGGTAAGGTGCTAAACCAAACCGAGTGTTGGGTGTGCTCTCACGTGCCGCAAGGGCAGCATAATATAGGACTAGTGCCATTCCCTCTAAACATATCCGAAGTACTCGAATTGAGGGGTGGGAGGCCCATAGACGGGAGGTACAATAACACTAGGTCCCCTAGTCTGACGCTTCGACAATACTCCATAGACAGATCTTTGCTGTGCCTAAATATCTCTCATGCAAAACGTCTGGAGAATTGGGAAGCTGACCCATCAGATCAGACAATGGCTCGCCACACTCATTTTAGAGGGAGACTCACAAGGTCACCAATAGGCAGGAATGTTGATGGAAGTCACAAACTAGGGCGTATAACCAAACATAAGAAAGTAGCCATTGGAAAAGTCTCTATAGATAATTGTAAGAATGTCATCCATGCCGACACATGTCTGGAGCAAATGGAGACACTAGGCATGGGTAGTTTTATCAAAACTCTGTGTGATATAATTAATGGGCATACTGTTCCTTATGTTCTCCCTGATGATGTGTATTTTGTTTGTGGAAGGAAAGCTTATTCCTGGGTGACTCTGAGTTCCAAGGGCTTGTGTTTCTTAGCTAAACTAGTTCCTGAAATCATGACTATTACTCATGAAGAAATGGTTGGTATTCACAAGACTACATCACCACCATACGTACACACACATTATAAACACCGTGGCAAAAGAAATATGATTCCTGTTGAGGAATCCATAGCTACAAAATTGATTAGTGAAACTGCTGGTTTTCAAGTTACGGTAGCCCTAGATCTCACCAGGACCGCTTGGGGAACATTAAACTTTAAATTTATCCAAGACCTAGCTAAATTAATAGATAATATCACCGAGGTGTATGATGACACTTTCAGGTATACTGGAAGGGAGCTACAAGCGTACAAGAAGGAGTTGGTGCAACATAGACTGGTACTAAATTATCTCACCTCTATTACTGGTGGGTACTGTGTGACGCTGGCCACCCAGTTCGGTGTCAAATGTTGCACGTACATCACCAATAATACGGATAACCCGAAAGAGGTTATAGACCGGAAGATGGATGAAATTTTGCAACTAAAATGGGAATTTCGAAAGAACCATAATTCTTCGTTATATGAGGTCGGGGGAAAGGTGGCGGGTTGGTTCTCGTGGTTGAACCCTGTGAAATGGTTCTCCGGTCTGGGGGAGTGGGTACAGCAAATGGTTGCTAGTGTAGGTAAGCTCCTTCTCCTTATACTGGGTGTCATCTTAGCAATTGGTTTAGTTGTCAAATGTGTTCCTACTGTGTTGAAGTGTGAAAAAAGGTCTCATAGGAGTAACACTGAGAAAGAGACTGAAAGGGTGGTACCAGATACCGAGATCATGGTCTGTGAAGAAGTATTGTATAATCCTGAACTTGAAACGGTGATTGGGTGATAGTTTGTTACACTATCAAAGGGTGGAGCTGTCGAAGTCAGCAAATTGGATAAAGTCATTTCAATTAAAATCGAGCAAACTTGGTTGTCTTTGTCTGAAAAGATGCGTATGGTACGCTACGGCGTACAAGGGCACGCTACGGCGTGGAAGGGCGTACGCAGCTACTACACGTGGCAGCAACAGTATTTGGTCTTTTACCATACATTCGCACAAACACGCATACTTGTAAAATAGTACACATTAATGGTAGTTGCAACACATAGTCATTTATGTCGAAATATAGTAGTATTTATGTTTTATATTATAAGTTATATGCACATTAGTGAAATATATGGAACAGGTTGAAGGAATCATATCATGTGTAGTATCATAATAAACCTCTTAACATCTGCTACTGTTTGGTTCACTCTGCGAAGGAATCGCAGAGTGCATACACAAGTTATGAATGATAGGGAATTATGAACTACTTAAGACTAAGGAATCTTGGCGGGAAGAGCAGAGCATACCCCCTGGAGAGATGACCCCCTCCTTTGGATTCCTTAGGATGAACTAGCCAATGATTGACAACCCCTTGGACCTTCCTGAAACCTGGACCAATAGAAGCAAGCTATACCATCTTCATTGTACTACTGTATTTCTGTGTGCATATAAGCAGCAGCTTCACATCTAGTGTTCAGACATCTTGTCCCCAGACTTCAGGATTGAATGACTGTACACTGGATCCAAAGCGCCTGCGATAAGTAACGGCTGTACTTATTATTATTTCGCTTGAATTATTTTGCTACCTTTTGAGAATAAATCTTAGTGCTTTGGAAACACAAATCGAAGTTCGACAATCGTTATTGGTTAGCGACAATACGCACTTAACACAAGCTATTCCAGTACCAATGCTCTGCCTACTACCCAGCAGCCCTGGTTAGTGTAATAGACCAAGGGGATCCATTCACAGCAACCCGGATCCATAGTAAGAGGTCCGAAGTTACCAGCCAGGTACACCAGCAACGAGATACGCTAGCAGCATCATTTACCCAGAAGAAATGCGGTACTAGATGCCGGTAAGGAGTCCAGTGGTGCCAGCCTTTGTAAGCCCCTCCTACCTCGGTAAGAGGGCGCTTTTTGGATAAAGAAAGGGAACGGTGGCAAAGTAACCCCAGTCAGTTCCCAGCCGCAACAGACAGGGTGGCATAGGCGGTCCATCCTGTCACAGGGGGTTACTGGTGTACCGGGCCCGGGCTCACCAGGGGGCCCGGCGGCGGCACAACACATACTTACCACGGGGCCCGCTGTCTTCCAGTCTCCGTTGGTCTCCACTGCGTCTCCGCTGATCTGCCTTGGTGTCTGTTGCTGTCTTCAGCCTGGCTGTCAGCGTGACAGTCAGGCAGCAGAATGCGATCGCAGGGGTGGAGGAATCCTTCCCTGCGATCATGGGATCTGCCTGTGATAGACAGGCAGCTGCCAATCATGATCGCAGGGGAATCATTGCCCTGCCCCTGCGATGATGTGATGTTCCTTTCTCACTGATTGTGTTCCCGCCGCCGCAGAAGAAGAGGGAGCAGTGAGCAGCAGCTGCAACATCTCAAACTGTAAGTATATTTTAAAGGTTTTCTTTTCAGGTTTTTCTGTTTGGGGGGGTGCTCATCAGGGAGGGGGCGCTCATCAGGGGGGGGAGTGATTCCCGCATCATTTGTACTGGGTCCCATGATATCTGATGGCGGCCCTTACTACACTATGGTCCTAGATGTCCTGAAAGTCAGGAGTGCACAACAATGCAGGTTTTTTTCTGTAGGAGGGTGGCCTAGTGTTTTTCCCCTGCTAGCCATGCCCCAATGATGCATAGCCACGCCCCCAATCATATGACCACACCCACAGATACTGGCAGCGCAAAAGTTTTTACCATGCTCAACTCTAAGGGGGACCCCATGAAGTTGTTGTACCGGGCCCTAAATTCCTTTTCCTGATTGTCGGCATTTACGTTCTTCAATGAGTCAGGCCTGTAAAGTATCAGAATGTTTACACTTAATGAATGTTACCAGATTGTTACAAATTATTCAGCAGGCCTTCAAAAAAATATTCTTGAATACGATTTGCATTGCCCTAGAAACACAGAAATCCTTGGTCAACCCCTCTGTCTGTATTTGTACTATTTATGACCTCACAATGGTAGGCTGCCTAGCCTTCTATCAACTACAATATCAATTCTGAGCTGATTTTTTCCCTCACTGATCAGCAGTCATAAATTCTGTAACTAACTGGGCTGCTATCACTGTACACATAAAACTATATTAGGAAAAGCATTTAAAATTATAGCTGATAAATATAATAAAGCATAAACAATTAGGAGGAGCCGGGGGCTCATTGGCCAAATCATCAGTGCTGCAATCGTTTTAATCAGGCATCATTCCCAGTATTGTGCTGCTTTTAAGTTTCATCCAAATTGAGGAATTTAGCTGAACCATAAACATAAACCACATGTCCCTTCTAAGCAGTAATTAAAAGGCACACTTTTGTTTAGATGACTTTAAATAACAAATCTGGTACTAGGGTTATAGCACATAGTTTAAATCAAAGGAAGCTGTCAAGGAAATATTTAGACTGGATGTGGGAGGACGCCAAAACATAGCAAAGAAATAAAAAAAAACGATAATGTTCACAGTATCTTTACAAAGACCATAAGGAAAACTAATAAACACCTTAGTAAAACTACAATTTTATACCTGAAATTATTTACAGGAAGAAATAACCTAATTAGAAAAATTTATTTTTCTATTTTATATTCATAGACTCATTCTCTAGGATGTGATATAATTGTTAAGATGTGCACAGGCCAATTATGCACCATAGCCCACTAGCTGACTAACTGCAATGTACTGAAGGGGAGTTTTAAAAAGTTTGCCATGTTCTGCAATCATCATTTTAGCCTGATGAATCAGTATGATATCTAAAAATTGATCTTTGAAAAAATATTGCATCGCTAAAATAATCATTATATATATATATATATATATTTATATTACCTCCTTCTCCGGCGCGCTGTACGCTCTTTACTGAGAAGATCTCGTCAGAGTGAGACTCACGAGATCTCCTCAGTAAGGAGACTATAGCGCGCCGGAGAAGGACCGCAGTGAAAGTGCTCAGCAGCACTGATCGCGCTGGGGCGCCCCCACCCCCGACCGATCAATACTGCTGCTGAGCACTTTCAAGGGCCCCCTGGATGCCATAGGCCCCTGGGCTGTAGCCCAGTTAGCCCTATGGTTAATCCGGCCCTGTATGCCAGGATAGTGTAGTAATAAAGGCCTTTATTACTACACTATCCTGGTATACACCACCACACTCTGGGAGCTATAGACCCTATCCTACACTGAGCTTTTGTATGGAGCCTATGGAGGAACGTCTATAAGTACCAACAGGAGATGTGACAATTTACCAGCAATCCTGCCTATATATTACAGATAAGCTTTTATATTTTATCTGCATTGTGAGTTTGCATTTTATAAATTTATCTGTTTATTAAATTTTCTATAAAATACTACACCATATGGCTTTTTCATATATTCTCTCCTAATGACAAGCGGATGAGATTGGTGTTGCGGCTGTGTTTATTATTAGAACATACTATATATATTTCCATATTACTGCGGCTGAGGGAGACATGATGGAGCATCATATGTCGGGATGACCTAAGAGCCACGATACAGATAAGCGGTTTTTATATTTCTATCTGGTACGCACACCATCTTAATACTTACTGTATGATGTTTCAGTTGTTACACGCTGATTAAGTACCGATTTTCGGCCTATTGGTATATGAAGACCTTTGCGGTGTTCTATATAGACATTTATTGGATATATTGTCTGGACTGTTCTGTGCTTATTGTGCATTGTACACCTATTTGTCATTTATATTCTATATACACCTGAAGGCACCGTCCTTCTTTACCCATTGTACTATTTGTTTTCGGACTTACCATCCGTTTTTGAAGACTGGCTGCCACACACATACCTGTGGAGGTGTATTTGTCTTCTTAATTGTCTTTATACCTTATGGATAACAATACAACATTGGGTTAAGCGCCATCTAGATATCTTGTCCTATTTATATATATATATATATATATATATATATATATATATATATATATATATATATATATTGAGTATATTTTTTGAGGTGTAAAAAGGAAAATTGTTTTTGCTATTATCGAAAAGATGGACACATGTTTAATAAATACAGATATAACATGCAGATTTGTGTGTGATTCAGTAACTACTTTAACTGCACTGTGTACTACATTTTTATGACCACATACAATTATTAATTTTACTACTCTCTTGTGTTTCTGTCAGGCTTTGAATGAACTAATTAATAAAGTAAATTTTGAATTTTAGTAGAGATTGATGGATGGATACGTCTTAGTCAAGCATAAGTGGTGCTTGAACAATGAGATTTTAGGAGAGTCAACAGGTGAAAACAGGATGCTATTTTTATAGTGAGAGGAGGAAACAGGGACATATATTTGTCCTTCTTGTTTTCTGGAACATCAGTCCTCAGCTCAGTGTATCTCCAGAAGATGGCCACTGGCAACCATTATTTACATCACCCAGTCTAGGCTGTGATATCTCTTCCTTAGTTACCCTCCTGTTGCCTTTCATAAAGTTACAGATTATTGGATCCTACTTTTTACGGGCACTTGAGGGCTAAAAGACTATATTGTGGAGTGCTTCTCAGGCTAGTGCTTTCCAGCTTCAGAAGCACTCATGCCTAACTTTTAGATTGTTTTTATTGCAGCTGGAAAAGTACAGTATTTTTAATCTTGAAAACTTACTATGAACACTTAAGAAGCTCTGTGTGATAGGGTCTGCTCAACTCCAATGTATTTCAATTGGTGAGCGTTTTTTTTGGAGTGCCTTGGACAGTTGTCCAAACAACATTTTAAAAACTGCTCAAGAGAGTTCTCCTGCCTTAACCCATTTTACGTTGGACTGCAGCCCCCATAGACCTCTGTGGGGACTGCAATCTGACTCCATTTAACAAGCGATAAAAAATTCTCTTTTCACCGCCAGCCTTAAAAGATGGCGTTAGCTTACCATTTTAATAGAGTCTTTAGGTGGGTCCCATCACTATGCGCAATAGCTACACAGTGGTCCCTTCCTCCCTTTCACCGGCAGAGTTAGGCTATGGCAGTGAAGGAGTTTTTTGTTTGCTTAGGATGGTGGATTTGCCAGGGCTGGAATGGTAAATACAAGTGGCAGTCCATTTTGCATCTCTGCAGTGTGCTAGTCTGGAAATGTTTTGCAGGAGCTGGTGAATATGGGATTATGGGGAGGCACAACTACATATTTGGGGGGATGTGCGATATACTATGGCCAATACTATGTAGAGGAGACTGACATATATATATACTGTGACAAAAAAACACTGAAATAGTGTTTTTAGGCAGGTATGTTTGACTCAGGTTTCTGACCCACATATTTTAAAAAACCCTGGGAGATTGTTTTGTGTGGTAAGGAAATTCCTAAAAGAGTGTGTTCAGCTTTAGGGAAAAGCTGGTAAGGGTCCTTGTGGTATAAATGGAAAGAGAAGGATGGGCTCCATTTATCAGGTCCAGTCCGGGTCTTCTGACCTTCCAGTCTGACAGCAGACTGATTAATGATTGCACCTGTAAAGTGTGTTTAAAAAGGATGTCAGTGTGATCAGTCTGGGTCTCTGCTCTGCCTGGGGAAAGGGACTGCAGCGTCTCTATAGGAGATAGCCTGATATCTGTTGTGCATAAACTATATATGCTGGAACTTCTTATGTTTTTACTTATTTTGATAGTCAAGAATGATGTGTTTAGTTAGTGCCGGATAGGCAAGGTGTTGCTTTTGAAGTTTCCTTTTTTTTTTCTGCTTAATGAAACTGCCTAAGGCCAGTTGTACCAGTAAATACATTCTGTCTTTTATCCTTAATATATAATAATTAGTAATATTAATTGCACTCATGGCAATCTTCATCTTAGTTCCTGGATTGACAGATCTATTTTACCTTATGGGCCACTTCACTATAAGTTAATATTCAGTTAAAACTGAACTCATAACAAGGTGATAATGATCTTGGATCTCCACCTCTTGTAGTCTGATGTCACCGCTTTCTCATATATGAATGTGAATGTCACATCTCCGCATAGAATTTGTATGCTCACTATTGCTGCACAGTAGTCAAAAAGGTTACTGGATTACAGGGCAACAAAAAAAATATAGCAGAAAGATTGAGCACACGATTTTGATATGGTGGATTCCAACTTTGCCTTTCCGTAAACTATTCTTCCTCTATTACGAAGAGAAACTACTTATATTATATATACAATAATTATATATGCGTCCTGTCAGTTAAAGCCTGCTTGGAAAATCAATCAGGGCTAGCACTTGTGCAGTGTTAGAAATGTTAGTGTACAGTTTTTATATTGAAAAACAACTCTAGTTTAATATGATGATAATGGTGACAAAATTTTATACTTTGTTCTCGCTTTTGATTAGAGCATGTTTATTAATATATCTCAATGCTTTCCTGCAGTATATTGTACTGTGCATTTAATGAGAGTTTCCATAGAACTCCATTGCATTTTGCTGAGCATTAATACTTTTGAATCATAACCATTGAAATTGACAGAAAGCAAGAGGAACATATATCAGAAAGTGTACGCTTATAGATCCATTATTGTTTAGACTATCAAAGCCAAAGTTCCTGTAATGTGCTTTGAAAAGTTAAATGCTTTAAAACGCCAATGTGTACAAAGCCAATGTGGTCCATTTACTTTATTAAAGTATTTTTTCCTGTAGGGAGCCTCTGTTATCGCTATCTTGAGATAGAGATTATTATAGGAGGACATGTTAGATAGGCTGCGGAAGTATCGCTGCACAGATCTGGCAAGGGTGGACTTGTTAAGTAGGGAGATGTCCAAAATCCATTGAAAACACCCTTTTTGGGGGATTTAGGGATTTTTTTCTATTTGATAAATACCCCTTCATCTGGTATTGAGTGAGAGTTTTGGACACCTATAACTAGAGATGTTCACTGACCCCCGTGTTTTGGTTTTGGATCTAGATCAACTTCGTGTTTTGGTTTTGCAAAACCACCCTCGTGTGTTTTGGGTTTTGGATCCCTATTTTCTTTTCTAAAATCCCGATTTTTGTTCTAAAATCATATAATTTGGCTCTTTTTTTTGTTCCTACATTATTATTTACCTCAATAACATTAATTTCCAGTCATTTCCAGTCAATTTTGTCAAGTGACTGCTACCCCTTCTGTTTCTGTATGAGCAATGGCACTGAGCAATGGCGCTTGAAACTGGAGAGTGACAAGAACACTGCTACCCCTGTTTCTGTGTGAGCAATGGCGCTGGCTCTCCTGGGGAGGGAGATACTTATGGAATCCAAAACCCGCGAGATCTGACAACACGACAATGACATTTTGCCTCGATTCAGATCGGAGGACGCGCAAATGTACCGAGCCGGCTCACAAGCCTACTTGTATCCCTTAAGTTCAGGTGGGCTCGGTTTTCAGAAAACCGAGGCTAAGCATCTCTACCTACCCCCAACACCCAGGGTCTGATTAAGTGTATAAGCCGCCCTAGGCTAATGCAATACCTCCCAACATTTAAAATCACAAAATCAGGACAAATCAAATGGGCAAATTTTGGCAAAATGGCACCCACTTTTTGTTAAACCTCTCCCATTTTGTGGGACAGTTGGAAAGTATGCTAATACACTCACAGCACCCTCTCATGTCCCATGCCATGCTAATACACAGTAAGTAAAGAAGAAATTGTTTTAATTTAAAACCTGACTTCCTTCACCCCCCTCCCCTTCTCCACACACACCATCAGTGTTTACATTTCTGTTTTCGAAATTCAGCTCCACTTTGCTATTTAAAAGGGTCACAAACATCTTTGTCACTAATTTTGTTTTCTTAAAATCAGAACTACACAGCAGAACAGAGACATGAACGAGTGCTACTGATGGTGAGGTTGTGAAGGGGGGAGCCTTAGCACTTGTACCTGTCACCGTCCTTGTGTCTCCCACTCGCTTATCCTCAAGTGCCTTCCCAAGGTCGATTCATTATCTATAGCCTTTATATGGGAATATGTAAAGATTAAAACCTTACTACATTTTTCTTTCATGTTTTCTTTTAACATTGGAGAACAACTATTCTCTAATATTTTAAAAAAAATAATTTCATTTTATGCTTCTCCCTGTCACAATTTTGCATCCCCACAATTTTTTGAAAAAGATTAGCCTGTCGTTGCGGAAGTCTCTTGAAATTTCTGAAACGACATCTTCTTCTTCCAAAAATGTTGGGGATGCAAAATTACAGGTGAGTGGGCAAGTATGGGATATTCTAGAGATCAATGTGATCATGGACTGGTAGATGCAACAGGGAAGCACAAGAACTGCCTGCTTTCAAATAAATTCCATAGGCTAGTGGGTGTATTCTTCTTGTTATAGTGCATGACAGGTGGTCTTAATCAGTGATTCATTAGAGAACATCACAGCAGACTATTGTTTACATTTCCAACATCAGTGAAAATGCTGAGTTCAGCTTCCTACTTGGTTAATTGAGTGGAAAATGTTGTACTAAATTCCTTGATTCCTGGAAATGCAGTAATGATTTGCAGAAAGACATTGCTAAAGTCAATAACTCCTCCAGAACATGTTTTTATAAGCACAATGCAAAGGAGGAAATACCTAGAAAATGTCAGTGCGATGTCATGTATTCCCACTAAAAATTCCCCACAATCCTTATAAAAACAACAGCTGAGATATACTAGTCTGTATTTTGAAATGAATCCATTCCCATGACATTCAATATTCTTAGATAATGTCACGCTTGTGAGAAATAGAATAAATCCTATTAAGTAAACGCTGTTTTCATGGCTGCTTACCTTTCACCGATTTGCATGGCATGTGTGCCACCCAGTGGCCAATGTTTTTATTAACATGAACAAAATAATGCAACATTATGGATTTGAGTAGAGATGAGCAGAATTGTGACAAAATTTGGTGCTAATCATGTTTCACGGTAGAAATGGTCGTTTCACAGAGGCGCCTGGTTACGTTGATGCTTTTGCTTCACCGTTACGTGGAATACCATTCTACTATATTATTTATTGTTTATAGACTTTTATCAATAAAGCACCTACCACGCACGATTTAAAAGAATATTTAACCATTCACATCAGTCCTGCCACATTTTATCTTACACTGTATATTCCCTAGCACACAAATACAGGCTAACTTAGTCAAAACCCAATAAACCCATGTTTTTGAAATGTGGGAGGAAAGCAGAGCACCAAGAAGAATCCTAAGCAAAGACCGGAAAATTATTATTTGTCTACTCTGCACTGCACATTTTGTGACATTTATAGGGGCATATTTAATTGTTAGATGGGTGAAAATCCTGCGCTCGGAAAAAAAAACAACCCGCACTTGTTTTTTCCTGTTCGAGCGCTCGTTTTAAAAATAAAACCGCTCAATTCAATTGTTAACATTGCATCCACCCTCTCGCGCTCTATTATTGGTCCTAGCGAGTTTGAAATGAGGAGTGGTTAAGGCAGTCATTTTAGTATAAAAAATTAATGCAAATTAATTCAATCAAGAATGGCCCCAGCACTGCACAAGAGAATGGGCCCCCACACTGCAATCAATAAGGGCCCCCACACTGCAATCAAGAAGGGCCCCAGCACTGCACAAGAGAATGGGCCCCCACACTGCAATCAAGAAGGGCCCCAGCACTGCACAAGAGAATGGGCCCCCACACTGCAATCAAGAAGGGCCCCAGCACTGCAAGCAACAATGCCCCCCCCCCTCCCCCCTCCCTGGAGAGCAGATTAAAAGATTTTACAAGGAGGTAATTTTTTTGCCATTTACAAACATTTCTTGAACACTGGCCAAGCATGGACATTTGTAAGGTACAAATATTTGTGGCACAGTGGGCAAGCCGGACATTTCTTCGAAGGTACAAATAATTTTTGGGACTTTGCGTAAATGAGTGTGTGTAGGTAAAGCATCATAAAACTGAGTATTTTGTTTTGGGTTTTTTTCAATAAAAATCTATGGTGTACATGAGGGTGTTTACTGTATTTCTTGGGGTTTTATTATTTTTTAATATAGATTTGTGGTTGGAATGAGGGTGTTGTGCTTTTATTTAACATTTTACTTTGTGGAACTACAGATCACAGCCAGCCGTGGGTGTAAGAGCATGTTGGCACTTGTGGTTCTACAAGTGCAAACATGCCCTGGGTGCCATGGGTACGCTGGTGCTTGTACTTAGACAAGTAGCAGCATGCCCACACTATTTAGGCCAACATGGCTGGCTGGGACATGTAGTTCGACAAATCAAAATTATTATTTATTTTTATTTTTTGCATACAAAATCCCCATTTATTACCCTACTACCCACAGCCCAGGGGTAGTAGGAAGAGCCCTAGTGCTATCGGCACTGGGCTGGGTGTCCCTAGGGGGGTGGCCCGCTTACATTTTTCAGCGGACCACACTCCCTAGGGAATCCAGGCCAGCGCTGAACAGTCTGTGGGTGTTTAGTCATTATGGCCGTGGGACCCAAACTGCGTTTCCCCCCACCTGATATAGTGCCTATCACCCCGGCTGGTTTGCCTAGTGCTGGTTCAATTAAATTAGGGGGAACCCTACGCCAAATTTTTCAAAGATTTTAACTCACACATCAATAGCCTGCCAGCACTAGGGCTAAGACTAAATAGAGTGTGGAGCAAACTATTTTGGTTTTAAGAAAAAAAAAAAATAACATGCTACTTTTCACCGAGAGCTGACTGAGGTCAGGCACAACCAACCCCCTTAAAAATAATGATATAAAAAAAGTCTAAATACATGCACCAATAATGGTATTTTCTAAAGGGGGAACTTTCCAAAAATTATTAATTATTATTACACTTTTTTAAGTACTTCTCAGTTTTTAGGTTATTTTTATGAACTTTTACACCTATTTTTTCAGTTTAATGTATATTTTTCTTAACTTAATAAAAAAAAAATTTCTTTCAGCAGACCAAGGAGGTGCGAGATGAAACAGCAGATTTGCCTGTTTCACACTCAGCGTTAAAAAAACAATTGAATAGCTTTTCCGCTGAGGGTTCGCATCCAGCCTATACTTTAACATTGACAAACGGTTGGAGCGCGATAACACCGTTTCGGTAAAAAAAAAAAAAAAAAGATTAGAATTGCGGGAGAAGTTTCCGCGCTCGAAAATAAGGAAAAATAGCAAAAAAATGACTTAACGCGCTCGAACTTCGAAACTCGCTAACAATTGAATATGCCCCATAGTGTATGAAAAGAGCTGGAGTGACTATGATGTTGGGCCATTCTCTTCTGTGGTGTGATTGGGGTATGATAAGCCAGATAGAGCAAAACTGATGGGACAAAATTCCACAACAAAAACGTGCAAAATGTCACAGCCAAATGAGGGCAAATAAGCGGTGGAATAGTTTTCATAATGTCTCATCTCTAGATGTGAGAAAAAGGTGGAAAGGGGCAGAATCTGAAAATTTTTGGGAGGTTACATTTTAAAACCCATCATGCTGGCAATAGTCAGCTGTAGGGACATATTATATGAAGTAATAAATAACTGTAGTAGGACTTTAAATAATAAAGAAATAATAAAGAAATTAACAGTGAAAGAGCAATTAGAAAGGTAGGAACCAGGATAGGATAGGATAGGGTCTTGAAGACCTAAGGATTTGTAGCATTTGTATGAGAAGAGAGTGGTCAATGGTGTGAAATGCAGCAGAGAGATCCAGGAGAATTAGAAGAGACTAATGGCCTTCAGTTTTACAAGTGATCAGATCATTGACAACCATAGCAGGGGCGCACAGAGGATTTTTAAGGGGGGGTTCCCCTCCACCCCCCAAAAAAAAAGCGAGAGAGCTGCCGCGCATGCGCAGCAGCTCCATTTCGGCATCACTGTACTATACAGCAGCCGTGGCGCTGACAAAGAAGCGTCCGCTGCGGACGCTTCTTTGACAGCGCCACGGCTGCTGTATAGTACAGTGCCGCTATGTAGGGCTATTTTTTAGCGGAGGGGAGGAGTTTCTGGGTCTCCAGAAACCCCCCCTGCGTGCGCCCCTGCATAGTCAATGCAGTCTCTGTGGAGTGTTGAGAACGAAAGACTGACTGAAGAGGATCCAATAGGTTGTTTGTGGAAAGGATCCAACAGCTTGTTTGTGGAAAGGGAGTGTGTGAGGCGAGTGTAGGCAATTGTCTCTAGAAGCTTGGAGAGGCATGGGAGCTGAGAGATGGAGTGGTAATTTGAGTGAGCGCTTGGGTCAGAATTTAGTTTTTTTCAGAACACAAGTAATCACTGCGTGCTTGTATAATGACAGGAAGATACCCAGGGCTGCCAAGAGGAATTCAGGGCCCGGGAACAACAAATTCATGGGGCCCCCCTCATAGTCGAGTAAGCCCTGAAATTTTTTTGCGCCGCCTTTTTAGCCTTTGCTCATACATTCAGGGGCGTGGCAATGCACCGTTGGGGGCGTGGCTAGCCTAACGCCGGTGCAAAATTTTTGGGGGGTGTGGTCATACATTTGGGGCGTGGCAATGCGCCGTTGGGGCGTGGCTAGCACTAGATCCTGAATTCACCAGAGCGTCACATATGTCCCAGCACTCCTGACTTTTAAGACATCTAGCACCACAGTGTAGTATACAAAGAATGCAGTGTGTACACAAAGAGTTCAGTCTTGGCCTGCACCTTACATTGGGCACGACACTCACCAAAAATTCCCATTGTCCCTACTAGAATCACAACATTTCACACACTGTGCTGCTCTCTCCTACCTGTTCTTCTCACTTTCACCACCTGTGACTGCTGCTTTCTTTAGTTGTGGTTTGTCCGGATCCTGAAATGTTGGAGGACCTATTTGGGAAAAAAAATGACTACATTTAGAAAATTACAGCCAGCCTGTTACGAGCCGCGGCGGTGCCCAGCCGCCGCGACTCCCCTGTCTCCGTCCCGGCCGTCACTATGGCGACCAGGACGTCACTTTCGGGGGCTCGTCAGACGTTGCCATGGCAATGGTAAGAAGCTCTCTCGTTCAGCGCCGCGTCCCAGCATTACAGAGCAGCCAGGCTCGTGCGCAACAGCGGGGCAAGCCTGAAGGCTAATTAGAACAGCTTGTGGGCAATTAGAGAGCTAGGCTCTCATTGGTCTGCTTCAGTATTTAGTGCAATGAGGCCTGCTGCCTCATTGCCGGTTATAGCGTTCTGTCCTCAGTTCTGCTGCCTGCTTGTGCTATCCATTTTGGTTCCTGCTACCTTAGATTTGATCACCCGTGTTTTGACCCCTGCTTGTTATTGGACCTGTGACCCTTCTCTTCTGACCTTGACCTTTTGCCTGGAAATCGGATTTTGCTTCTCTGCCTGTGAGTTTGACCCTTCACTTGCCCTTGGATATTGCATCTGTGCCTGTGACCTTTTGACCTAGGATTCTTCTTATACTACAGTCCACCAATCACTCCCCTCCTGGGAACTCCTTTAAGTCAATATACGTTACTCGACCCTCGGTCGGCCCGCAGCCCAATCTGTCCCAACCACTAGGGGCTCCAGCGAACACCTGGCCTTCTGAGTAGTTCCCAAGTTTCACTGTACTGACTTGGGAGTCCCTAACACAGACCCGGCGTTAAATCAATAGCACCCACGATTAATAATTAGGCCTTCCTCCAGCCCCAACATTAAAATAATAGTATTCACATTTAATAAATAAACCTATTTCCCTTCCTGCAAACAGCCCCAGCAATACCTATTTCCCGCAACCATCACTGCCATTAATAAATTCATAGTCACATTTAATAAATAGACCTCATTCTCCCTAAGCTCACCCCCATATTCAATAGCCCCCAAACCACCCCATCTTAAATTAATAGTCCCCACTAATAAATGTGCCTCTCCCCCTTTTTTTTTTAACTCTGTGCTTCTCTCCCCTTTTTTATTTATTCTATGTTTCTCTCCCCTTTTCTATTTATACTGTTTCTCTCCCCTTTTTTATTTATTCTGTGCTTCTCTCCACTTTTTTATTTATTCTATGTTTCTCTCCCCTTTTTTATTTATACTGTTTCTCTCCCCTTTTTTATTTATTCTGTGCTTCTCTCCACTATTTTATTTATTCTATGTTTCTCTCCCCTTTTTTATTTATACTGTTTCTCTCCCCTTTTTTATTTATTCTGTGCTTCTCTCCACTTTTTTATTTATTCTATGTTTCTCTCCCCTTTTTTATTTATACTGTTTCTCTCCCCTTTTTTATTTATTCTGTGCTTCTCTCCACTTTTTTATTTATTCTATGTTTCTCTCCCCTTTTTCATTTATACTGTTTCTCTCCCCTTTTTTATTTATTCTGTGCTTCTCTCCACTTTTTTATTTATTCTATGTTTCTCTCCCCTTTTTTATTTATACTGTTTCTCTCCCCTTTTTTATTTATTCTGTGCTTCTCTCCACTTTTTTATTTATTCTATGTTTCTCTCCCCTTTTTTATTTATACTGTTTCTCTCCCCTTTTTTATTTATTCTGTGCTTCTCTCCACTTTTTTATTTATTCTATGTTTCTCTCCCCTTTTTTATTTATACTGTTTCTCTCCCCTTTTTTATTTATTCTGTGCTTCTCTCCACTTTTTTATTTATTCTATGTTTCTCTCCCCTTTTTTATTTATACTGTTTCTCTCCCCTTTTTTTATTTATTCTGTGCTTCTCTCCACTTTTTAATTTATTCTGTTTCTCTTCCCTTTTTATTTTAACTCTGTGCTTCTCTCCCCTTTTTTATTTATTGTTTCTCTCCCCTTTTTTATTTATTCTCAGCCTCTCTCCCCCGTTGTTTTACTCCTCCTTCTTATTAGCACTGTCCCTTTCCTCCCCTTGCCTCTCTGTTTCTTTACTTACCTCCTGTCAGCTTCTTTCTTTTTCTCTTCTTCTCTTCTGTCTTCTCTTCTTTCTTCTAGCTTTGTCTTGTCCGGCGCTCCTCACTGACTGACGGGCGTGACTTGATGACGTCACGCCCGGCAGTTAGTGTGAATAGAGAAGAGGAGAGGAGGGACGCGGCGCCGCGGTCACGTGAGTATTTTTTTTTTTTATTGGTCCAGCTCCCCCCACCAACGATCCGACCCCCCCCCAGCCGCGAAAAAAAAAAAAAAAACCGTAAAAAAACACAAGATAGAAAAAAAAAGGAAAAAATAAAAATTAGAACCTAGGGCCTGGCCCGGGCCCCCTGGCAAGCCCGGGCCCAGGTAAAATATACCCGCTCCCCCCTATTCTCGGCGGCCCTGAAGATACCAGTACAGAGAGAGATTACAGATTTTATTTAGAGGAGGAATGAGCACAGGAGACAGGGATCTACCAATTTGTGAGGGTATAAGATCAAGAGGACAGGAGGTAGAGTAAGAAGGTAAGAAGAGTGTAGAAAACTCCTTTTTATTTGTGGGATCAAATGAAGAGAGGGTACCAGAGGGTGCTGGGATCCAATTTAGTTGATTGTTTGTTGAGGAGGATGATACCATTTTTAGTCTGATCTTATAAATCTAGGAAGCAAGATCCTGGGCACTGATAGTAGACGGAGGGTTTGGGGTGGGAGGATTGAGAAGAGATTTAAATGTGTTAAACTGGCATTTGGGGTTAGAAGCCTGAGCATAGATGAGAGATTGGAAGTATGCTTGTTTAGCAGTGTCCAGAGCATTTCAATAGGAGTGATAGATAGAAGTATATGTGAAGAAATCATTTTCAGGGCCACCGAGAGGAGGGGGGGTACTATTTACCCGTGCCCAAGCATGCCAGGGGGCCCGGCCCGGGCCCTCACTGCCAATGGGGTTTGTTTTTTTTTTGTTTTTTTTCTTTTAACTTTATTTTTTTAATCTGTTTGTCTTTTCTTTTATTTTATTTTCATTTTTTGCACGGGTGGGGGGTGGGGGGGGGGGGGGCGGGGGTAGACGCTGGCCCTGCGATCATGTGAGTATACAAATACTCACATGACCGTGGCGCTGGCATCTTCGCTTCTCCGTTTGCACTGAATGTCGGGAGTGACGTCAATCCCGACATTCAGTGAGGAGCGCCGCACAGAAGAAAGAAGACAGAAGAGAACAGAAGACAGAAGAGAAGAAGAGAAAAGAAAAGAAAGATGAAAGAAGGCAATACAAAGGCAAGTAAAGGAATGGAGGAAAGGCACAGTGTGATGAAAGGGAGGAGGGGGAAGGCACAGTTTGGTGGTGAAGAAGAGGGGGGAGAGAGAAAGGCACAGTTTGGTGGTGAAGAAGAGGGTGGGGGAGAGAGAAAGGCACAGTTTGGTGATGAAGAAGAAGGGGGAGAGAGAAAGGCACAGTTTGGTGATGAAGAAGAGGGGGAGAGAAAGGCAGTTTGGTGATGAAGAAGAGGGGGGGAGAGAGAAAGGCACAGTTTGGTGATGAAGAAGAGGGCAGGGGGAGAGAGAAAGGCACAGTTTGGTGATGAAGAATAGGGGGGAGAGAGAGAAGTGTCGCACAGAAGATAGAAGACAGAAGAGAACAGAGAACAGAAGACAGAAGAGAAGAAAAGAAAGATGAAAAAATACAATACAAAGGCAAGTAAAGGAACGAGAAAGGCACAGTTTGGTGACGAAGAAGAGGGGGGAGAGAAAGAAAGGTACAGTTTGGTGATGAAGAAGAGGGGGGGGAGAGAGAGAAAGGCATAGTTTGTGTTAACAGTCGCGGTGGCCGCGGGCACCGCCGCGACTCTCATCTAGTTCCTGCAGGTGTCCCGGTCGTCGCTATGGCAACCGGGACATCACTTCCTGCCTTTACCCGACCGTTGCCAGGGCAACGGTCGGACGCTAATTACAGGGGCGCTGCGTCCCGGCAGCTGGGAACAGCCGGGCGCATGCGCAGAAGCGCCCACAAGCCTGTGGGCTGATTAATATGGCAGGATTGAGCCTGCCCATGTGATTTCAGAGCTAGGCTCTGATTGGCCACTACTGGTATTTAAGGCAGTGAGGTCTGCTGCCTCACTGCCGGTTATAGCGTTCTGTCCTCAGTCCTACTGCCTGCTTGTGCTATCCGTTTTGGTTCCTGCTACCTTGGATTTGACTACCCGTGTTTTGACCCCTGCTTGTTATTGGACCTGTGACCCTTCTCTTCTGACCTTGACCTTTTGCCTGGAATTCGGATTTTACTTCTCTGTCTGTGAGTTTGACCCTTCGCTTGCCCTTGGATATTGCATCTGTGCCTGTGACCTTTTGACCTAGGATTCTTCTTATACTACAGTCCACCAATCACTCCACTTCTGGGAACTCCTTTAAGTCAGTATACGTTACTCGACCCTCGGTCGGCCCGCAGCCCAGTCTGTCCCCACCACTAGGGGCTCCAGCGAACATCTGGCCTTCAGAGTAGTTCCCGAGTTTCACTGTACTGACTTGGGAGTTCCTAACATTATAACCGGCCAAGGAAGATTGGTATCATACGGCCATGGACGGAGAGGAGTCGAATCTGTCCCCAGCCCAGATTCTGGCCAACCAGATACAAGCGGTTTCCCAAGTGGTGCAGAGTTTATCCCAGTGCCTGGCAGTCCAAGAAGGGGCTTCCAGAGACCGGCAGCTCCAGCAAGTTCCCGCTGGTGACACACCGGAGCCTAAGATGAATTTGCCTGACCGATTCTCTGGAAGCAGGCCAGCCTTCCGTAATTTCAAAGAGAGCTGCAAGTTGTACTTTCGTCTGAAACCACGTTCCTCTGGTTCCGAACAACAGAGGGTAGGGATCATCATCTCTTTACTCCAGGGCGACCCTCAGTCTTGGGCCTTCTCCTTGCCTTCCACAAGTCCAGCCTTACAGTCAGTGGATGCCTTTTTCCAAGCTCTGGGGCTATTGTATGATGACCCGGATAGGGTAGCCTCAGCTGAGTCTCATCTCCGTACGCTGAGGCAAGGACGTCGCTCAGCGGAAGAGTATTGTGCGGAATTTCGACGATGGTCCACTGATAGCGCCTGGAACGATCCAGCATTGCGAAGTCAATTTCGCTTAGGACTCACTGAGCAGATAAAGGATTCTTTGGTCCAGTATACGATATCCGACACGTTGGAGAATTTGATGCAACTCGTTATAAAAATTGATCGTCGGATCAGAGAGAGGAAGGCTGAACGGGAGTCCTCTGCTCCTATGGACGTTTTCGCTAAACTTGATAACACTTTGCCCGATTCCTCTGAACCCATGCAGTTGGGCGCTTATCGTTTGCCTCCGGAGGAACGCTCCAGAAGACGCTCACTAGGCTTGTGTATGTATTGTGGTCAACCAGGCCACTTAGTTTGTTCATATCCCAGCAAGCCGGGAAACTCCTAAGTGCAGGTGAAGAGGTGCGCTTGGGTCTTCAGATTACCTCTTCAGACAATTCTTTATTAGTCCCTGGACGTCTAACTTCCCGTGAGAGATCCATGGACCTGAAAGCTTTTCTTGACAGTGGTGCGGCTGGTAATTTTCTGGGTATACATTTGGCTCAGACACTTGATATTCCACATATCAGGTTAGGATCAAGCATCACCACATGTGGTTTGGATGGTAACCCCTTGCCTGGGGGAAGGATTCTCGCCAGGACTCCAATGGTTCGGTTGTCTGTAGGAGTCCTCCATAAGGAGGAGCTCTCCTTCTATCTTATCTCTTGTCCCTCTGCTCCTTTGATATTGGGGTATCCCTGACTTCGCAGTCATAACCCCCTTATTGATTGGAAAACAGGGGAGATTGTCCGTTGGAGTCCCGGGTGCTCTACGTCCTGCTTGACCCTGCCTCTTAGAGTTATACAGCCTAGTCCAGAATTGTTGCCGGTACCCTACCAGGACTTCAGTGATGTCTTTTGCAAGAAGAAAGCTGATTCACTTCCACCACACCGGGAATACGACTGCGCAATTGAATTGGTACCCGGTTCTAAGTTGCCCAAAGGGCGTTTATATTCACTATCCCTTCCTGAAACACAGGCCATGGAATTATACGTAAAAGAAAACCTGGAGAAAGGGTTCATCCGCCCTTCTAAGTCTCCAGTAGGCGCAGGTTGTTTTTTTGTTTCTAAAAAAGATGGCAGCCTGAGGCCTTGCATCGATTTCCGTGGACTAAATAGCATCACGATTAAGAACATGTATCCGTTACCCTTGATCTCTGTTCTGTTCGATCAATTAAAAACAGCTACTGTATTCTCTAAGATTGACCTCCGAGGGGCCTACAATCTTATCTGAATCAAGAAAGGGGATGAGTGGAAGACTGCCTTTAATACCCACTCGGGACATTACGAATATCTCGTAACGCCATTCGGTTTGTGCAACGCTCCGGCAGTCTTTCAGGACCTGATTAACGATGTATTACGTGAGTTCTTGGGAAAAACAGTTGTTGTTTATTTGGATGACATCTTAATTTATTCCGAATCCTTATCTCAGCATCGTCAGCACGTCCGCCAGGTTTTATTGAGATTACGAGAACATCATCTGTACGCAAAACGGGAGAAATGCGAATTTGAGGTGTCCACAGTGGCATTCCTGGGTTATATCATCTCCTCATCAGGATTCGCTATGGATCCCGCCAAGGTGCAGGCAATTCAAGATTGGGTCCTACCTACTAACTTGAAGGCGATCCAAAGATTCCTTGGCTTCGCCAATTATTACCGAAGGTTTATTGGCTCATTCTCCTCGTTAGTGGCTCCTATCACTGCCCTCACTCGAAAAGGAGCTAACCCAGTGGAGTGGTCCGCAGAAGCACTGGCAAGTTTCTCAGCTCTCAAAGATGCCTTCATTTCCGCTCCAGTCCTTAGACACCCTGACCCAGGACTTCCGTTTATTGTGGAGGTGGACGCTTCGGATGTCGGTGCTGGTGCCATTCTCTCTCAGAAAGACCCACAGAGTAAAAAGTTACATCCTTGTGCATTTTTCTCGAGAAAGTTTTTGCCTGCGGAATGTAATTATGAAGTTGGAAACTGTGAATTATTGGCCATTAAGTTGGCATTGGAAGAATGGCGACATTGGTTGGAGGGAGCTGCACATACCATTACCATCTTCACAGACCATAAAAACCTCCAATATATTCAGACCGCAAAAACTCTGAATCCCAGGCAGGCTTGCTGGGCCCTATTCTTCACCAGATTTAGGTTCATCATCACATTTCGTCCGGGTTCCAAAAATTCTAAAGCCGATTCGTTGTCCCGAAGTTTTTTGGCCCATCATCCTCAGTCACCTGACCCGTTGCCTATTGTTCCTTCAACCACGATTTATCTCGGACTCACCCAGGATTTAGGAGCCACTATCCGTCACTTCCAGAAAATCGCTCCGGTGCAGACACCTGCCAACAAATTATTTGTTCCGGTGCACCTTAGGAAATCGGTTCTCGTAGAAGGTCACAATAACCGCTCTGCTGGTCATCTAGGAATTCGTAGGACTATCGAAATTCTTTCTCGCTGGCTTTGGTGGCCTACCTTATCGGATGACGTGGAGACTTATGTCCGTGCCTGTCCTGAATGTGCCAGAAATAAATCTGCTAGAAATCGTCCTTCTGGTCTACTGTTACCCTTACCTGCTCCAACCAGGCCTTGGACTCATCTTTCGATGGATTTTATTGTTGACCTGACAGTATCTACAGGTCATAACACCATTTGGGTAGTGGTGGACCGATTCAGTAAGATGGCACATTTTATATCCTTACCCAAATAACCTGATGCCAGGACCTTGGCCACCTTGTTTCTCACACATATCTTTCGTCTCCATGGGCTTCCCGAAGACATTGTATCGGACCGAGGATCCCAGTTTATTGCACACTTTTGGAGATCTTTTTGTAAATCCATTGGGATCACTATCAGTCTGTCCTCGACATATCACCCTCAGTCGAATGGTCAGACAGAAAGAACCAATCAGGCCTTGGAACAGTTCTTACGCATGTATGTGTCTAAATTCCACGATAACTGGTCCTCTCTCTTACCCTGGGCGGAATTTGCGTATAATAATTCTTGCCATTCCACTATACACACATCCCCGTTCTTCTGCAACTTCGGGTTCCATCGGAAATCCAATTCTCTACTGCTGTTTCCTGTGGGGATTCCGGAACACCTGCTTTTACTGCCAGGTTGAGGGGTGTCTTTTCAATCGAGAGAAAGATAAATCCAGTGGCGTTCAGGCTGAGACTACCACCTTCCTTAAAAATACCCTCAACATTCCATTGTTCTCTTCTAAAGAAAGCTGCGGCTCCCAGCAAATTCAGTTAGCCTACCTCTAACAGGCCCCGGCCTTTGATTGTGAACGGAGACCAGGAATACATCATCGAAAGGATCCTCGACTCTAGGACGGTTCAAGGCCAAGTTCAATTCCTAGTCCACTGGAAGGGTTACGGCCCAGAAGAGAGATGTTGGATACCACAGAGGCGTCTCCATGCTGAAAGGCTCATTAAAGAGTTTTTTAATAAGTTTCCCACAAAACCTGGATGTCGGGGTTCCTTGACTCCTCCTCAAGGGGGGGTACTGTTAGCAGTCGCGGCGGCCGCGGGCACCGTCGCGACTCTCACCTAGTTCCTGCAGGCGTCCCGGTCGTCGCTATGGCAACCGGGACGTCACTTCCTGCCTTTACCCAACCGTTGCCAGGGCAACGGCCGGACGCTAATTACAGAGGCGCTGCGTCCCGGCAGCTGGGAACAGCCGGGCGCATGCGCAGAAGCGCCCACAAGCCTGTGGGCTGATTAATATGGCAGGATTGAGCCTGCCCATGTGATTTCAGAGCTAGGCTCTGATTGGCCACTACTGGTATTTAAGGCAGTGAGGTCTGCAGCCTCACTGCCAGTTATAGCGTTCTGTCCTCAGTCCTGCTGCCTGCTTGTGCTATCTGTTTTGGTTCCTGCTACCTTGGATTTGACTACCCGTGTTTTGACCCCTGCTTGTTATTGGACCTGTGACCCTTCTCTTCTGACCTTGACCTTTTGCCTGGAATTCGGATTTTGCTTCTCTGCCTTTGAGTTTGACCCTTCACTTGCCCTTGGATATTGCATCTGTGCCTGTGACCTTTTGACCTAGGATTCTTCTTATACTACAGTCCACCAATCACTCCACTTCTGGGAACTCCTTTAAGTCAGTATACGTTACTCGACCCTCGGTTGGCCTGCAGCCCAGTCTGTCCCCACCACTAGGGGCTCCAGCGAACACCTGGCCTTCAGAGTAGTCCCCGAGTTTCACTGTACTGACTTGGGAGTTCCTAACAGTTTGGTGATGAAGAAGAGGGGGGAGAGAAAAAGGCACAGTTTGGTGATGAAAAAGAGGGGTGGGGGAGAGAGAAAGGCACAGCTTGGGGATGAAGAAGAGGGGGGGAGAGAGAAAGTCAGTTTGGTGATGAAGAAGAGGGGGGAGAGAGAGAAAGGCACAGTGTGGTGATGAAAAAGAGTGGGGGAGCACCATGGCACAGTGTGGTGATGAAAAAGAGGGGGGTACAGTATTGCACTGAGTGATGAAGGGGGGGACAGCATAAGAGAGTGTGAAGAGGATCAAAAGCAGCATGGCAGAGTGTGAAGGGTGCAAAAGCAGCATGGCAGAGTGTGAAGGGTGCAAAAGCAGCATGGCAGAGTGTGAAGAGGGGCAAAAGCAGCATGGCAGAGTGTGAAGGGGGAGCAAAACCAGCATGGCACAGGGTGATGGATGGGGGCCAGGTAAAGGGGAGAAAAGCAGCATGGAGGGTGCAGTGTGATCATGAAGGGACACAGTGTGATCATAAGGAGGCACAGCAATAATGTGTGTGTGATGGCACAGGGAGCTTTTGGCAATGTAGTGTGTGTGTGTGAGGTAGGTGGTGGCTAAATAATGAGTGCTATTTTTCTTGTGGGGTGATGGTGGGGCAATGTAATAGTAGGGACTATTAATTTAAGATGGGGTAGTTTGGGGGCTATTGAAGGTGAGGGTGAGTTTGGGGAGGATGAGGTCTCTTTATTAAATGTGACAATGAATTATTTAATGGCAGTGATGGTTGCAGGAAATAGGTATATTTCTGAAATGTAAATATCATTAATTTATTGCTGGAGCGGTTTGTGGGGAGGGAAATAGGTTTATTTATTAAATGGAAATACTATTATTTTAATGTAGGAGCTGGAGGAAGGCCTAATTATTAATCGTGGGTGGTATTGATTAAACGCCAGGGCTGCTTGGAATTATCTATATGTACCCATTTTCCAAATAGGGCCCCCAGCATTCCAGGATCCAGACAAGACGCAAATAAAGAAACCTGCAACCACAGGTAGTCAAAGTGAGAAGAACAGGTAGGAGAGAGGAGTGTGTGAAATGTTGTGATTCTAGTGGGACAATGCCAAATTTTGGTGAGTGTTCTGCCCAATGTAAGGTGCAGGCCAAGACTGAACTTTTTCTGTACAGACTGCATTCTTTTTATACTACACTGTGGTACTAGATGTCCTAAAAGTCAGGAGTGCTTGGACATATGTCACGCTCCAACAAATTCAGGGCCTAGTGATTTTGACCTGTGAGGCACACACTAATGATGCTTTGCCACGCCCCCAATTGTATGAAGACACCTACAGATACTGGTGGCGCAAATTTTTTTTAGTGTGCTCCACTATAAGGGGGGCCCCAAGATTTACGCCAGTGACGTTCTGCTTTACAGGAAAGTATTTTAAGATTTTGTGTTTCTTTAGTGTGCCACGGCTGACATTGAAGTCGACGTGTAGTACAAATTTTTGCTGGAGCCACTTGATCGCGAGCGGCTGCTAGGATATAGTGAAAATAAGGTAGGAGAATATAGTGATTGGGGAGAGAAGGTGTTGGAGAGAGGTGGAAAGCTGTTGAAGATTAATAGAGTTAAGACTTCTGCCGTTATGAGAAGGATTCGTAGAGTTTGACAGGATAAAGATTAAAGTAGTGGGGGTGAGCATGTATCTGGTAAGGTGATGATCCCAGAGGGGAAAAGGCATGTTAAGGAAATCAGAAACTAAGCACAGTCTAGAGAAAACAAGATCAAGGCAATGTCCATCCTGATGAGTAGAGGATTCAAACCACTGGGAGAGATCGAGGGAGAAGGTTAGAGAGAGTAGTTTGGAAGCAGCACTGGATCATGGATTAGCAATGGGAATGTTGAAATTGCCCAGGATGGTGGTGGGGATATCAGAAGATAAGTGAGGGAGCCATGCAAAGAAATTCTCAAGAAATTGTTGGTGCGCTCCAGTGGGGTGATAGATCACGACACAGTTATGAATAGCCATACTAGGTGCAAGAGGTATATTCGGCGCAATCTGAAACCTGTGCCCATGTGCATGAGTGGCTCAAACAGCTTCTGACCACTGATTGAGGTGCATAGACAAGGGAGGTGTAGAGTCCAGGAGCACAGAGCCAAGGGAGGAGGTGCAAAACATAGCTAGTGTGCAGAAGGCATATGTAATGAAAAGAGAACAGGAGAGAAGATGGCCCACCCTGAAAGTTTACAAACTAGAGGGAAAGGGACAGACAGATGGGTGACACATCTAGGTGGGTCACTGTAAAGGGCTCTAGAAACCAGACAGGTGGGGTTGAAACAAGAGTGGGTGACATGATGAGAGGAGGATAAATGAGGGTGAGCAATACCTCATAAGTGAAGGGAAAATAAAGAGGGGAGGAATGGTAGGGTTTGATAAACAGGTTGGTTTTCAAGGAATGTTTGAAGCTTTACAGGCTAGCATATAGTCTGATAGAGTGAGGAAGGTTGTTCCAGAGGTGGGAGCAGCACAAGAGAAATCTTGGATGCAGGAGTGAGATGTGGCTACTAGAAGGCAGGTAAGACTTCGGTCATGGGCCGACCAGAGAGGACAGCAGGAAGTACGTATGGAGATGAGGTTAGAGAAATATATAAATAACTTATTGTAATAATATATTTAAATTATTAGCGCAGTGTGCCAATTTTTAGCATTGCAAATGTACTGAATTTTGATACTGTGTATTGGAAATGTACTGATATTTTTTATATTGTGTGTATTTCGGTATAGGGAATGTATTTATTTTGTAATGTATTGTGTCAGGTCAGAGGAAGTCTGTTTTGCTGATAGCAGGAGATGCTAAGTAAGTCTTTTCATCTCAGAAGTGACAAACACCTGCTTTGGCCTGAAAGCCCGGCAGGGGGTCGTTACCTATGTGCATATCTTGTTAGAGAGACAGGAAGCCTCCTAAAAATATAGACAGCACATTTGTGTAAATCAGGTTGGTGTGAGAGTTAAACTGTGTTATATGCAAGATTAGATTATATCCTGATGTTAAATTATTGAATGTGATTTTTCAGACTTTGCGGAGCCATCTAGGATCAGGGTGCGGTGTTAACCCCTGCTAACAATTGTGTCAGAATCTGTATAAAAAAAGAGCTCTGTTTGACCATGTATTATTGTTCCATCAGACCTTCTGATCACTGGTACCACACACCAGTGTGACCTGTCCTCATTAGGATACTTGCGCTAATAAACATAATTTGCTTCAAGAATCTGCTTAACGACTACTTCCCCGCTGTAATTCCTTTGACCTGCAGATTACACTCAACTTTAAGCTGTTCTCCCGCTGTTCTGAGGTTTGAACCCAGTGTCTAGTACCACAGCTTTGCCCGCTACCCAGTAGCTCTGGCCAGTGTGATAAGCCAGGGGGGAAACCATCCACAGCAACCCTGATCTACAGGAAGAGAACAACGGTACTAGCCCAGGTGCCCTGTGAGGGGGTACACTAGCAGCCACAGTTACCTAGAAGGACACAGTATTGATACCGCTAAGGAGTCCAGTGGTGGCAGCAGCTTAAGCACATTTGGGATAAAGAAAAGGGGATGGTGGCAAGGTAAACCCAGCCGGTTCCTAGTAACACAACAGACAGGGTGGCATAGGCGGTTCATCCTGTCACACCAACCAATCGCATATGGTGGGTCAAATAACTAGTGAAACCATATTGATTGCAAAACAGAAAATCATTTTTGATTTTGAGGCTCAATGAACTTCCTCCCAAACTGAACCTCATTCACTGCTGTAACATCTGGCATATAATGTTTTGTAAATTAACTAGTGAGATCATTCGTGAAACAGAATACAGAGATAGCATGCACAATTAAGGCATCAACCCCCTATCTTTAACAAACACCCTGTCCTTTACAAATTTAACTTGACAAGACTTGCACTCTTCGAGCTCACGAGGTTGTCACCGATCTTGATGAATATACCCTTAAAAGTTTAGGCACTTTGTGACCATTCATTATGCCTGTATGTTCACCTCATGAGGGTATAATCAAGAGGTGAATGCTCTTGTTGTATTCTTGCAAGTAAGAAGATAGCTGGTCCGTTCTTCTCAATTTCTTTGAGGATATATAGAGATTGCTCTGATCACATTTAATGTATGCAAACATTCCTACTCTTCATTATTTGCTTGTGAGCAGAATGCTGGTAATATGCTTTATTGATTTATATGATCATCTGACACTTAGTAAAATTGCCAAGATTATAATCACTTTTATATTTTGTCCCACACATATGATTCTTTGGCTGTGTCCCAAAAATAAAAAGGTGGATTTCTTCATGGATGACTCTGTTAGGAACCCCTCTAGCCGGTGCAGCACAACCCGGAGTCTACTCTGCCAGTCAGGTGTTCACTGGAGCCCCTAGTGGTGGGAACAGACTAGGCTGCAGACAAGCAGAGGGTCGTGAAGTGCATACCGACTAGGGAGAACCCAGGAAAGCGGAGTGAAGTCCAGGCAAGGGTCAAGGGCCGACAGCAGACAGGGAATCCAATACACAAGCCAAGGTCAAGGGTCACGAGCAAACAGTAGGGTCGGTAAACACGCCAGAGGTCGGGATCACAAGAAACACAGGCAGGGTCCAAATCCAGGCAATGGGTCATACACGGGCAATCCAACACCATATCCAAGGGACAGGAGCAAGGAGCAGAGCAGGTCAGCAGACTGGTAACAGAAGCTATAACCGGCAGTGAGGCTGCCGACCTCACTGCCTTAAATACTAGTGCCCACCAATCAGAGCCTAGCTCTGAATCACTCAGAGCCGCCTGCCTAATTAATTTGTAACAGCACATAAATTAGCCCACAGGCTAGTACAAGGCTTACCCAATCAAGCCAGAGGTTCCACCCTGCTGCGTGTGCGCACCCAGCCTCCTCCGCTGCCAGGACGCAGCGCAGGACAAGAAGTTTCCGACCGTTGCCCTGGCAACAGTCGGCCAGGATGCGGAAGTGAAGGCACAGCAAGCGAACCGCGGCAGCTGTGAGTACCGCCGAGGCTCATGACAGTACCCCCCTCTTGAGGAGGGGTTAAGGAACCCGACACCCAGGTTTCCTAGGAAATTTTTTGAAAAATTCCTTCAAATGTCTTGAAGCATGAAGTCGTCTTCGTGGGACCCAGGACCGCTCCTCTAAACCACGATTCCTCCATTGAACTAGGAAGTGCACCTTCCCCCTGCACTCTTTTAGGATCTTATGAATGATGTACTTGTGTGTGTTCCGTACAGAAGAACTCGAAGACTGGAATTGATTCGGGTATAACACAGGCTTAAGCAGAGAACAATGGAATGTGTTGGGGATCCTCAAGGAACCAGGGATTTTCAATCTGAAGGCTACAGCATTAATCTTCTTGATAATGAGAAAAGGACTGATGAATTTAGGCCCCAGTTTTTTGCAAGGCTGTCTGAACCTAATATTGCGTGTAGACAGCCACACTTTCTGCCCCACTTTGAGGGAGCAGGTGGTATGGTGGCGGTCCGAATTTTTTTTTGCAAAAAATGAGGCTTGTCTCAATGATGACTGCACTTTTTTCCAAATGACTTTGAGATCCTTGGCCAAGGAACGAATTTCCGGAATACCAGCGGACTTGAGAGAGTACAAGGAATTAGATCTGGGGTGAAAACCAAAATTGCAGTAAAATGGAGAGGTTTTGGTAGATGAGTGACATGAATTATTATACGCAAATTCTGCCAAGGGCAACAGGGAGGACCAGTTATCATGAAATTCCGAAGTTTAACATCGTAAGAATTGTTCTAAGGACTGGTTAACCCTTTCGGTTTGCCCATTCGACTGAGGGTGGTATGCAGACGAGAGGCTAATCTTGATCCCAAGAAGGGTACAAAAAGATTTCCAGAATTGTGCTATGAATTGGGAACCACGATCGGAAACGATGTCAGTAGGAAGTCCATGGAGCCGGAATATATGCTGGATGAACAGAATGGCCAGATCTCGAGCACAAGGGAGCCTGGGTAGTGGTATGAAGTGTGACATCTTGCTGAAGCGGTCAACTACCACCCAGAATGTGTTGTGTCCTGCAGAGAGTGTTAGGTTAACTATAAAGTCCATAGACAACTGTGTCCAGGGTTTTGCAGGAATGGGCAATGGAAGCAACTGGCCTACAGGACGACTCCTGGGGACCTTACTCCTGGCACAACCCTCACAAGAGAGTATTGTCAAGAGCTAATTTCTGAAACCTTTGCAACATGCTGCTCAGGTGGTTGGGTTAGCCCAGCATGGATCATGGAAGAGGGAACGATAGGCTCAGGACTAGTAACTGAAAAAATGATGTGCCAAGAAGCTTCTGGACAGAGCATCTCCTCGGACATTTTTAGAACCTGGACGGTAGGTGATCACAAAGTTGAAACGGGTGAAGAATAGCGACCAACGGGCCTGTCTGGAGTTCAGGCGTTTGGCCGACTGTATGTATTGTAAATTCTTGCTATCAGTTATGACAGAGATCAGATGTGTAGCGCCTTCTAGCCAATGTCGCCACTCCTCAAAGACCCATTTGATTGCCAATAGTTTCCAGTTACCCACATCATAGTTGGCTTCTGCTGAGGAGAACTGATGGGAAAAGTAGGCACATGGGTGAAGGCGGCGAGTATGGGGATCCTTTTAAGATAAGATGGCACCAGCACCGATGTCGGAGGCATCAACTTCACAAACAAATGGTACTTCAGGATCTGGGTGTCTAAGGACCTGAGCCGATACAAACGCTTTCTTTAAGGTCTCAAATGCGGTTACTGCCTGGGGTGACCAGTTAGTTGGAACCATTCCTTTGCGAGTCAGGCTGACAATAGGAGCCACAATATCAGCAAAGCCGCGAATGAATCTCCTATAATAATTGGCAAAGCCCAGGAATTTCTGTACCGCCTTGAGATTATTCGGTTGTACCCAATCCAGGATAGCTTGGACCTTGGTTGGATCCATGGAGAATCCCTCAGAAGAGATTACATAACCCAGGAAAGATACCTTCTGCACCTCAAACTCACATTTTTCTAATTTAGGGTAGAAGTGGTGTTCTTGCAATTTCTGTAGAACTTGTCTGAAATGTCCCCGATGGAAAGACAATGATCTAGAATATATTAGGATATCATCCAAATAGACGACCACGAAATGATCAAGGAACTCCCATAGCACCTCATTAATCAGATCTTGGAACACCGCAGGCACGTTACTAAGACCAAACGGCATGACCAGATACTTGTAGTGGCCAGAATGCGTCTTGAACGCCGTCTTCCATTCATCTCCTTCTCTGATACGGATGAGGTTGTATGCACCACGAAGATCGATTTTGGTGAAGACTGTAGCACCTCTTAATTGATTGAATAATATGGAGATGAGAGGAAGGGGATAGGTGTTCTGGACTGTGATAAGATTTAATCCTCTGTAGTCAATACAAGGTCTTAGTCCTCCATCTTTTTTGGATACAAAAAAGCATCCAGCACCCACTGGAGATTTAGATGGCCTGATAAAAACTTTCTTCAAATTCTCATCAATATATTCCTGCATGGATTTGGTCTCTGGACCAGAGAGAGAGTACAAGCGTCCCTTGGGCAATTTGGAACCAGGAATAAGCTCGATAGCACAGTCAAAGTCTCGATGAGGTGGTAAAGTGTCAGCAGCCTTTTTGGAGAACACATCCAAGTACTCATGATATTGTGAGGGAAGTTGCTCCGGAATAGACTGAATCATTCGCAGAGGCAGAGTCAAGCAAGACTGAGTACAATAAGAGCTCCACTGGGAAATTTCTCCTTTCGCCCAATCCACGACAGGGTTATGATGGGAAAGCCACGGATGACCCAGAATCAGCGGAACTGATGGACAGTCAATAAGGAGGAGGGTTATGGACTCTGAATGGAGAGCTCCTATGTTCAGTTGTAGTGATGGAGTCTCCCAAACAATTTGCCTCCAGGCAAAGGTCTCCCATTTAGGCCACAAACTGTAACTGCAGAACGAAGCTTCACCATAAGAATCCCGGCAAAACGGGCAAACCCGATGACAAGGAAGTTGCCTGCAGCTCCACTATCAATGAAGGCCGACAGGGCCACAGAACTGGCACCGAAAGTGACTTGTGCGGGAATCAGGACAGCATTCTTTTGGGAAACAATTTGCAAACCTAAGTGGACCTTTCCCAGACATGCTCCTTTTTCAGGTTTGTATGGACAAGAGCAGGAGAAGTGGCCTTTATCACCACAATAAAGACATCGTCACCGTTCCAACGAGGGACAACTGGATCCTGGTAGTTCACTGGAATTGACGTGACTTCAGCTAGGGGCGCGGAGTCTAACAAGCGAAAGGTGTTCACCAGTGATTCAGCAAAGGAAATATGGACTTTTCGACTTCCACTTGCAGGTCGCGGCCCCCCAGGAAGTTCCCAGCGAACCACGAGAGAGAGGGAGCGTAGACAGATGTAGGTAGTATGCGTTGCTACTGGCAACTGGCGAGAAGATGAGCCGAGGGATGTTGCTAGGAGCGGATCTACCGGATAGCCTGTCGCGATACCACTGGAGGTGGAAGTGATGATGAAGGAATGTAGGCACCAGGAGGAAACAGCGGAATATACTGTGGCATAGGAGCCCGGAGGTGCGGGAACTCGGAAAGGCAGAGGAGGAATCCCCGGGAACTAGAATCGATGCAGGAGCTGTATTCAATACGGTTGTCAGAGACTGACTGAAAGAACCAGCACAGATTTCAGGTCAGAAGGTATTATATAGTGTAGTTCCAATTAGGCAGCCAATAGAGGGCAGTAGAAACACAGAAAAGGGTTAGGACGTTCTGCGCATGCCCAGAACAGTAATCGCCGAACATGGAAGCAGAGAGTCAGCGCTGGAGGAGAGCTGCAGCGTGGACCCAGGTAAGTGAAACAAAACAGAGAGGTCAGGCGGGGGAGCAGCGGGAGGCCACGGTTACACACGCCGGCTCCCGCGAGGGACAGTGGGAGTGCGGCGTGTGACAGACATAAGCCTTGTGACCATCTCTTATCTCTCTCCTCAGGAGGGAGGCGGACCGCCCCTGACTGAGTAGGCTTCTCAACATCCGTGGAAGCTGGAATAAACGCAGATGAACAAGAAGATGCCTCTTTCTCTGTCCTCCTCTCCTTGATTCTCCTGTCAATTTTAATAGCGAGTTGCATAAGGCTCTCCAATGAGGTGGGGGAATGATACTGCACAAGTGAATCCTTATACTCCTCTGACAGTCCTAGGCGAAACTGGCTGCGTAACGCTGGATCATTCCATTCACTGTCAGGCGACCATCTGTGGAATTCAGTGCAGTATTCTTCTGCCGAACGCCGGCCTTGCTTTAAGGCCCGCAGATGAGCCTCAGCGGAGGCAACTCGATCTGAGTCATCGTAGAGGAGACCCAATGCGTTAAAGAAAGCTTCCAACTAATGCATGATAAGACTCGACTGCGGTAGGGTGAAAGCCCAGGACTGGGGGTCACCCTGCAGGAGGGAGATGACAATTCCAACTCTCTGTTGTTCTGAACCAGAAGACCGAAGTTTCAGCCGAAAATAGAGTTTGAAGCTTTCTTTAAAATTCCAGAACAGGGCTCTATTTCCGGAAAACCGGTCCGGCAAATTTAACTTGGGTTCATCAACAGAACTGGAAATGGGCAGTGTAGTCCGGGAGTCCTCCTCTTGAGAGGACAACCGCTGGGACAAACCCCGGACCATGTTGTACAGAGTCTCAACATGACCCGCTAGGGCTTGGAAAGGAGACAATTTGGTTCCGCTTTCTTCCATCCCAACTTCGTCTCCGGTGTTAGGAACACCTCCAGCCGGCACAACACAACCCGGAATCTACTCTGCCAGTCAAGTGTTCACTGGAGCCCCTGATGGTGGGGACAGACTGGGCCGCAGACTGACAGAGGGTCGTGAAGTGTGTACTGGCTGGGGAGAACCCAGGCAAGCAGGGTGAGGTCCACGCAGAGGTCAAGGGCCGGCAGCAGACAACAGTATCAGTAAACAAGCTGAGGTCAGGGGTCACAGGCGGATAGCAGAAACGGTAAACAGGGTCACAGGATACACAAGCGAAGTCCAATTCAAAGCCAAGGGTCATACACGGGAAATCAGTAGCGGTCTCAGAAGACTAGAACAGGAACAAGCAGGTCAGCAGACTGGAGCACAGAAGCTATAACCGGCAATGAGGCAGCAGACCTCATTGCCTTAAATACAGACACAGACCAATCAGCAGTTGAACACACTCCTGCAGACGAATTACAAGTATCCAGTAGGGCCAATCAGGGCTTGTCCCTGACCTACACAGTTGCAGGCTAATGCCTGTTAATCAGCCTTATAGACTGACTGCTATGCGCATGCGCCCGGCTACCAGCACCGCCGGGACACAGCGCTAGTGAACTAGCATCCGGCCGTTGCCCTGGTGATGGCCGGACAGGAAGAGGAAATGATGTCCCGGTCGTCAAAGTGACGGCCGGGACGCTGGGGCGCACGAGAAGCGAGCCACGTCGGCTGTGAGTACCGCCGCGGCTCGTGACATCCGGAATGTCTGTTTTGGCCGGTTATAATGTTAGGAACCTCTCTAGCCGGTACAGCACAACCTGGAGTCTACTCTGTCAGTCAGGTGTTCACTGGAGCCCCTAGTGGTGGGGACAGACTGGGCTGCAGACTAGCAGAGGGTCGTGAAGTGCGTACCGACTAGGGAGAACCCAGGAAAGCGGAGTGAAGTCCAGGCAAGGGTCAAGGGCCAGCAGCAGACAGGGAATCCAATACACAAGCCGAGGTCAAGGGTCACGAGCAAACAGGAAGGTCGGTAAACACGCCAGAGGTCGGGGTCACAAGAAACACAGGCAGGGTCCAAATCCAGGCAAGGGGTCATAGACAGGCAATCCAACATAATATCCAAGGGACAGGAGCAAGGAGCAGAGCAGGTCAGCAGACTGGTAACAGAAGCTATAACCGGCAGTGAGGCTGCAGACCTCACTGCCGTAAATACTAGTGCCCACCAATCAGAGCCTAGCTCTGAATAACTCACAGCCGCCTGCCTAATTAATTTGTAGCAGCACATAAATAAGCCCACAGGCTAGTACAAGGCTTACCCAATCAAGCCAGAGGTTCCACCCCGCTGCGCATGCGCGCCCGGCCTCCTCCGCTGCCGGGACACAGCGCAGGACAAGAAGCTTCCGACCGTTGCCCTGGCCAGGATCCAGAAGTGACATCTCGGTCGTCAAGGTGACGGCCGGGACGCCAGAAGGCACAGCAAGCGAGCCGTGGTGGCTGTGAGTACCGCCGCGGCTCGTGACAGACTCTAAGCATAAAATGCTCTTCACACAGGGTGATAAGGTATGCAGTTTTCTGGCTTACTTGGCGAGGGCAGACACTGCATCTGTCTTCCGTAACCATTATAAAAATCTGTATACTTTACATGTGGATTATACCTCAGACAGATTGCCTTCCTATGTGGGTGAGATTGGCCTGCTAACTTTGCCTCCGACTCCAGGGATTTTCTTGACCCCCATAATTTTAGAGGAGGTGGATCTGGCAATCATCTGTTCCCAATGGTAAAGCCCAATGACTTTATTGCCTCCCTATAGAGCTGTACAAAAATCATAATTCTACAGCCCAAAGCTCCTTGAAACGTTTAATCAACTGTTGACCAAGGAGGTGCTCCCCAATCTATGTCAGAGGAGCTGTTAAATTGTACGCTCAAAGCCTGCAAAGGTTTGCTGTATCCTGACTGACATCCCTGCTAGCTGCTAATGTTAATATACTAGCTAAAGTTAACGCTTTTTGTGCCCTGACAGTCATATCCTGTTGCTCACCCAGACCAGACTGGTTTTATGCCAGGTGAATCTACAACAGCTAATCATAGGTGTTTCTTCACATGTCTGTAGATGACACATGTTGAGGAGTATGAAGTGGTGGTAGGGTCCTGGACTTTGAATCTAAAGAGTGTATGCATCTTTGGGAAGTAATGTACCAATTTGGCGTTAGCAACTAATTTATTTTTGCGACTCCCTGGCAGCCCTCTTAAGGCATCACACCTACCTAAGTGATGGGTTTTAGAAAGTGTTTAAAGATTTGAAGGTTATACGTGTGATATGGAATTCCGTAAGTGGGCATGGTCATTGGTAACAACCTCTCACTACCTGTAACAATATTTTTTTCCTAAGACATGAGGTCAGAGGTAAATCTAAGAGGGTAAGAGGGAGAGTATTTTGAGATGAGATTTGAGACCTATGAAGGTTTGGTGTTGCTGAAGGATTTGTAGGTAAGGATGAGTAATTTGAATTTGATTCTAGAAGACACCGGGAGTCAGTGTAGAAAATCATGCTGCAACATTTAAGATGGATTGAAGCTGGAATAGATTGGTGATGGAAATGCTAGATATCAGGAGGTTGCAGTAGCAAAGGCAGGGGATGACATAGTGGATAAGAGATTAGGTAGCATTGGGTAAGAAAAGGGTACATTGTGGCAATATTTCTAAGGTGGAGTCGATATGATTGGGAGAGACATTGGATGCGAGGTATAAGGGCAGAGTCTATGTGACACCAAGGCAGCAGGTTTGGGAGACTAAGAAACTTGTGATGTCACCGACGTGAGGGAGATTTGAGTAGATATGGTGACATATTCGAAGGAGGGAAGAGGATATCCTCTGTTTTGGACATATTGAGCTTTCAGTCGAGTTTGTACATCCATTTGGAGATAGTAGGTTACACAGGATAGTACAGAAGGTGAGAGGTCAGTGGATGAGGTAGATTTGGGTGTCCTCAAAATAGAGGCGATACTGGGGGATGAATGAACTAATTGGTTCCCCAAGAGAAGAGGTATATAGTGAGAAAAAGCAGAGAGCCAAGAAGAGTACCTTGTGGGACCCCCAACATATAGTGGGAGTCGAGGCATGGATGTGCACACTAAAGGAGCAGTTCGATTGGTAGGAAGTGAAGCAGGAAAGACCTGTCAGAAGGTTCAGTGGATTGATGGGTGTGTAGAAGATGGTGATCAACAGTGTAGAAAGCAGAGAGTTCCGGGAGCATGTGTAGATAGAAGTGCCCTACAACTTTGCTGTAAGTTGACCATTGATCACTTTTGTGACTGAACTCTCAGTGGAATGTTGAGAGCAGAAGCAGAGAATGGATCGAGAGAAGGGAAAGTGACATTGGTAGTTGTACACAAGTCACAGGTAGTTTGGAAGCAAAGGGAAAAACAGAAATGGGGCAGTTGTTGGAGAGAGGGGCTGGGTCCAGAGATTCTTAAGGACTGGTGGCCTAGTGGTTAGCACTTGTGCTTCGCAGCACTGGGGTCATGAGTTGAATTCCAAACCATGGCCTTATCTGTGTGGAGTTTGTATATTCTCCCTGTGTTTGCGTCGGTTTCCTCCAGGTGCTCCGGTTTCCTCCCACACTCCAAAAACATACTGGTAGGTTAATTGGCTGCTATCAAACATTGACTCTAGTCTCTACCTATCTGTCTGTATGTATATGTCTATGTGTGTGAATGTGTATCTATATTAGGGAATTTAGACTGTAAGCTCCAATGGGGCAGGGACTGATGTGAATGAGTTCTCTGTACAGCGCTGCGGAATTAGTGGCGCTATATAAATGATGATGATGATGGTAATATAGGTACATGTTTAAAGGAGGTTGGGAATGTGCCAGTGGAGAAGCACCGTTTGAAGATGTGGGTATGCAGCAGGGGGTTGGGGGGGGGGGGGGGGGGTTTGGTTAGAGATGTGGAGGTGGCAGGTTGTAGGGTGCAATGATGAGATAAAATATATAATAAGAGATCTCCCAGGCTCCGTTTGGCATCACTCAAAAAACTCAGGGGTTGTAACTCAGTAATGCCTATTACTGGGCAGCCCAGCTTAGCTCAATTGTTTCCTCATTTGCTCCTCCTGCATCTCACTTATGGGCAGACTTGGAGGCTGCCTATCTCTCCATACCTGGTCTATCTGGGCTTTGGGGAATTTCTTCTGATATTCTGTAGCCTCTAACTAAACGTTTTCCAACTCTGGAATTTGCTACCCGGATCTGGGAGACCTGCAAGAGCCATCTCTCCGTCTTTCCTAACCTTCTACATATTATACCCCTCTGGCATAGCCCCACCTTCCCCCCGGGTATGTCCCGATCTTTTTCCAGGTTGTGGACCAGGGCGGGATTTAGATTTGCAGGAAGCCTTCTTGAGCGAGGCAGGCCTATACCCTATGATGTTCTCTGCTCTAGAGTTCCTAACTTTCATCTGCCTTTCTACCAATATTTGCAGGTTCGGCATTTCCTCCTGTCACTCCTGTCGGACAGTACGCCCCCCCCCCCAATTTGAATCTCTTTGTCTCTCTTCCCCCCGGCGAAGAGGTATGATCTCCTCCCTGTATAGTCTCCTATTAGAGAAATTGGTGACGGCCGGGAATATACATGAGAGGGAGTGGGAGAGGGATCTGGGCCCACCCCCGGAGGAGGACTGCTGGGAGACCATTAGACTGAATGTGGCCTCTAGTTCCATCTCCACATTAATCAAGGAAAATGCGTATAAAGTATTTTATAGGTGGTATCTTACACCTGATAGGCTCGAAAAGATGTAGCAGTCAGCTTCTCCCAACTGCTGGAGAAACTGTGGTCACCGAGGCACCCTTGTACATATTTGGTGGTCGTGCCCTGTCATTTCCTCCTTCTGGGACAGGGTTGCGAGACTTCTCTCCTCCCTTCTCCAATGCCCTATTAGGAAGAACCCGTGGTCCTTCTTCCTCTGTTATCCTATACGGGACCTTGATACCCACTCTGCGAAGCTAGCTTCACACGTGTTGGCGGCCGAAAAATGCCTGATAGCTAAATCATGGAAGCGGGTGGAGCCTCCTCACGTCTCTTCTTTAAGATCATATATATGGTTTATAGCCAACATGGAAAAGATCACCTCATCCCTATGGGACAAAGAAGACAATTTCCATCAGGTTTGGGCCCCCTGGCTCTATGTCTAGAGTCTCGTAGTCTGTCTTCCTCAAAATAATCTCCCCTTTACACCACCCCACATAAAATTTAGCCCATTGCTTTTCTAAAAATGCCACCTTACAGACCTGATAGCGCTCCCTCTTGAGAGAGAGCACGTTTCTCTTAGTTTAACTCATTCGACGACCATGTCCTTTTCCCCCACCCCTATCCCACACCACTTTAATGTCCAATTACTTATCTCCCCCTCCCTTGCCCACCACTAACCTGTTATATTGTAATGCATATTTCTGTTATGAGAGTGACATTGCTGGATACATGTATTTTGAATGTTCTGCTCAAACTTCTTTTTGTTCTCTGTTTTTGTCACTCATGTTCTTTTTTTGTATGCAATAAAATTTTGAGTTAAAAAAAATAAAAATAAATATATATAATAAGAGCAAATTCAACTTTTGTGGGTTTGTTTTTTTTAGGGCTTTTGTATTTTTAGAATTTAAGTGTACAAAACTACTATACTACATATAAGCATTTGCTATATCTCAAGCACTTATCTCTCCGGAAAATACTACAGCTGACGCACAAAAATATTGCAGTAAACTCTCTGTCACATAGTGAAGGGCCAATTTGTTGACTAACCTGTTGGCTTGAACAGAGTAGCACAAATAGGTCTCTGTGCACCTCTATTCAAATCCAGTGATGCCAACAAGATGACACTGTGAAGGGGGACGACCTTAACATTGTAGCTAGCCTACCACAGATGGCTGGAGTTTCAGGAAAGGCAAGTGCTATACATACTACACTATAGAGTGCACATAGCAAAAGCTTAAACAGATAAGCTAGTGTTAGGCCTAACCCATTAATAATAAAAAAAAAAAAGAAAAGGCTGAGTTTTTCCAAGTTCTAACAATATTGAACTAACATTGAATCCAGAGAAATCATGTTTCCATGAATTACTTTGATGTTGATGACTCACAGTAAAAGCTATCCCTGCCCAAAACACATTTCTAACTCTGATAACACGTAAAATGTGTTAAATATTTCTGCTGTGGAATATATTAATCATTTTTGTTTTTAAGAGAATAGGAACCTAGTTTCATTATTACAGGCATTTCTTTAGCTCTTCACATATGCTGCAGATATAGTCATGGCAGTCTCCAGTCAGCCAGCACTTGCTGCAGATTGTAAAACTGGTGATTTCTATGTTCAGTTCCGCTTAAAGTATTTTCTCTGTATTTATAATGCTAGTTTTAATTTATGTTAGGGACAAGATGTTTAAACAGATTTACATTTTGAACCTAGTTTAAGTCTAGAGTCAACTCCAGTGTATTACTAATAGGCTTAAAACAACTCTATTTCAACAAAACAATCAAATGATCCGGTCACTCAGGGCATTCATGTTTTTGTCAATGAAAATCTTCATTTTATTATGTGGCACACGTTGAATTGAAGTATAGCAAAGAAAAGGTGTACATTTGTGAAATCCGTAGAGGTAGCGAATAAGGAATTATTAAAAGAAACAAAAACAAAGAAACCCAAATAAACCGTACATTTTTAGAAATGTCCCCCAATATGCTTTCCCCAGATTTTTGACTACTGCCCTTCTTAAGTCAGATCTTCTAAAGTGGAAACCTATATCTGCCAACATGGAAGCAAAGTTTAGATCAAATGTAGCCATTCAGAGCCGCATCATCCAATAGGCAACCACAACTCCAGCTCAGGGGCCAGTGGGACCTGAATTACTCCTACCCATTTTTAGGTTTTGTTTGTTTTAGTTTTTCTTTTAGTTTTGGGCCCCTTCCATGGAGCCCAAATTAGTATCTTGCCAAGGCCCCAGAGTGCTTAATCGGGCACTGGCCATGCTCATTTAGAAAACATGCAACTTTATTGAAATTCATACTTCATAATATTTCCACATTGTCAAGTACAATCTAGTAGCAAACATTTGAATATGGCAATTAAATATAAGAAACACACAGGCAAGAGGCATATTGTTTGTAATAGACTTTACTGTGGTTTTTAAATTATTTTCATTCAAGTCAAAAAGGGACACATCTTTTCTTTCATGGAGCAAAATATAAGTTTTTCCTGAATTGCTTTCTTTAAAGTATAGAATGTAGAATATGTATATATATATATATATATTTTTTTTTTTTATAGTACAATTACCATAGAAAATAATAGCTACATCGGACAACAGGTCAAATCACACAGGATAACAGTCAATTAATTTATAATTCAACTAGTTTAATCTCCACCTCTTCAGATGGCATGATTCTGTTCTGAAGTTCCAGCAGCTGAAACGCTCATTTACAAAAATAGTCCAGTGTTACTTGGTCACTAAGGGGTTGTCGGTGGTGAGCCTTTAAGGTTGCTGAGAGCTGCGTGAATCCGGAAGTGCAACCTGGATTCCATGGAGTAATCTTTATAATTGCTTCTGTAAATGACCGAAAAAAAATTATTAGCAAGATGCCCTCCTGTCACAGACGTGAATCAATGACAAACTGCACTTCTAGTAATAACCACACTTACCAACAATTTGCTTTTTAGTACTCAAAAAGGGCATGGTCCAAATAGGAATGGCCGCATCCAAATGTTTTATACAGTCGGTGTGGCTTAATTTGTCCCATTTTAAACTATGTCTGGTCATAAGTCTTACAGAAATAAAATGTAAAGTTCAGATTTTTTGGCTCTGTATTTATTGATTTGGAAACACAATAATCCACTCTGTTTCCAGAAGAACCTTAAAACAGCAGCAAGGTGTCAGTTTGTGATATCGATTGCTTTATGCATTCGTGTAGGTGAGCTCATAACATAATGTTTTGTACAGGGACTTGAGATGTTGGTAGCCTAAATCAGGATGATGATCGTGGAGAGCTATGTAGGTATTTCCCTGTTGTCCATTTGCAAATCAAACTCTTCTTTGTGAATGATTGAATTAGTCAGATATTTTAACAGTGCAGGCATTAGGCGGCATAATGTCAACCATCCAGTGTTTTTAATGCACCCACACAGAGTACCGGCCACTGAAATCTGAAGTGGAGAAAAAGCAGCCAAGCAGTTTCTTACACGTTAAACTACTGGCTACTACTCCTCCATATCAATGTTACACTGGGAGTGTGGTGCTTGGCTATGAAGTTACAGCTAAGCGCCACACTTCCAGTCCTTGGAGAAGAGAATGCCGCCTCAACCTTTCCACCTGCAAATGTAAGTAGTGAGTGTGGGTGCAATGTAAGGGGGCACTTCTGAGAGAGAAGGAGCCATCTAGAGTGCCCCCAGTGTGTGCACTGTCCCAGTGCCCAGGCCTCCTTACCCCACAGTTCTGAAGATGGCTTGTATAGAACTTCATATAAATGGCTAAGTTTCTAGCCATTGCAATCAAATATATTGACAGATCTCCATTTACTACTTCTAATGGCAAACATATAGAGGATAAAGTATGTAAAATAGTACTTACTTTGCAGTTTCAATGAACCGTATAGCTTTATCTGTATAACCTTGATCTTTGTATAGAAGTCCCAGCTCATAGTAGGTAAACGGGAGTAAATAGTGGTCATATTTAAGCCTCTTTTCGCTGAAATGTCAGACAAAAGAGTGTAATAGTCATTTGAAAAGACATTTGCCGTACATAAATAGACACTGTGGGAGAGCACGAGAGTGCTCCCATTTGTCAAAGATTACAGTTTATATTTTAATATCGGTGGTCAAACACAAAAATAATTTATTATCATAAGGAAGGCATAACATTAGTGGTGTGAACACCAAAACTTTTGGGAACCAATGCTATACTTTATACAGTGACAATTCAGAATGTAGATGTTGTATAAAAATAAAATGTTGGAAGTGCACTTCGTAACTCGCCATACCTCTGTATTACTTGATTGAAACAAAGCTCAGCCTGCAATAATCTACCCAGATGTTTTAAACAAAGACCTTTCAGCAACTGGACAAGGCACTGGTCATCTCCAAAATATTCAGTTGGATCTGAAAATTAAGAGGGGGGGGGAAAAAAAAAAAGGTGGCAGTCAATACATGTGACACAATGAACTGGCCACTAGTCTCATAATTAAGAAGATAACATTACATTATATACACACACAATATATATTTATTACACCGACAGGACCCCAACGGCAGTACAGCCTATGGCTATGGAAGTGGGTACATAATATCAATGCAGCTTCCATTATCCATTCACCTTTTTTTATAGTAAAATAAGAATACACTTAAAGGTGAACTCAGAGAACTGCTAAACCACAGAAATGCAAATTTGTGATCCAACAATGGCAGTTAGAGAAGAAGACAAGTAAGATTCCTGAAAGGGTCAATATAAATGATTTAATTCATCTCTCTCTCTCTCAATAGGCTATGTATCCATGATAAACACAGTTATACACATGCACAGGCCACTTATTTCCATTTTAAGAGCAAAATTACACTTGAGACTGACAAGCGTCACAGAAAAATGTGTATGTGTACAATCAGCAAGAGTAAATCTACTGCTTTAGGTTATTTCAATATAACACGACCCTTTACACTTACTTTTTTCATTTTGCAAAGCAGTTTCAGCTTTTTCAATCGTAACCAGCAGACTTTCTGTGAGGTCAGACCTTCTCCCAGCTATTGTGAAGCCATTCCATACATACATCATTTCCTATAACATAAGAAGATTGAGAAACAAACACTATGAAATCTCAGAGTCCTGGATGTAATTCCCTGTATATTAAGGGAGAAGCAACCAGGGCAACTACTGAGAGCACTCCGGGCCTTTACCCATGCACCTGGTGGGAGGCACAAATCCCTGACCAAGAGGCAGCACTAGGTGGGGAATAATGATAAAACCATAGTTGCCTACTCTCCAGGAATGTCCGGGAGACTCCCGAATTTTTGGGAGTTCTCCCAGACTCCCGAGAGAGCAGGCAAAAATCCCGGATCCAGCTGTCTCCGTAGTTGAGGGCAGGGCTAAATGTGACATTGTGGCCCCGCCCCCTGCTGCGATTGGGCAAAATTGCCTAAGATTGACAGCGGGCAGAGCATAACGGTGCACCACGAGTGGCCACACCCCCTCAACGGACCCCCTCCCGGACAGCTGCCTTCAAAAGTAGGCAAGTATGGATAAAACAAAGCAAGTATAAAACTGCAGGCACTCATACCAACAAATCAGCAATTTGTTTGAAGCAATCTTGTGCAAGTTAGACAATCAAGGTGGCAAATGTCTTAGTGTTTGCTAATTATTATTGCACACTTTCAAATACACTAACCACCATTAGAGTTTCCCAGTCTACATTAAAAAAAAGTGTAGCGGTTTAGTCCAACAGACTCTGATAATCTATAAGTGCATTAGTAGGTTTGAATTATAGGGAAATAAGGTATCTGGGTTGAAGATTCCCAGTGACAAAATAAAGCACTGCGTGGAAACCCAGGACATAAAAATAATTCTTCAATTATGGCATTTTCATTCTAAGTCAGTTTTAGCATTAGTTTATAGCATGTGAACAGGGGCTGGCTGACTCAGTTCAGCAGCCTACTAGGAACATTTTATATGGAAACAAAAAATGAAGATAGCCAAGTGACCCACCCCAAGGTAGCCCAATATGGGCAGATGCCCCTTTGTCCCCAGCCCAGCCAGCCCTAGATTGTAACACAAACGCAGCAATGAAATGCAGGGGCAGATAAGTCTGTGCAATAGCACAATGGTTTCTGCTGATAGGGTGGCTTGAATGACTGGAGCGAGTATCCTTAGCCCGATTTCCTTCTCAGGGCCTCTGGAATTAGCATGCTGTCAGGAAAATTTAAATTATTTTGCCTACTGTTTGACAGATAAAATAGCCATACAATGGAACAAGTTACCACTTAATTCACACAAGTGAACATATGTCATGTACAGTATAACTCTTACCAAAAGTGGCAGAGTCAGTTTGACAGGGTTAGCAGCTGCATATCTTCGAGACTTCCTAACAGCAAATTTTTCTGTTGGGATTGACTTCCCAGCAATTCTTTGTTTCAAACCTTCTACTTGCCTATAAAAAAAAAAAAAAAAAAAAAAAGAATAGAGAGAGAACACTCTGAAAATAAGAAGCCATTCATATAGGCCACTCAAAGCCACAATAACAAATCATGGAGACATAATTACACATGTTTCTTTTGTCAGCAACAATACAAGTGCTTTCTGTTCAGTGAAGAAGACAAAGAATCCCTTATACTTTCATACCATTGTCACCTAAAAAGCAAATCTATTCTTTTTTTTTTATTCATAAGTTAAGCCAACCACCCACCCTGTCCTGCCTGGAGAGCATGGGCATAACAGAGGAGTCCTTTAAATAGATTCTCTTTTGAGTTTCAACTAGGAGAGTGGACAAGAGGGAACACTGGCATATTGGTGGAAGAGTCAATATCGTGTGACAGGATGGACCTCCTATGTCTCTCTGTCTGTTGTATTGCTGGGGACCGGCTGGGCTTGCCTTGCCACCGTCCCCTTTTCTTTATCCCAAATGTGCCCTCTAAATGCAGTAGGAGGGGCCTTATGCTCTGCCACCACTAGACTCCTTAGCAGCACCTAGAACCGCGTCCTTCTTTGTAACTCTTGATGCTAGTGTAATCCCTTGCTGGTACACCTGATCTCTTGCCTTCAGTTCAGAGTTGCTGTGTTGCTGTGGATGGTTCCCCCTGGCCTATCACACTTGCCAGAGCTGCAGGCTAGTGGCAGATTTGATTGGGTCTAATCTGTAGGTCACAGGAATTACAGCAGGTAAATAGGTGTTAAAGCAGGTTCCTTAAGCAGTGATGTTTATTAGCTCAGGAAGTCCTAAAAAGGACAGTTACACACACCAGTTCGTTGTACTAGCGATCTTTCCAGAAGTTACAGATGGTATAATAATACATTACATGGTCAAACAGTCCTCCTGTTATACAGATTTACACACGTTGTCAGAGGACAGCCCAGAACCCTGATCCATCCAGGCACCGAAACGTCTCATATCATATTAGATAATTTAACATCAGGATATAATCTAATCTTGCATCTAGCAAAGTTTAACTTTCACACAAACCTGATTTCCTCAAATTTGCTGACTATATGGTTCGGAGGTTTCCTGTCTCGCTTGAAAGACATGCTAACAGGTAACAACCCCCTGCCGGGCCTTCAGGCCAAAGCAGGCGTTTGTGTAAGAAAGGAGGAAAGGAAATCCTAATTTAAGTTAATTATTTTCATCTCAGAAGTGACAAACTCATTTCCTCTACCATAGCTACAGTACATTCCCAATACACAAATATAACAGTATCAAAATCAGTACATTTGAAATGATATAAATTGGCACACTGCACTAATCATCATCATCATCATCACCATTTATTTATATAGCGCCACTGATTCCGCAGCGCTGTACAGAGAACTCATTCACATCAGTCCCTGCCTGATTGGAGCTTACAGTCTAAATTCCCTAACATACACACACACAGACGACAGAGAGAGAGTCTAGGGCCAATTTTGATAGCAGCCAATTAACCTACTAGTATGTTTTTTGGAGTGTGGGAGGAAACCGGAGCACCTGGAGGAAACCCACGCAAACACGGGGAGAACATACAAACTCCACACAGATAAAGCCATGGTCGGGAATCGAACTCATGACCTCAGTGCTGTGAGGCAGAAGTGCTAACCACTTAGCCACCGTGCTGCCCACTAATAATTTAAATATATTTATACAATAATTTATTTATAAGTGATCCAGCCACATATCGCCTCAAAGTGGCTGTGCGCGCCAGAAGGGCTCTTAAAATCTCTCTGGGCCAGATTTGTTTTAAAACGCACGTGAATCGGGTATCGATTGGTGCGACATTTCTAAAGGCTGACAGCTGCGGTTCCCTCCTAACATAAGTTAGACGCCATAATCAAGTATGTTCATATATTTTCTACTGTGTGGCATAATATAATATGGGGGCCCTACTGTGTGGCATAACACAATTTTGGGGCCCTACTTTGTGGCTTAATACAATTTGGGGTCCCTATTGTGTGACATAATACGATTTGGGGGCCCTATTGTATGGCATAATACGATTTAGGGGCCTTATTGTATGGCATAATATGATTTGGGGGCACTTAATATCAATGGAGGGCACGCACTCAGACGTGAGGAAAGGGGGAGGTCTTAATATAATATGGGAGGTAGGCTATTACTTTAATGGCGGAGTATAGGTCGGGGCTAATTATTTAATGGGTGCTATTTTATTTGTGAGGTGATGGGGCAATTTAATTTACTGGAGGGGCCTATCAATTTAGGAAGGGGTGATTGGACCTTTAATTTAATGCTGGGGTGGTTTGGGGCTAGTAATTGAATATGGGTGTGAGTTTCATCATCATCATCTATTTATATAGCTCCACTAATTCCGCAGCGCTGTATAGAGAACTCGCTCACATCAGTCCCTGCCTCATTGGAGCTTACAGTCTAAATCCCCCAACACACACACACACACACACACACACAAACACACACAAACACACACACAAACACACACACAAACACACACACAAACACAGACCGAAAGAGACTAAGGGCAATTTAATAGCAGCCAATTAACCTACCAGTATGTTTTTGGAGTGTGGGAGGGAACCGGAGCACCCGGAGGAAACCCACGCAAACACGGGGAGAACATACAAACTCCACACAGATAACTCATGACCCCAGTGCTGTAAATGTGAATATGAATTATTTAGTGGTTGTGGGAAATGATTATATTTATTAAATGTAAATGATATTTAAATTTATTGTTGGGTACGTTTGAAGGGAGGGAAATAGTATTTCGATATATATAATAAATAAACCTATTAATTTAATGTTGGGGCTTTTTGGAGGGCAATGGATATATTTGTCAAATGTGAATACTATTTTAATTCTGGGGCTGGAGGAAGGCCTAATTATTAAACGTTGGTGCTATTAATTTAATGCCAGGAGTGGTTGGAGTTTTCCGAATTTAATAAACTCATTTTCTTCCAAATAGGGCCCACAACATTCCATGATCCAAACAAGCAGCAACTAAAGACCAGCAGCCACGGGTGGTGAAAGTGACAAGAACAGGTAGGAGAGAGCAGAACAGTCTGCCAACTCTCCTGAATCTGATAGAGCAGTCAAGAATTTGGGTGACTGTCTCGCTTAGTCAGGATTTGGTCCAACTGGAAGGATAGTTGGAAGGTATATCCTGCTTCACATTGTACTGCTCGTGAAGGCAGAACTGCTGCACCTAACAGTAGTGCATACAGTATTGCCTGTGTATTTATCTAACATTTCTCTAAAGTGATAACCATGTTACATAATAGGGGCAGGCTGGGTCGGTCCCATAGTGGGCTACCATGGGCTGGGTCACCTGCTTTTTTTCCCCTTTGAAATAGGCTGCTGAGTCGACGAGTCTTGCTCCCCGGGTCAAAATTTGCCAGCAAAGCCCCCCCACCAGACCTGACACAGCCTGCAGAGCAAGCCGAAGCGCTCTAAGTCTCACAAGAAATGTTGTGAGACTAAGAGCTTCCCTGTTCACATTACAGGAAATTCCCACCCAGATGGATGTCAGCAGCACCAAAAGCATAGATGAGCACAGTGGGCTTGGGGTGTCATAATGTGCCTGAGGTTGGGGTTGGCATGATGGCTGGGGAGGGCATATTAAATGTAATGTTTTATTATAATGTATGTATCAACGCCGCATGTTGATCACGTCCCCAACACAATGTAGTCATGCACTTTTTGCACAGTTTGTTTCCTACGCATTTATGGGTGAGGGCCTCAAAAGTTCACAGCACCCGGGCCCCAAATCTCTCTTGGTGGTCCTGTACATACAATTGTCGGATACTATGCTGCAAATAGAGAGTCAAGCTGTGCGTAATACATTTGTATCTCACAAGACACCATATAACAACCTTCTTTCCCATAGTCACCATGGTGGCAATACCAGGAAAAGGTCAGCACAGGGCGGGTAACAGACAGCAACCAGCTAATCCACAGAGGACTATAGTAACATACCCCAACACTCTGTAGCTATCCAGCTGCTATGGAACTAGATGTCTCTGAATACCTTCCAATCTATTGTGGGGCATGCTGGGACTGTTATTCCACATAAACTGGAGAGCCACAGAAGGTGTAAGGGGGCTGTTCCTCAAGCATACTTCCGTTTCACAGCAGCATGTTTTCATAGATTCTTTTATTAAGATACAATAAGCTTTCCAAAAAGTACTGTCATTATTATTAATATCATCATCATCATCATCATCATCTGGAACAGAGGTGGGCCTGCATGCTTTAAATGCCAGGGCTGATTATTAGTCCCAGTCCGGCCCGGCCACTGACTACAGGGAAACTCCCCTTCCCCACCCAGTTCCCTCCCTGAAATTTTAGGCTGTAATAAGTGTCCATGGCGTTCAAATATGAATGGAACGTGGCTGCAAGCTGTGGTGTATGGTCTAGTTTTGGGCATACAGAGTGATTTTGTGGATGATATGCAGAAAATCACCATTTACGTCCCTTGATAAATCAAGCCCTCTGAATGGATCTGGTCAGTGCTGAAAAGACATGTAAAATGGAAAGAATGTCCAATTCTAATAAAGCAGAACAAGATCTAGTGCCATTTATAAACTACAAGTTAACCCGTGCATGATACTCATGCATTCTAGTCAAATCAAGCTACTTAAGGTGTTAAAAAGGTTCTTGTCATGCATTTGGGTCTATCCCAGGCCTCCTCAGGGGAAGAGCGTTACTTCCCGACGCAAGCGCCGATTTTTAACATGGTTTTGTCCACATGTCACCACCTCATCATTTTTTTCCATCACCTCATCCTTCATCTTCATCGCCACATCCTTCATCAAGCTACTTAAGGTGTTAAAAACGCCCCACTGTCACCCCCGGCAACCACCAACCACTCCCAACTGTCACTTCTCCTTCAAGAAATATATAGGTCAGTGTATAACTCTTCCCAGCAGGTGGCGCTGCAGCTTGGTTTTTTTTTTTTTTCACACACGCCACTAGGCATTTATATAGTAGATACTCATAAGTTAAAGCTTTATCCTTACAGCAGCTTCAGTTAATTGGCTAATGGTGCTGTTTCCTGTACAGGACTGAACTTTGAAACGCAATTCAAGTTCCGTGTAGGGTGAGAACCGAAACAGCTGTCAGCCAGAGATCGGAACTCCGATATGAACAGTGTAGTGTAGAGCAAGGAGGAGTTCTACAGTATCAGTATAAAACTATCTCAAATCAAAATTGAATATGAACAATTTGTAGAAAATATTTCTCCAATCAAAATTTCTAGAAACTAAATACTGAACCCTACTTGGTGACTGTAATTGTATTTTTTTTTATTTTTTTTTAACACTGTTCTTACATAACAAAACCTTTTACTCCGATCGAAGTACAGCCTAACAATTACATCTGACATATTATAGTTGCCAGACTACAATGTCCTTGGCTCTGCATCTGAAAAATGATTATTGATTTCTACCATTTATTTTTGTCTGACAATGTGCCATGATATTTCTGATATACGGTTTCAGCATTACGTACGAAGGATGACTGGACTGTGAATAATTTGATGGCCGAGACCAGTTCTATTAAAAGCAAACTTTGTTGCAGAATAAAAAATGTATAGATCATCGTATTTCCAAAAAGATGCCAAGACATAAAGAAACCAACTCTCACCTGAATAATGCAACTATATCTTCTCCTGTGGTTTTCACAGCGTCCTCTGGAAGCATGCTGAGAATTGCTGCTTTTTGGAATACATAGGTTGCCTAAAATCAGAAATATAGATTCTTAAACAGTACAAGAGAATTTTTATTTCCTACAACAATCAGAAAACCCAGAACTTATTTTTACTTTCCTTTATATTTTAGTATTTTAAACAAAACAAGTTGTAACAACAAAACACGTAAACTATTTTAAAATAAAGTTTACAAAACACAGTTAAACAACCAGGAAGAGATGTAGCTCGTTTGCAGCAATTTTTTTTTTCTGCGTGACATTTTAGTAGATCAATTCGTCAACAGAACCACAGTGTACTGGTTTTGGTGGTCTGCCATAGCCAATTTATTTCATATAAATGCACAGCAAACGTATAAATCATAGTAAATGTACAGTGCATCCTTTGTCATTTGAAGGATGTGTGTTTAGGAGAGAACTAATTTCAGTACACTCTGGTGTAATAACAATTTGAAAGATATGTAGCTCTGATTGCTGAAAGTTTTAGAAGGGACAGCTCCTACAAAGTTATATCAAAAGACATATCGTTATAGCAACTGACTTGTTCTGAAAGTGGCAGTGATTCACAAGAATTACTGGTCAGCATTATTGACTTTGGTGGTTTTGGTGCAATGAAATTCAAACCAGTTTATCTTGCAAAGGGACTATAAATGTAGGTGTTACGTAACCAGTTGTGCACTCACTACCCACAATAATGACAACATCTCAGTTGAATGTACAGTATTCTATAAACCATGTATCTTCTATGGCACACAAAAAAGTCAGTTTTATTGTTCTATGCACTACAAGATACTCTTTATTAACATTCACAGCAAAACAAATTCTAATTTTTGCAACATATTATAAAACAAAAACTATCATTTGGATTTGTCTTTTGCTAATTACTCACAATTCATTGATGTACTGTATAATAATAGGTGTGAAAAAAAAAAAAAAAAGGACTGATATTAGAGGCACACGCTTTATAATAATACAAATATAACTGATCACTTGTCATCCCCGTTCCCAACCTTGTAAAAAACAAAAACAAAACAAAAACAAAAAGAAAAATTCTCACAACTTACACATACGTCAAAGTCAGTAAGGCTTCCTTTAAATCTAAAAAAAAAATCCAATATGGAGCTATAGATGTTGGTAGACCAACATTTTCAGAACTGTTCTACAAAATCTGAATTTCCCACGTAATTCATGTCTGAACGCAAATGAAATGACTCCCTACGCCTTAAGAGGCGGATCGGGGGAAGAGAAGGGACGGACTAATGTAGGTCATATACATTAAAGGCGTGACGAGACAGATGTTTCATGATCTGTGTTGCAAGTACGCTTGTTTCCATCCGTAGCTTTTGCACCCACTACAGGGCAGGTGTAAATACTGACTGATAGTGATGACTGACTGACACAGTATAGTCTTTGAATTAAAAATTACATGTATTCGGGCCAGTAGCTCTCACAGCACATGTGCATGCAACCAAGAAACTATGGACAGTACACTTTGAAAGCATATTTATATTAATGTAAACAAATTGTATATTATTTGAAAATATTTATAAAGGATTATACTATTAAGAGTTGTTATTTTATTTCATGATCAAATAAAAGTTTTACATGTTCTGATGTAACCATCTATTGTACATACACATGTGCGTATACTGTAGTCTGTTCTGTGTGGCTATGTAAGGCAAGCACTGTTTAGGAAGTACATGCCACCAAGATTCAAAATCGAAACTTATTTTGGGATATGCTTGGATATGAATATGGTCAGAACGAAGTTCAGTGTTCTTTTTAAAAACACAACTTAAGTGCAAGTTGCGTTCGGACATGTATCAGGCCATATATATTAAACACCATACCACAAACAAACCTACAACATTATAGTTAATATCCGACTGTCTGTGCTTTTTGTGGCTCCCTGTACATGAATATACTTAGCAATTTTATTTGTGGTCTAAACATTTTACAAACCACAAACAAAGCATTAACAATGTTCTGTCCATAAAATAGTTATATTCCAAACAAATTAAAAAAAGACCATAGAGAGACAAAACAAGGCATGAACTGTGGAGCTGCAGGCTGACTGAAAATTTGCTAGTTATAAAAATCTTTGATGATGTAGAAGACAGGAAACGAAGAGGAGTAGGAACAAGCTTTTCTGAAAAGCATAAGGGTTGCGAGACTGGGTGAGAGTCATGGGATAAGCTAAAAATGAGTTGTAGCTCCAGAGAATTCTTACATATATGTGAGACAAGAGTTGTTTAACAACAGGTCCTGGGATAACGGTGTTCTCTAGGTAATGAGCATGTTGTAGTAGTGATGTTATAATTATTGACAGAGCTTTCTGGGACATTAGATGGGTATAGAAGTACCAGTTCTGCTTGTGTAAGTTCAGTTTTAGCTCCCATACAAATAAACATGTCAGTGTCATTTGAAACATTGTTAACAAGAACATATCGACAGGGGTCATGCAGGTATATCCAGTGCATTATATTGGAAAAGAATGTTGAAAGGCAGTATAAAAGAAAGCAGAGGGTGTAAACTGCACACAGGAAATGTGGTAAATGTGGTAATGAAGTAAAAAAAGAAAAAGAAAAAACAAAAGTTAAACTGCCCTCTCTCTAATCTTTGATTAAAGTACAGATCCCTGAATAGTGAAAGTACACGTATGCAATAAAACAAAATCATCTGTGCAATAAGATACAGAACAAGCTTACATACCTTTGACCACTTGCTTTCCTTGCACAGCAGGTCAGCGTAGCGGTATGCCTGCAGCCAGTCTTGCTGAAAAGAATAGCACCACATCATCTCCCAGTAACAGAGGTGGTGAATCTGCTTCCATTCTTGCTGAGCAACAATGCATTGCTGGAAGGTTGCCTGCGCCTGCACAATAAATAAGAGGACAGATTGAAAATAGGAAAGATCTGGTCATCACTTCATTTTTTGCATCTATAAAAGCTATTAGTAGGTAGGGATAATAGGATTAATTATGTCCACTAAAGTCTACCTGTATATGTTGTGTAGGAAATGGTATCATACTAACATATCTCCCAACTGTCCCGATTTCATTGGACAATCATGATTTTAGGGCTCTGTCCCACCCCGGGAACATGTATGTCCTGTGGGTGGGAACGGGTCTTCTGTTCGCAGCTACTCTGCATAACTGGTGCCGTGCTGCAGTGTTTGGAGAAGAAGTGTGATTTCTGAGGGGCAGCCTAGTGCTTCACAGTGCTAGCCAGCCCTCTGGGAGTGGTCATGCCCCTTTCATAACATGGCCATGCCCCTCCTGATGCCAGGTACTCAAATGTTGGGAGGTATGTAATACACAATCATACCTTTACTGCCAAGACTAGTGTTCCAAAACATATGGGTGGCAGCATTTCTGGACTTCTTCAGGGAGGGGGGCAATTATTTAGTCTTCAAAAAGGGCAAAGTTGCAAACCCATAGCCTGATAAACCTTTGGGTTGTGAAGAGTGAAAATCCCAGCTCAGCTTTGAACCCAGAGTTATCATTTGGTTGCTTTGCTATAGATGTTCTAATTATGAAATCTGCTCTTTACTTGCTAAAATCAGTTAAGAAAATTAGCAGTTACTATCTTGTATATTTTGACAATGTTGTAGGGGCAAAACACACTGTAATGTTGGTTGAATGACAGAAGTATTACCTGTTCAAAGTTTCCTTTAAGTACATCTATCCGAGCGGCATAGAACAGAATTAGAGCGCCCTGAGAAGAGGGAAGTATTCACATGAAAAAAAGTTTATTTTATTTATATACAATATCCAAATGTATCCAAGTACATTAAAAGACCACCTACATTTGGAAATTTCTCGAGGTAGGGTTCAATAAGTGCATCTGCTTCTTGTAGATTACCTTCTCCAGTACCTAGAAATAGAATTGCATAGTCATGATTAACTTTATGAGCATATGAAAGATCCGAAGATAGCCAATAGCAGCTCTGGTCAGTTTATGAGAAGGATTGTGGGGAACCTATGCTATGCTAATATAGATGTTTTAAAGCAATTGTTCCCTTCAAACAACCAGCAATATTTTGTAGCTACACAAAAAAAGTTGGTTGGAGTTAAAATCATTTTAATGATATATTCTTTACCGATTTATTTGATGTCCAATAATCAATAACTGAAGGAGAGTTGACATTGCAGAAAAACAACAGCAGATAGCGGGAAGGGGGCGCATATCATGTTTAATACAAGAAAAGGGAAACTTTACCGCCCTCGAACATCACAAAATAATTAAATAACTCCATGTTGTAGATGTGTCTTTATTATATACAATATGTGTGCTGTATAAAATATAATTTTCAACTGTACAGTGGATCCTTGATAAATGGATTTACTCAGTCTGACACTGCTATTAGTACAAAGATATACGTTTTCATGCAATGTTTATAGTAAAACAAACCCTTGTACCCCCCCTCCCCCTCATCTAATGCGGATTACATTCCTCCCTCATTTATAATGAGGGCGGAATGTTCAGTATCATAGGAGGTCGGCATACGACTGGTTGTCGTCTGTGGCACCAAGCACCCCTCCCATTTTAAACTTCTCTCAATGCAGCAGTCCGCAATACATCCCTTTATAGGTTTTATACTACAGTTCCAGGTGCTTTGTTTAGTACTACTATTTCATCTATTGTACAAGATTAACATTAATCTAATTTAAAATGTAGAAGATGTATCAAGAATTTAGGTTTAGGAGCAGAAAAGTAGTAATAATAATAATAATAATAATTTTAAAGCCCAATGTTCAGTTATGTGCATATAACCCAAAAGAAGTGGCTTGGTGGTCATCCCAGTGTTGGCATGTAGTCTTGCACTTACCAAGTATCAGCGAGATGTAAGTATGATAAAAAAGGAGGGTGAGGGCACACAAGATGGCTCTCAAACTAGCTCCAGAAGCTCCTTCTTGCAGCTGGAAAAGGCCCACTTCCTGTCACACACAGTAAAGAACTGTTACCAGGCTGGTATTTACCATGTAACTATGGAAAAGCACGGCTTAGAGGACAGCAATAGAATAGAAATATTTCTACATTCACTTATTTAGTAGAGCCATGCATAGCATCTGCACGTGTGCATATGTGGCATTCAGAATTATAGGGCATTCTCTTTATGTTCATTCATAAAGACTTACAGTAGCACAATCTCTAACCTTATTTAGCCTTGATGGAAACAATTATAAATATGGGTTTTCATTTTATATTACTGTGAATGCTAATGCATTTTGCATTAGCATTCACTTTTTGTTTCAAGGTTATCCTTGAAACTAAATGAGGTGACTTAGTACCATGGGTCCAAATAAATGGCTATGTCTGAACAGCTTTCCTATGCCAGGTTGGACCAAGTATAAATAAGGATCATGTAATTATGCTTCATGAAAACTATGCTGTTTATATACGGCTTCCTGCAATATGGTCAGAGCTGTTCCTCCCATAACACGAGAACCTTGTCTCAGGTAGCAACATTCTAGGGGCATGAGAGACTTCCCCAGGCACTAGTCACTAGCCCACTCTGCAATGGTGCAGGGTAACAGTTTCAAACCACAAGCCTTACTGCTGTCAATACCGTGCTTTGACCGATGGGCGTGAGAAGAGTACAGATTGGAAGTACTCTCCCTCTCCTGTACCTAATCCTCTCAGGATTTAATACACCACAGTTGCTCCTGGTGTGAGTGCCCATGATTATAGCGATGAGGGAGAGATGTCGGTGTACAAGTGTTTCCTCACACAGTCTAGAAGGGGGGTGGAGAACACCCCTGGCTAAGGCTTTTATAAATATTCCCCTACCTTGTAGCTAAGGCCACAGTATTTATGGATGAACTATAATGGGCTAATAAAATACATCCATTATGTTCTAGTTTCCTATGTATGGTTCTGCAATGTAGTAAACAAATATGAAATCGGTTACCCTGTTTCCGGAAAATCCAATGAATTCCAGCAGCCTGAGAATCTTTGACGGTAAGAGAGAAAGCATCTGCAGAAACAAAAAAGGCAGTTGTTATCTGTGGTGGTGAGAGATCACAAAACATATACAGCAAAAAAGCAAAATTGTGGTCCACTGCTAATTAGACCCATTAACCCCTTTGTTGCCTGGTATCTGTACAAAAATTGTACTTTAGGAGGCTCTACCATATTTCACAAATTCACCATTCGTTTTGCAGGGAATCTCAAACTTGTACACAGGAAACATGGTTTGCATAGAAAAAAACCTTTCCTCTTCTAAATGAGGCAACATCTTAAGTACAAGATCAGCAAGGATTTCTGAGCTGTACAAGGTTTTTTTAAATTTTCCTGGAGACTGTCTGAGAAGCAAACTTGTTCTCAATCACGCATAGGTTAACACAAGGACATCGTTCAAAACAAGGAAGTAACACAGCAAAGTACGTTTACATTTTTATTTCTTTGTGGTAGGTTTCTATAAAATGTTGTGGTTTCTATTTTAAAACATTCCCTTATAGTTGTAAGTAGTTTATAAGATCTCTAACAACACTCTGAATACTCCCCGAACTGTTGCAACAGTAGAGAGTATTAACAATTAGATTTTCGGTCCATAGTAATGCGCATTATCGTGAAAAGTGCGCAGTATTGACGGTAATACGATACCACAATAACACAGATTTTCCTTCGCAACCCTATAGGGTACACACGAAAAAGCCACGTTATTGCGGTACACCTTTGCAGCCCATTTTCGGCGCATTACCGCGGACCAGAAACCTAAGTTAGTGCTGAGTAATAGTAATAGTTTTAATTTTAGAGAAAGTATCTCGATTTAGTGTAATGAATTTACAGTCTGCTTGTGTTCCATGATCGGTAATGCTACCGAGTGTACATCTTGTGCTATGTATGCACTTCTGGAAAAATTGTTCAGGAGAGAGAATACATGCAAGATGGGAGAAAGATGTGAGAAGGGTTTGCTGCTCACTAACCAGGCAATGGTGGTGGCCTGTGTTGAAAGGGACAGAGTCATGGGAGAGCAGGATCCTGAGGTAGGTAGGTGGGCAGTGGCAGAACTACAATTGGTGCAACAGGTGCGGTGCACCGGGGCCCATGGCGATAATGGGCCCACTGCACAGGGAACTCACAAGCTGTGGGCTCGGGTTCCCTCCTGCCCACAGCTTGCTAGTTCCGTCTCTGTAGCTGGGCTACAATTAGAATAAGGGGTAGAGTTAAAATAAAGAGTAGAGGAAAAGGTATTTCCCAATTAGACACTCTGCAATAAATATGCTAAGTTGGCTAATATTGGAGGATGTAGGAACCAAGTTCAGTCATTAATAAATCACCATTTCTTAAAATTTGTCACAATTGGTTCAGTGTCTTTCTTTAAAAGGAAAATCGGAACCAGGAAATAAATTCTAGACCTGAGAGCCTGACTTCAGTTGTCGATATATTATTTTGAAGATATTGTGAAATATATTGCAGAAAATTTTTTGATAACAAATGGCCAACTGGGTTGTGAAATTGCAGATGAAAATTAATGTAGATAAATGTAGGATTATAATAACTATGCCACTAACACTTTAAGTGGAATATAATGGGGAAAAACAGATGGGAAAGGACTTTGCAACAGTTACTCAACTTAGTGTTCCAGAGTCTTCCCCTGTAGCAGAGCCCGTGTAGAGGTTGAAGAAAAGAAGAATTAACTTACCAGACCAGCAAGCCAGCACAGGCAAGTCTGTGTTCTTCCTTACAGCCTCCCCAGGCATTGATTGATAGCGAATTTGAACAGATTCGCTGTCGGCCAATCAGTTGACAGGACAACGAGCCAATCAGGGCTCACCTCCTGTCAATTGAATTCTGGTGTCGAGCCAGTCTGTGTTCTCCACGCCATTGCCCTCACCACAGCTTATTTACAGCCGTTGCGTGTGGCACAGTAAGTCAGACGGCGGAGAGAGACCTGAGAGGAGTTCATTAGACAAGTCAATGAGATCAAGTTAGAATACTTGCAGTGAAGCAGTGGTGCAGAGCTCAAGATAGAAGACTCTGGGGCAAGCCAGAACCTCTTACAGGCTTGCACTCTGTTTTCTGACACTTTTGGGCACAAGACCTGTGTAGCATTTACTGGGCACAAGGGCGCTGGACCTGCTAGTTCATTGTAGGGCCCTTATTCCCTGTCTTTGGGTGCATTTATTATTCAGGCTTAGAAGCCTGTGGGACACAGCAGGCTCAGGCATAGCCTGTGACCAATATAATTTCAGCCACTAGGCCTGTGGGGGCAAATTAGGCATTAAGCCTGGCATCAGGTAGGACGTTAGCCCTGTCATTGAGAGACCGCTCCAGTCTGGTCTGCTGCTATTTTGATTGGCTGTTTGGAATTGGGCCATTTCAGTTAGGCTAGTACACTACGCCTAGTGTTAGAGGTTAATGTTGTGCAGCATACTGGTCACCGAGTGTTGTTAGGACCAGGGCACTGCTGCTGTTATTGTTGTGGTCAAAATTGCTCTAGAGTGGGTGGTACATAGAAGTATGGTAGACGACTCTAAATCAGGGCTTGATTTAGAGTCACATGTATCTTTCATTTGTGGTCTTTGTCCTTAGAGGAGGACCAAGGGTATTAACGTGCAAGTGCAGACCCAAAAGAAGCCCGCCCCTTTAGAACCTGCTGCAGCCTGTGGTATTGCTCTACTGCTCGACGATGTTCACTGCATATCTCAGATCGAAAGCACAAATATAACTCCCAGAAGTGGTCAAACATAATGCATAGATTGGCTACAACTCCCACAAAGAGGGTATCCCGTCTAGCAGCAACTAAATCTCATAAGGTCTGACCACATGACAAAGTAATTTTGCCTCACTTTCAGATCATTGGAGCATGGGCAATTCCTACTCAAACTTTTCGTATCAGAGTCAAGCATCAGATTAAGTGTGTTGGATTATACCAAATCTGAACCTCTTATCTCTAGTGTCACGTGTCAAGAGGCCAAGGTGAGTGCTAAATCGTATGTGAAAAACAGTTAATCATATTTAAACAGACCAGTTGGATTTTTATTAACACCCCCTTTCCATCCCCACACATTAAATTAGCTTACTATTTATGCCACCACCAAGGTTAAATGGGAGGAGCTAACACTCAGTCAAGAAGCTTTCAGTTCTCCCTTTATCTAGACGAATCTCTCACATCTTGCTTTAATCAGAGTTATCATAAACCAAATGATCTCTCCTCTGTTTTAGCTATGTAGTGTTCGAATACCAAGCCAAGTCTGACATGTGAATTTGTACAAACACAAAGACCTGAACTTATTAAGTGTAATCTAATATAGAAAATAAATCTACAATGCTTAAGATTAAAAAAAACAAAATTACATACAGAGATAGAATACAATAGTTTCTTGTGAAATATGAGTTTACCTCTACACAACAGGTCATAAAAGTTTCCCTTCATATACTGTACATACCAGGAATGACTCTTCTAAGTATGATATTTGAGAGAATATTTCCTGTGTCCTTATTTCCCTTCATTCAAACTTATCCCAGCTGCTCAGTCTTGTCACCCAGTTGAGATGTCCTGATGTATCACAGAACCACAAATATTGTGATAGGTGTGTTTTTGGATATTATTGAGAACCTTAATGTAACCTTGAAGAAAGGTTCCAAGAGGTTTTTAGCTTTTACGACCGTTGCCATAAATACGTTTTGGGCACTCATCTGTAGCTACACCTCTGGATATCTACCCATAAATACCTCATTGTTAGAGTAGAAGAATTTAGAGACCATTAAAAGAGACATCACCCTTCCAGGTTTAAACCCATGGTTGGACACAGTTCTGCTGAGCCACACCAAGCGAATATTATAAATTAAATTAAACACATATTTGCAGTGTTAAAGGACTAGTAATTAGCTTCCATATGACATCTAGTATAAACTGCAGTTCTCACTAAAACTTCATTATTTACAATGATTCAACAGCATGCTATGTAGTTAGCGATGTTATTGCAAGTACACTTTATCAATGTTTTGGGGTTTAAGGTTAAGATTGCATGTGGAGAAATCATACTGCAAGGGTTATGCAGTGGCAGCAGAATTGCCCAGTGTAGAAAGACAATATGATGTATGCTGCAACTATACATATTGGTACATTTTACTAGTTTTTAACAAAGTTAATAACATTTTAAATTTATCTTTAGAATAATTATTCCATCAAGTGGGTAATTGTAGGACCCATCTAGTGCTGATCACCAACATGCAAAGCTATTTGATATACCAACAGTCCCAGAACATGTTGAACAGCACCATGGTTATAGAGAGCAGAAAATTATTAGGCAATGAACAAGTTTTGCAAAGGAAATATTATAGACTAAGGGGTGTATTGGTCAATAGGCAAATCACTATATTCAACAAAAATTCATGTTTTTGCCAGAACTGGTGATTTTTTTTTTCCTATTTATCAAAGCCCCCAGACTATGGCTGGTAACAGCAATCACTGGTGGCCTTCGGCAAAGCTTCCACATACAAAGCCAGTATCACCAGGGAGTTGAGCGCCACTCAGCTGAACCCACAACCATTAATTGTAAATATTGTCCAATATAAGATTTCCTATGGCTGAAACAGGCAAGATAATCTTGTATAACGCAGGGTCTTATTTAGGGATCTATTTATCCTTACCAGATTGAAGGCTCCAATGCCTAGTTTAACACCTCCTTCAAACTGGTTGTGATTGTCACTTGAGTTCTTGTCATCTTGGGTCATCCCTAATAGAACTTGGTGGCATTCCCTATTGCCAACAAAAACAAAAAAAGTAACTGATGTTAATATACTAAACAAGACACATGGTTTGAGCAACAATAGTTAGTTTTGGAGAATAGAAAAGGAGAAAAATAAATTTACTTTTTGCAAAACATACATACTTGTAGATTTGGTAACTTGTCCTGATTTTGAGCCCACCTTTGATAAAGTTGATCAGGTTTTCATCCTGCAAATAAACCCATTGCATTATTTTTCACCAACATAAAAACATGAAGGCCGTTTCTACAATTATTATAGGCCAAACACCTAATGTAGGATCTTTTGTCAACAAACCTTCATTTTTCATAAATACAATTCATTTTAAAAAAGGGATCTACATATACAGAACATATTTAACTGCAAGAAATAAAACACTATAATTTCTGCAATTTGTATCAGCCACATTGAGACAGTACGGTCATAGAACATAATGGCATGTCCAATATTCTGAACCTGGTGGCTATTCAAAGTAATTCATTCCGTTACTCACCTAGTCCGACAACCTCCATGATCTCATTATCTTTAAATAATACACGTGTACAGTAAGTAATTAGTGTCATAGTTCAGAGCACCACTGTCTGACGGCCCTATTACAAAACAGGGAGAATCCTTGCCAGCAAGATACAGATAGATACCTGATACTATTTCCTTCATGTCAGACAAACAAAGGACACTTTCTGAACTAGGAACCATGAACACACATTGACCTCATTCATCAGACACAGAAACTGGTTATCCTGTGTATTCCAGAATCCATTTCTAAATCTGCCTAGTGCTAGTACATTATAACAGTACAGATTAACATATCATATTAAAAGATAATAACCAGCAATCCTACCAAAGAAAAGTTATCACAATGCATATAATACAAAAATACATGGCCTATAAAGATAGTCCATGCTTAACCATTTTAAAATTAACTAGTGTGTGCACTGTAATATTAATGTAGTGTAAAAACGTAATTTTGCTTAATGGCCGTTATTTCAAAATTATACATTTTTTACATATTCTAAATGCTAGGATTTTTAAATTATTTTTAGTCATAACAGTTCTGCTCAGTATTGCTATAAATGTGTGGCAGGAATTCTTTCAGAAAAAAACCCCAAAATATATATTTCACAGATGCAAATTCTTCCCATCTTGTGCTTACTGAAGAATGGACTAGGTCCATTCAGAGAAGACTAACATTTGTTCTTTACCTGCACAAACGTCAAGGCAGCCTTCTGCAGGAGGCACTCTGCATAGCAGATCTCAGCGTGCATTTCCTCTGAGAAACAAATGGAGAGCAGCAAAGGACAGGGTCAGAAAATGTGAAGAACATGTGATCCAACATCTGCTACCAAACACACAAACACATTAGCTGAAATTAGTTTCTGAGCACTGCAGCCAGAGGATCATTTGAAGAGGGATGGATACATTTTTCTTTTTAAGATTACTGTTCTGATTTGTGCATATACAACAGCTAAATAAACACAGCCCTCCTTTTTGGTATTATCACTGATCGAGACTCCTCATGATGTTGCTATGTTATTCTAGCTAGATATGCTTCTCCTTATTTCAACTAATAAAATCCTAAAACAAAATGTTTTTATTGGGTTTATAACAAGGTCTGCATAATATACAGGGACCTGAGAGGGTGCAACATCTCTTTCAATCAGTGATTGTAAAGTCATTAAGTTATTTGCCGTTATTTATGAAACCAGGAACATGGATGTGACAGATACAAGTAATGGACCCTTTACCATCATAGCCAGAGTCCCTGCACCGGGGCTAATTGGGCTATTTACAATAGAGGTGCAGGCCCTCTCATTTGCAGCCCCACCCCCTTCTACCCTAATGGCCGGTGCTAGTCTTGTTTTTTGTAATTATTTTTCCCCTTGGTCTTGGGGAGTCTGTGCTAGACTGTCAATCAAGAGCAGAATTTATTTTCTAGAAAGGCTCTTTGAACAAGAGGCATGAAGATACTGGTGTGTTTCTGTCAACCTCATTTTAGGATTTAGTGGACAGGGGCATAAGAGACCTCTTTTCTAGTATTGAGCAAGAGTCCGCAGGGATGGCATTTTTGCAACCCTGGGGGGCGGGGGTGGGTGGGGGGGGGGGTCACATTAATTCATTACACAAGGACTGGTAACATATAGGAGCTACTACCCCCCATCTATTAGAGACGGTGCCAAGCCTGGAGCTAATCATTGTAACAGGTCGAAACCACAATGCTGGTTCCCATTATAGTGATAACCATCTCAGGCTGCTTAAGCTCTGGGGCTGGTTTTGTAAGGGATGACAAGGTGTCCTGGTTTTGGGTGTTTATTTTTATTATTCTTGCATTTGTTTTACTTGGCAGCATTGGTCCTGTCTCAATAAAATGATTAGTGGGTCTTCAATATTAGGTTTCCCAACTAATGCAGGACCAACCATGCTTATAAAGACAAAAAAAAACCTTTTTTATATAAAAATACAAAAACACAGTGAACCATCTATTCCACTTTTAATTTACCTAGTAGCCCCAGAACTAGGCAGCCTAGGCTGATTATCCCTAAAACGGGGAATATGTGAGGTTCCTTTATTAAAATAATTTCTGGCTTCCAGTGCAGGGCTGGTGCCTATTAGGAGAGAAGGGGAGAGGTCAAAAACATTGAACTGAGACTAAAAAGTACAATTTTGAGGGGGAAAAAAAACCAAAAAAAACCCAGGCAGTTCTGTATAGGACAGATGCAACCTGCGTCTCCCTCGTCATTGTGGATCTAGCCCATATAATCTCAAAACAGCTGCACCAGTGGTTGTCCTGGACTCAACCTTTACTACATCTCTGCTCCTCCCTCATTGCAGGCAATGCTCGCTACCTAGTACTTCCACTTTCAGACGCCAGGAAATGCAGGAGGGTACTATTAATAGATTTCCGCAAAAATGAGTTTCACCTACTTTTCCGAATTAGTGTAGGCAGCAGAAGCAGCAAGGGGGTTGCAACGGACCTGCCTCTTACAGTCTTTTAAGCTAAAACTACTATTTTTTTTGTGGAAGAATAACAAGTTTAATCATTAGAATAAAGCAAGGAAATTGTGGAAATTTACCCTTTTTTTTATTTTTTAAATCAATAAAGACATTTAATTGAATCATTACCTTCAGATAGTTGTTCCCCTGTATGTTTTGACACTAGATTAGATAAAGACTCCACCACAGAATTTCTCTTCCTGAACCTAGCAAAATCACAAAAAACATTCTTAATGATAAAAAATAAATAGAATGTTTTGCACATCATTGTTTGAAGCTTATATGCAACTAAGGCACAATTTAGACATCTAAAAGCCTTCTCCATACAGAAAAGCATGGAAAACATCTATCATGTCTGGAGAGAAAAAAGTGCAGACGGATTGGCTCTGCAAAAATCCTCCCATCTTCTGAGAGGTGAGTGGACTCTTAGAGGTGCAGGTGAAATGGAGGTGGTCTGAAGTATTTTAGCTGCGCACCATATAGTTTATGACCATAGTAAACTTTTGTTTAAAGCCACCAATGTGGTGAAAACTGGCTGCATACCTCAATTAATATAGGTGTAAGTAGACATACTCTCTGAATACAACTGTATCCAATGCAGTGGGCCGTGTTGTAACGCAAAGCAGCAAAAAATAAAATAAAACTCTGATTACAGAGGTGATGGGCAACAGGCAGCTCTCCGAGCCTGCAACTGTACCCCTCCCCACTACCCGCTGACTGCTCTCGAGAGGGAATGGCTGACTTCTGTGTCACGTGACCTCCAGTGCACAGAGCAGGGAGCTTACGCAGAATATACGGAGGAGAAGGAAGGGAGTGCACATCACTTTTTGCAGGAGATAGGGAGAATGCCTATCTAAGGGTCTCTCCAGTGAAAGCTTCCTTGAAAGCCTATTTTAAAAAAGATGGATGGTAGCATGAGAAATTCAATTAATTTTTTTTTATTATTTAAATAAAATCATTGGGATTATTTTAAGGAATACCTTTTTCCCCCCTGTTTTCTGGGCTCTCAATTCCACTGCGCATACGTGAGCTGTCTATTCCCGGACACTGCCCTAGCAAATTGGTAAGATAAGGTAAGCTTCATTTATCCCAGAGAGTATCGCCAGACAGCAGAGTATCACTCAGCTTCAACAGTGTTAAATTAATTTCATTGATGATTGATTTTCTATGGCTTCAATAAGCATAAATAGAAGATCAGCCTTAACGCTGTATGTTAATAAATAGGCCCTAAATGAGAATGGAGCAAAACTCCAGAGCTTGGAGCTTCTGTAGCTACGCAACTCTTACTGCGAGTTTAAAATTTGGATGTGAAATGAAAAATTATATTAATATTTATATTCAGATAACAATAGTTATACAATCGTATCAAATATACAACATTTAATAATGGTCGCTAAACCTAAAAACCATATTTTTAATTAAAAACTAATAATGGCTCCAGAGCTATTTTGCTGCTATTCAGAAGCTCTGGAGCTGAAACAGGGGTTCGAGAAGCAGGAGGAGAGGGAGTTTGTCTTGACTCTGGAGCCAGCTGTAAGCTGGAGTCAGGGGCTGTAGGAACAAAAAAAATTCTATGGGGGGGGGGGGGGGGGAGAATGGTCAAAAGGCCTAGGGCTACTATAGTGCTATTTATCTCAACTTACAACAGTTGTAACAGTGACTGTAGATATTACAAAGACTCCCATTACTATATTAATTTTTGTTAGTGTTTCAGGGGTTGGCAAAAATGCTATGTATACATTAAGTAAATATTTTTAATATTAATTACCAATTACTACAATAGCTGTTAGAGAGATAGATAAATTCAGTAGTTCATCTTAAAAAATTTACATTTTTCATAGCCATTAACCTAGTTTTCATTCAGATTTCATTGGCAGTCTAATTCATTTGATAGGGAATATTTTTAAATCTATAATCTATGCCTCACTGGTTATGGTATGTGCTATAAATTTAAAATGCTACATCTCATGTTCGTTACTGCACACACCACACGAAATTCAGGGTAAACGTAAAGTGAATAGCCAATTGTTCATCATCAATACAGGTTAGTTATTAAATGTTTATGAACGGAACACTTAGAGTTTTTTAAATAAACAAATCAATCTGTATTAAATTTACACTAGGGCAATCAATATTAAAGAACATTTGGTTGTTATGCTAAGACCATCTATAATTTAAAAAAGTTTCACAAGTTTAGAACAGATAGCATGATTTCAGAAAGTAGCATGAAGGCTTCTTGTATAGAAGTTCATGGGGCGGGGGGGGGCAACTGCCCACTCAGTTCCTACACCCCTGGTTGGAACAAAGCTATTAAAGCCAGTCCAGTGGTGACCACCGTTAGATTTGATGTAAGCTGAGTTAATATGCAGTTATTTATTTTTGAAATCTAGAGCTATATTAACTAATGTTTGATGTATATACATTATAATATAACAATGTAGCCATGCTAGCTTTAAGTTTTATTAAACATAGATCCAATATTTTAAATTGACAAAGACCATTGTAAGAAGGTCTACCTTCACTCTGAGCAAAATATTCATATCATTCAATATTTCCACAGCAGCAAATATTTTTTAAATACATTGTTTTAGCTTAAAAAAATAAAAAAAATACAAAAAAATACAAAACACCGTACCTTTGACACGTCTGTAAAGCCTCTTTCATTGTGCCAATTCCCATCTGGATATCTTGTGGCTCAAATGTCATTGCTGACTGCATAACCAAGATGGTGCTATATCCAAGAGCATGATACATGCTATCTCTAGCCCTGTGGAGGGAAGAAAAAATATTTACATTTGTGCTAATCTGCTATGAAATAGTGTTAATATTTAAAAATAATCCACCAACATCATCATCATCATCATATTATAAAGGCTTGAAAGAGATCATATTTTGTTTGGCTTCTGAGGAAAACGTAGCCATTAGTGTTTTGAAAAATCTATGCCTGTCAAATGGAATTTAGACAGAAGTGTCCATTGCTGTGCCTCACACAACTTCCCTAGCCTCTCCGTTATCTACGTAGCCTCACATTAGCAGCTTACTACATGCTTTCAGGGCAGACCCAACATACATGTAGCACAAATCAAAGCTTAGTAGCACGATTCCTTCAAAGAAAATTCCTACTACCCCATACATGTTATATTTGCACAGATAAGGATTTACCAAAATCAACCTATTTTTTTTCCCCAGCACATACATTTATGTGTAAATACTAAGAGGTCTATTTATCATAGGGAGAAGACCCCTAAATCCGGTGAAAATAAGCGTTTTCACCAGAGATAGGGCTTCTCTCCATTTTCCAAGCCCCGAATAGCTATTGCTGATGATTGCATTTGCCAGGCTGCCTCCTGTGATAGGTTTCCCGTGTTTTGCATGGGAAAGCTATTTAAGAAATAAATTCATGTTTAATAAAGCATTTTTTTAAAATTTACCTTCCAGATCAGTTTATGACCCAGTAATACCAAGTCACACATGCATAGAAGTGACCCTTACTGGCCAGAGAAGAGGTAAGTCTCTGCTTACCGCTGCCAGCCAGTGTTGATTGGGGGCTTAGCATTGCTCAGCAGCCCTAGTGACCTTGTAATGATAAATAGCAGTGATGGAAGATTTTCAATCACCCCAACAAGCTTTTTGTTAAATAGACCCCTAAGGCTCATGTGTTTTAGTATTCAGTAGAAAAGTCCGTGTTTTTACCAATGGCAATCTTTAAGAGTTTGCTTTCCCTATATTATTCAGGCAATAAAATATATATATATATATATATATATATATTAATTTTACTGGTTGAAAGTATGATTATCTATATACATATAGAATGTTATTACTTTGGATACTAAAACATTATCACTGTTATATTTTGTCAGTGGTAATAACTTGGACTTTGTAAACCTTTGTATCTGTGTCAGTTCAAAATAAAACATTTCATTTAGAGATTACAAAGCTATTATGACCTGCATGATACAAAAGGCAAAAAAAACAAATTGAAAAATCATTCGTTTTTTTTTTAAAAAAACCAAAACAAAACAAAAAACAGAAAACCTTACCATGGGCGTAATAATTCAAGAGCTTCTGAAAACTTATTATTTAGAAATAAGTTAAGAGCCATTGTGCATTCCTTCAGTGCATTTCGGAGATCCATCTTGGAGGCCCTAAGGAACAATTCATGCAGATTAGTGAAGAAATGTTATAGTCTACAGCAATGACCTTTTAGGACATGCCAACCATGTACTTGAATAAAGCAAAATCCTCACTTAAATTAAAAAAAATGTAGTCAAGTACATACATTTCAGTTGAAAAACAGATGATTATCTGGTTAGAACAAGCAAAAAACAGCATGACAAAATAAGAAACAAAAAATACAATGGCAATGTAAAAATATTGAGCTATTTAACAGACATGCAATATGAATTTTGGCAGAATGCAATTTTTCCCCTGAAATTCAGCCACAGAGAATAATACCGCATCATCTGGCAGGAGAAGTCTAACAAGCAGGGGGGATTGGCAAGAAACTCACTTGCCCTCTAGTCCTCCAGTTTTTCGAGAAGTGTGTCAGCATAGAAACTAATTGACTTCCTTCTTTGCTACAATGATTGCAATCAGTAAGTAAATAACCATATAGCTTCTATTTATAGAGTCATTTTTCCAAACCAACAGTCCTGTAACACTTCAAGAGCAAATATAGTATTCTTTAGAAGTACCTTTGCTAGCATTTGATTTGCTACCTTTAAATTCCACCACCAGGGGTGCTGAGATAAGGGAGGGGTACGGATTACCAGAGCCCGGTCGTGCCAGGGGGCCCAGGCCCCCATTGCACATTACCAATGTTTTTTTTTTGTTGGTTTGCTTTTTTCCCTTTCGCTAATTTTTTTTTTTCTACTGCGCTTTTTTTTTTTCGTTTCCTGGGAGGGGTGGGGGTTGTCAGGAATGCAGTCTATGCGGCAGAGTCATTCATTCATATACCTGCATAGGCTGTCTAGTCTTGTAGTACAATATTCTATGAATGAATGATGCCCCCGCAGTGAGTACTATGCGCTTTGACAGTCTATGCAGGGACCGCACAGCCTGTCTGCATCCATCTCCGTAATGCAGTGGCTGGATCCTGGTCAGAGTCCCTGTGACATCAGCAGGTCATGCGACTGCTGCAGTCGCATGGTACACAGAACAAGCGAGCTTGCTGGATATCTTCCCATCCCTGTGTAGTGGAGAAAAAGGTAAGAAGGGGTGATGTGATGGGGAGGGGACATGTGTGGTTAAAGCATGTGGGCAGAGGGGGGGCACATGTGAGTAAAGTTGCTGGGCACATGGGGAATATGTGAATAAAGCTGCTGGGCATTTCTGTAATGACAGTGCTACAGGGCTGTATCCCTAGACTACGGGAGCCCTGTAGCACCAAATAATTGTATCATCAAATGAGGATATATTAAATTATTCCTTGCCTTGCGCTTTTCACCTCCTAGGCAACCCCCAATGATATACAGCCCCAATGGTATGGCCACAGCCCTTAGGCGGTGCGCCGCAGCTAAGCGCTGGCAAATAGCTTTTCTTTCTAGTCGACTATAGGGTGCCCCATGAAGTTGCTGTACCGGGGCCCAAAATTTCTCTTGGTGGCCCTGTCCACTACAGAACAACCAATTTTAAATATCTGACCAATTTTGCAGTACCATGAGACACCTATTCCTGCCGAGCAGCTGAGACAAATACTGCAATGGGGAGGGAGGAGTAGGAACATTATTAAATAGCTGAGGGTAAGTACTAAGAAAAGGATAGACTTCCTTCAGTGTTGTAATGAGTGCCTCAGCAATGTGCAGCCTCTGTATATATCAAATGTGTGGCAGTTTACTGAAGTTCATTGGCCCACATGCCTTCAGTAGAGGAAATATCCAAATAGAATTGTGGACTGCTCATCTTGGATTGCTACAGTCCCTTTTCATAGTTTCTGCAGTAGAATGTTATTGTACAAGTGTAGAGGGGACATACCACAGACCACTTGTATTTGCCCCAGGTTAAAAGCCGTCAGCTCTGGCATTTGGAAGCAACTATTCTATTTGGAGTTTATTTTCATTTTTTTCTTCTCTTATGAAAAATCCTATATCCAGTTGCTATGTAACCAGGAGGCATAAAAAGGTCTCTTAAAAGGATCAACACAGGCTCCATGGTTTCCCATTCTGTTACAAAAGCCTGCAATAATTGGAGTTGTTGATTGTCTCTTGGAGTGGTATTGAATTAGAAGAAGACTGCTCCTTCTTGAGCAATGGGTGTCCTGATTGGAAGAGATTTTGGGTCATTCTTTTAGGCATTTGAAGGGGGTGTCCTTCAACATTTTGGTATGGAGTCAAGTAATTTAATTATTGTATGGATTATCTTTCACTTTCACTGCCTGAGTCTGCTATACATTATGTGAGACACTCACAGACTCATGGTGTCAGTCTAACAAACTTTACATCACTAGCTGGAACACCCTAGGGTAAAATTGCAAAGCCTACAATAACCCCAATAGAAATCTAACAGCTACAGTACTTTTGTTACCTTACAATAAACAGAACTGCATAAGTTTCCGTGTAAATATTACTTTAATTGAGTAGTTTATCCTGCATCTCTGCTTGATGCACATAGAATAATTAAATCTAGAATAGTATATTCATTTAGAGTATATGTACATTATAAAGGGGACATTAAAATCATACAGTGTTTTCAATTTGTTATAAATATGTAATTGGCTCCTCCATATGTATCACTGCATCAAACAGTGACTTTAAAACAAGTGAGTGGAGATAGAAAATGCAAGATATATTCACTGGGTACATATATGAAAAGCATGAGGGGCAGAGGCAGGGAGAATACAAGATCTGGGAAGCCTTTTTGAATGAAGGACCTGACGTTTGGGTCAACCAAGCAACTTGTTGATAAAGCAAGGTAATCTTATTTCCAACACTATTTAAAATACACTTTAAAATAACATGATGAAGTTCCAGGCACTTGGAGACTGACATGTATTTAGCAAATTGAGTTATTTACCAGGCTCTAATAGGCTGTGGAGCCTTCTAAATGGTTTTCAATAAGTACTTTGTTTAGAAGTTTGATTGCCTGCCATTCTGCAACGTTGTAGTTCTATGAAAATAATTTGCAAACACATAAAATCTGTGTCATCACTTGGCTCTTAGGTTGTATGTACAGTAGATATTTGATCGGTGTTTGTTCGTTTTCATGCTGATGTTGTGTTACACAAAAGAAGGAAATCATTACGTTACAGGGAGGAAGGAATTCTGAAAGACCATAAAGGTCATCCATGTCATCAATGCCACTTCTGAAGGATCATATTTCCCAAATTAGTTTCAAGATAAAATACAAGTTATGATAATGCTTATTAGTTTACAATGTAATAAAGACTTATACTGTCTTTCCATTAGACCATAGGAGGATACAACCATAGGTACAGCACAACTTATGCCAAAGTGACACTTGCCATTTGACCTCAAGGTCAACGTATGACTCTTTGCACAGACACACATCTTCTAAACCACCTCATCCAGACAACTCTAGATGAATAAAAAATGAGAATAGTAACAGCAGTTCTAAAATGTAATGTTAACAGTTCATTATTACTATTCAATATATATATTTATCAGAGGGTGAAAGAACAGCTATTGCTGGCTGTAGACCCTGGCAGCATTTCGCTCTCTTTCCCAGGTGACAGCTTTGTGAAGCCTGTTCCACAAGGAACTCCGCAGTAAATGTTACACAATAACTGTTCTGCTATTTCCATCTCAGGGTGGCAAACACAAAAGCAAATTAATGAAAAATGCTTTTTAATAAACTTTTTCCCCCCCAATAGTTTTACAATGATTATTATTATTATTTTAATCTCTTTAAAACTACAGTATTTCTTTTCACTAAGTGGACCTGAAAGCAAAAGTCTAAGAGTAGAATTCCACTGAACATGTGCGAACTGGCCAGGCTGCTCGCCCATACGCGTATTGACAGATTGTCCTGGTGAAGTGGCGAGTTAACCCTTACTGCTCTGGGCCAGTATCATTGCAGCAGCTGATTATCACTCAGCTGCCTCGGCAAGATTTTATTGGTAAATTGTGGCAGTGACAGATTAAAGAAAAAAAATTTTTGGACGCTTTTAATAGGCCATTGTGTTAAATCATCAATATAACAAAATGCATGCCAATAATTATAAGCTAAATTACTAATCTTTTTATTCCTTTTTTTTATATTATATTAATAATCCTTTTAGAACACAATAATGACCTGACTGGGTTAAAGCAACCCATCCAGCCAGGGCATTATTGGCCAGTAATGCCCCATTCTGAAGGGATTGTTACTTGGGTAATGCACATGTTGGGAAGCAGAGGATATGTTGAACAGTCCAATGCACTCCTAAAACAGTAATAATTTCAAGATATCTTAGATGTAGAGTTTTAGAAATTTAACTAAATTCAAGGATTTTAATACTGAACCTTTACAAAATCCTGAATTCTAACTATTTCTTTAAACTAGAGAGTTCTTTAAGGAGAGAAGCTGTAACAGATTTACATTTCATGATTGGTGATTTATGTTCGTGTTTCCCGGTTTATCCTAGCAGTTAATACACTGCTAAGAGATCAGCAATTAATCCCACATCTGGTTCATCAAAATAGTCCAAACTACAATAAATAAAATCAGGGCAGCTTAATGCCACAGAGTTACATTTAAAAATCTGTATTTCATAAAGTGTGCAAAATGCAATAAGACCTTTGGCTTTTTTGCAACTAGCACTCATAGGGCTCTATTTATCAAATGGAGAAAAGCCCTATCTCTGAAAGGAAAAGGTGATTCGGGTGGAGATAGGGTGCTTCCAATCTAAGGGTCATTACCAGCGAAACAATGCAAAACCTATTTAACAGGGATTGTGGCAGTAATCCTTCTGATATTGCAACCTCTGGATGGCAAAAGCAGGAAATAGACCAATGATTTTTATATATGAAATAGATATGTTTGTCCGGTTATGCATTCGGACACCCTTGCATGCATTGGAATGAAACCAACGCATAGTTGGATCCTGGCCAGGTTTTAGTGGGGTAGGGTCTCGGTTGGACCTCACGTTGCTGTATGTTGGGCAGAACTTTGACCCGGATAGCCTGTTCTGAGGCTTCCACTGGATGGATTTGGACAGACACTTCACAAAGATCCCAGAAAACATACTAGGGGTTTGGGGTCCCGGTTGGCTCTCCCGCTGGGGTACGTTGGGCAGAACTTTGACACAGGGAGCCTATTCTGCGCCTTCCACTGAATGGATTTGGATGACATCTTAGCTGCTAATTATTTTTAAAATATTAACCGCTACATCAAACTCATTGATAACTTAATAATTTAAAGATTTAAACCTGAGCAATGCCAGGTACTTCAGCTAATTACAATCAAATTCTATTGGTCCTATGTGGATCAAGGTAGTATCTAGAAGAGTATAAAAAAGAAACAGAAGGTGCCTAATGCGGCCATAACACCAAACCACAATTAAAAACCACCAATGTCCAGGATCTGAAAGAGGAATTGAATGTGTTTGCAGCATATGTACTTTCCTTTACGCCCAAACTCTGATTTGAACACAGGGTGCCCTACTTCATTCTCAAAATATATCACTGCAGTGACAGAAGTTGATTTTGGTGCCTGGGTTTGAAATAGGAAATTTTTGCAGCATATGTGTCCTAAGTTTCCAATCCTCAATTTTGAATGAAAATTTAACATTTCACAGAGTGCCTAATTCTGCTTTAAAGTTTGGAGTTCTCTTCAGAAAGAAACTGGGAATATTCTCCAGATATAGTCAGATAAGCCTGATTTATGTTGTACACATTTGGTACAAGGCTAATATAAATATACATTTAATATTTTTTTTATAGTTTTTGAACAAGTGTAAGTCTGCGCATTCAGTTCACCTGTGTGATCATAGCCCGGTCACACATGTATATATTGCCTGTGATTGGCTGGGGGGGGGGGAAATCGCTAATGTGTTATCGCCGTCACTTAACAAAATAGTCACATAGGCAGCCGAGACTGTCAGCTGTCCCGGCGACACTGGCTGGGAGTAGCGATACTTAACTTACCACTTTACCGTGCCAGTGTCTTGTATACATTTTTGCTGGAGATATGTATTTTTCGCCATTTAATAAATTGAGCACCTATGTGAGGTGTAAACCTCCCCTGCATAGGAAAGGGTTAATTTGGTGAGCACTGAGTTTTATCCTGCTGTTACCTGCTCCTAGCAATCTGATACAGCATACACAGATCATGCCGCTTTCCCCACAGCGCATGCTCTCTGTATTATCAAGTAACTTCTCCACATCACATCTCCCTCACAATGAATGTTATCCATCCTTATTTATAATATGGTTAAGTGAAAAATAATGCAAATATAATTAAGCAAAAGGATTAAGACACATTCAGAAAAGGCACATCTGAGATACGATATTGAATGTGAAGATGTGGCTGCTGCTGACTCAGTACATAGAAAACCAGGCATATTCCTCTCCCCAACACTGCATAACGTTAACGCTGGACAGTTTGCATCAACCAATGTTTTGCAATTCGCCAATTTTACTTTCTTTAATAATTACTTTTCTTAGTAAAGATGCTAATCTTCCATTCCCTTTTGGTGGACACCAAAAACCAGCAGCTGTTTTTACAGAGAAGATTTCTGCTACGTCAGATTGAAATCACATTTTTCCTCCCACCCCTAGTAAGCAAGTCTATGCAAGTTGATGCATGCACAATAATAAGAGGTCCCTGGTGAGGCTGCAAGCAGAGGGAGGGTATATGGAGGAGACGCAGATGCTCTGCATGACCTCCCAGTCACAGTAGTGTGAAAATAATTTTGTAAAGCATGATGCATCCTGACTTCTTTTAGAAGCAGAACAATGTAATGACACATAACATAGGCAGGTTTTGTCAAGGATTACAGAGCATGAGAAATGTAGTGTTGGGTGAGAGGCTGCAAGTAACCTGAGTAGCAGAGACAAACATAAGTATAAAAATAAATAAAATAAAAACAGCCATGTCATTCTGCAATGGTTTTCTAGAACGTAATTACATTCATTTCATTCCAGGCATTTCCAAGGTGAAATGTGAAGGTGAAGAGGCAGATGTACATTATAGGAGTTATTTTCAATTTATGACAATTGTGGCAATGCAGAATCCAGTACTATACTTACAAGAAGAAAAGCGATTTCACAATGCAGCTGAATCCTGCTTGCTCAGGTCTCCCTCTGTACCAAAAGGGATATAAACCACTGACACCAGGATATGTATATTATGTAAATATACATATATAAATCCATATACTTGTATGCCCAGGTACGAATTGGGCAGTTATAAATTAGTCATGAAGAAGAAATGAATAAGTAAAATTCACAGGGTAGCAGCTGGCTTGGCAGGGGATCCCCATCACAGCATTTGAAACAAATGTCAACTGAAATAGCAGCAGGTCGATGCTGGTACACTGGATGATGCTCTTTCGTCTTTGCTCAGGAGGGATGCTGGGAGATTTCACCAGTCTGTGATGCAGCCTAATTCTAATCCATCACTCCAACTACAGGGCAAACTGAGCGCGCACACACAATATATTGGTGCCTAGATATCTGCAGTACTCGTACACTGAGATACCAAAAGGGATAATGTAGGTTAATCCATTCACTCTGTGAGTGATGTGACGAAAGCAGATTGTATCCATATGTTATGAAGCTGTATGTTAATGAGCAGGAAATAATCAATGTGAAAGGTCCCAGGCTTGTCATCTCATATGATGAAACAAGAAGCATATGAACAAACTGGTTGTAGAGTTTGTTTTGATACACAACATGCACTGTGATGACTGATTGAGAGGGAGAGGATGCAATAAAAGAGACAATACACAGACACAACGAAAGAAGAAGAAAAAAAAAAAAGAGAAAGAGAAAAACAAACAGACGGGAGGGGAAAAATAAAGCCAGACAGAAAAAGTGAAAGTGTGAGAAAGTGTGGAAGAAAGAAAAAGAAAGAAGAAGAGTCATGTAAAAAAGTGCTCCCTCTTTCACAAAGTCCTAAAGTGTGATAAATATCTTTAATGATAGAGTAAAATCTGATATGGGTTATTTATCACAATTCATTCAATAAACCAACATAAAGAAGCTATATGTGAAAAAGTTGGTACACCCTATAATTCAGTAGGATGTGCTTCCACTGGGTGGAATTTCCTCAATACGCTAGTCTTCAAGCTTCAAGTGTTCTCTAAAAACCCCCCTCTTCAGACAAGGCTTATTCATTTCTGCAACAATCCTATTAACTTCCCAAGGGTACCCACCCTTTTCCACAGTTCACACAAGACTGACCAACATTGATGTGTGACTGGATGATATAGCCCACCAAGAACTTTTTACGTTTGCAATCTGGCTGGGCAAATATTAAACATGTAGCACTTACCCTCATGTGTCAAACTCGTATTGTCCTATAGATTTTAAGCTTGCAAGCCGGGTCTCTTATCCCTCTGTCTGTAATACCCAGTCTCTTTTTATTAATAGGTTAGTTCCCAATTGTAATGCACTATGGAATATGCTGGTGCTATATAAATAAATGTTCGTGAATTATAATAAATAGAGTACATTTTTAAAGTTTAGGGTTTCATTCTGATGCATCCTATCCTGTACTGCAATGATTTTGTGGGATAGAAGGGGCTATCACCTGGCTACCTTTCCAGGAAATTCACACTTGTTCAATCTTTTTTTGATAGTAGAGTTATGAGCTTTAACATTTTCCATGTTAACAGGGGCTTTTAGAACCCTGGATGCAGTTTTTGGGTTCCTTGCAATATCTCTGAGCATCATACAACGTAATCTTACAGTGAATTTGCTGGGACACCCACTCCTGGGCAGATCTGAAAAGGCCTCAAATAGTCTCAATTTATAAATATCTCTCATTGTACAATGGTGTCATTCAAATGGTTTAGAAATGGCATTCTAACCATTTCTCATGAGACTCAACAATTATTTATCGGAGATCATAGATTGTTTTAACATCATACCAAGGAGAATAGAAGACAGGAAAATCAAGGTTCATCATATCTAATAAATGCATATAAACTAGTTAAATCTACTTATTTATTATGTTGTACAGTTTTTACAATTTTGCTTCAAAAGACTGACTGGGACTTTTTGGGTCAAGTGATAATACAATTTTTTATATACACTATGCCATAAATCTATTATTATGTGCATAGCTTGCTGTACACGTGTGTAAAATGCAAGAGTTCCCTGCCCATCCAGGAACATCATGGCTGTGCATAGAGCCAAAACAGGCAGATCATACTAATATACTGTATTATTACTAATATACTGTATATGTGGAACTACTTATCCCATCATACGCCTAAGCACTGTGTCCTAGGAGCAGCAGCAAAAGCTTCCAATTAAAACCTGGTTCCAAAAGAATACTCACCTGGTGGTCTGTACTTCAGGTGCGTTCCCTGACATTTTGCACATGCCCACTGCTGCTCTGCTCGCTCCTTTTTATAATTATTAAAAAGGCCAAAACAAAAACCAGGCAGGAGAAAGAAGAATGCGGCAGATACTGCTGCAAATCACCTTGCTCCTTCTGATCTAGTCTTTTTTCTAACAGGTAGCATTTCATTGGTGAAGTGGGAGCAGCCAGGAGCGAGCTGAATACTCCACTCAAAACTTAACTCAACTTTCAGCTTTGTGTGGAATTATCCATTATCTTCTACTTATCTGCCTTTTTATTTGAAAAACAAACTTCAAAACTCGCCTATAAAAAAACAAAAAACAAAAAGGAACCAACCCTTAAAGTTACAGTCACATGCCTCCTGTACCTGCATTTGTCTACGCAAGAACTCAGCACTGGCTTACCTAAAATAGCAGGGAGTACGAGTGTAATACTTGTCAAACGAGAGCACAGACAATGTAAATACTATCAAGTGTGCCAAATTTCTTTGCCTAAAACGTCTCTAGTATTGCAAAGTGTTCACATTTGTTCTGCCAGCTTCACTACACAACACTTGTCTATAGTGACGCTATTCCACACAGTTTTCAACATACGCTCAAGGTTATAGCCAACAATGCAGAGAACATAGTCTAGAGAACTGGCACATAAAGTACAAATGATGTAAAGGAAACAGAAAAAATTACTTTATGCAATACTTTGTTAGCCATTACTAATTTTCAAGGCAGCTACCATTTACGGGTACAAATCGGTAGATTACGCATATCACAGTGCGATATCAGGGTGTGTTTTTGTTTTAGTTTTTTAGGAGAAAGTCCAAAATAATTGCATTTAATTTAAGCATATGCCCCAATACTTGAGAAACACCACATAATAAATTTCAAAAGTGTATCTATTGTAGTGTCACACAACGGAGTAGGAGGATGGTTATAACAATGTTTTTGTTTAATATGATATAAAAAAAAAACAACTGTTGATTACTTACACTGGTATACTTTCATATGCATCTTCAAAATTTTCCTGAAAGAAATAAAAGAAACAATGTTTCTTGAAAGATGTGTTCAATCAATGCATAAAAATGTGTGAATTGTGTAGCCCTGGCAAGCGTAGATCTTTGTGATCATATAAAAGAATACGAGAAGCAGTTATTGTTTAATGCAACTAGATATTTTTCTTACAAATATAGTAGGGACTAAAACCTGTATTAGAAAAAAAACAAAAACAAAAAAAACACTCTACAATGTTTAACAGCGTAGTTAATATGGAGGAGCAATTTATAGGTAAAATAAACCACTGAGGGCAGAAAATAAGACTATTTCACACTTGGACTACTGGAAGATAATCACGTATCTTCTTTACATGGCTTTAGCTATTAATGGGTCCTTACAATAGAGACATAGCAATTCACCAGAAATTAAATTAGTAGCATGGGCAACATTGTAAAACATTCACATAAAACAAGTAGGCACTTGTGAGGAAACAAGGTATTAAAAGTAACAGTCTGCACCTGGTATCTTAAAGTGTGGACTATAAAAACATACTTTTTCTAGCCCTCTGGTTCCCCATATTTGTCAATCGTATTTACACTTGTATATATTGTATTTTTTAAAAAGGTAATATGTCAGGCAGCATGGCTTTCTTATTTTGAGAGACTAGTCTATTGTTTCAGCATAGGCAAAAGGATTGTTGTACATTCATACATGAATGTTGGACATCACACCTTTTCCCTATCATGTGTTAAGTTAGAGGAAAGGTCCACAGATAGAGTTATTTGTTTAATTACAGAGGACTACATTTTGTATTTAAAACATACTTGCCAACTCTCCCGGACACTCCCGCATTTTGCGAGAGTCTCCCGGACTCCCGGGAGAGTGTGTCAATCTCCCGGATTCTGCCCACTTCACTAGGAAGAATTAGGTCCCAAACGCCGCGATTCCCGCTGAATCGCTGTGTTTGGCCCCGCCCCCCACTGTCAAATGACGCGTTTGCGTCATTACTTCACAGGGGGCAGGGCCAAAATGCCGCAATTTATTTATTTTATTTTTTTTGGGGGGGGGGGGCGCCCCCTCACGCCCACCTCCACTGGCAGGCTCCCGGAAGAGAGCTGAAGAAAGTTGGTAAGTATGATTTAAAATGTAATGTGATCTCTCCTGTTTAAACAAACTCTGCTTTGTAGCCATAGAGCAATATCAGTCCCTAAATGTATCAAGAGAGAATCATCTGCTATCTGTGAAATGTTAAACACAGAAAAGGACCAATTAGACAGGTCCTGGGACGCCACAAAAAGTTACTCCTGCCTTTAAAAGATAGCTCATAAAAACAGAAAATTGGCATTCACTACCCAGTGATAGCTGAAGTCAGGCTGGCGTTGAGGCTTTAGTCTCTGTCAGGTGACAGAGAAGAGACAAACTGTCCCTGGAGTACTGCCTTTGTCATGACCTTTTACTCCAGGCCTTTGGGAGCTGTAGGTTCAACAAAAGTGGAGTGACAGTGACCCAGGACCGCTGCCTTGCTGGTAGTCTTAAAAGGGAGAGGTTCTGTGTCCCAGGAACATTTTGGATTGACAGCACCCCCCCCCCCCCCCCCCCCCGAGATTGGCTAGGGAACTGGTGAGATGTTTTTAGTTTATATACCTTGTATGTTTTCTGTATCAGACTGTAGTGCTGTGTGTTGCATGTTATAATTTAAATATTATTATTGCTGTTTGGTGCTACCATTTTGCTAAATAAACTTCTTTTTTTATTCCTGATATTTGCTTGGGCGATATTGAACCTAGTATATGTATCGGCCAGGCCATCTCTGCGGCACAGAGCGACACATTAAGCCCGGTATCGTCACATGGTACTGCGTGTTTGGTACGCGATCGATGAGCCCCATAGCAAAATGTGGACTATCAGGAACGCTGGACGATGCAGTCCATCCTTCCACAACCTCAACATTGCTCTTTTGAACATAAGCGGGGTCTTTTCCAGTGAAACCCTGTGCCGGTCCTAACTGCACAGGCTCTGAGATGATAGTAGATACAGGCAGTGTCAGACCTACAGCCGTTGCAAGGTGTGTAAGGTGGCTATGGGCCCCACTCACCGCTGGGCCCCCTGCAGCAGCGGTAGCTCTGACACTGATGCACTGTAATTTCTCTGCTCATAATTACTTATATCAACACCAAAATGTATTATATTTTATTTCTGTGTTTAAAACATTGACACACAAACAGAGCATTTCTGCTTTCTAGTAGTTATAAAGCAGCCACGGTTGTTTTCCATGTCTGGCAAATGTACTGTTACAGATCTACCAAAGAACAGATTTCACCATAGGCAATATCTTGCACTAACAGAAACCAACCTTCACAAAAAGCCTGGTTCTACTGTATAAATAACTGCAGAAGAGAGGAATCAGAGGATTGTTTTCATTTGAGATGGTAATTGCAGTATAGACTCTACAACACATTTGTTTTCAAACAAAAGCTGCCATGTCATATTCCCATAAAACAGACATACATAATTCTAAACACAGTCCGATACATGGCAAACACACAAAACATAAAAATAGAGTAGTTAACAAGGGAGATTGAAGATGGCGGAAGGTTACAATAATGGGATTAAAAAAAGCACCTCCTGGTCAAAAGTGACACCAAATTTTGTTTGTTTTTAAATTTAAAAACATCACCTAATTTACAACTGGATGTTTTTATACACCAAGTTACATCTAAACGTTTTAATTAGGTATCTAGCATTATCATTCTTTTTTATATTTTTGCTGCCAGTATGTACAGTACAGTCCCAATTTGAGGCATGCCAGATCATAGCCATCAAATTCTGAGATGGTAGAACAGTGTGTTTTTAATTAACCCGGTATATGTTTATAATTGTTTGGCTGCAGTGGATGAACTCAAGACACCTGTAGTTCAAACAATTCCTAAAATCATTTTATGTGCTGATTTCAATAGTTTCCCATTCAGTACAGTCTGGGTTGAGTGGGACTTGTCTTTAGTACTTTTGGTGCAACAGCTGAGCATCCCCCTTTACAGCCTTTGTCAGTTCTGAGAATACACTGCAAATCAGTATTTTTGTTTAGTTTTATTCATTTTTGTTATCCTCTTCGCTAACAAGAAGAGTCTTTATGCTATACCAGCAATAAGAAAGCTATAAGGAGATGTAACTGCTGAGAACTTCTTTGCCTTAACGTTTTAGAAACCTCTATCCAGAACTAGAATTTACTGTAACAGGGATGTATGCACGGTCTTGTTATAAGCTCTGGTTCTTGACAGATTTGGCACCAAATAGCTTTTTTTTTTTTCCCCCACCTGATTCATTAAACACCCACAGATTTGCATCATGTTTAGAAGCACTGCAACATGGCAGGCTCTCTCAAGCGGACATAGCTTTTCAAGGCTTTTCAAATCAGTGGTGCTTTGGAAGTTTCCAGAGAAAACCCTGAATATCAGTATCTTTACCATGTCTGCCTGGACAAGCATTTAACAAAAATGCAGATTACATTTCAGGCTGATCCGCCATCATTCATCACCAACATAACACCAAATTGCACAGCAAAGCACCAGGATAGACTCTCTAGAAACAAGCCAACTGATCGGACAGACTTGGACAATACCATTAAGGGTAAAAAAGCTGGAGCAGGTGCAACAACATTAAGTGCAGTTGCATTTAGAAGACACTGGCAATAAAGCAAGAAGGAATAGCATACACATATATAACATACCAAAACATATAACCCATCTTCAGAGGCATTTCCTGCACCTAAAGAAATATTTGTTGCCCAACCTGGACCCTAATCTTTACTTTTTTTTTAGTCTAGCATGCACATTATGCTCTCAAATGAAAGCCATCTTCAGATGAGAAACAACACGATGTTATTATCCTATTTCACTATTATACTACAAAAGGAAGCGTTCAAAGGAGCCCAAGAACATGAAGCGAAGTGGATGCGTTTCACATACAAAAATTTGCGGATTTCACGCCCGATAAGCTTCAATATAGACCGTACATCACCAAGAAGCTCATGGATACAGGGCTCCATTATAGATGGGGGTTCCCATGTCAGTAAATGGTTTACAAGTATGGTGGCGTCTTCTCTCAAGAAGATGGCCTCATTTTGCCAATCACTTATGCCTTACTCAATCCAGAATTTACTACAGAACAGAAAAAAAAAAAAAAGGAGGAACCTCTCAACATTGTCAAAAGTCCTTATGGGTACAGAAGTGCGTGCACCGGCACAGAGCATGGGGAGCAAACCATACGCTCCCTCTGCCACACATACCCCTGGCCAGTCTCAAACACATTTCCTGCATCTCTCAACCACTAACATTTTTTTTCAAAATATTTAAAGGGACTATTTAAATCTATTAATTTGGGAGATTTCCCTTCAGATGAAGGTGTTGATATATATTTTCATACATATCAAAAATATGTAACAAATTGTAACCTTTTTATAGCACATTTAGGCCAAAATAATCTTTCCTTAGACTGAGATGTCATGTCAGCATACAAGTCAAAGCAATACACAGTGTGTACAGCTCACACTCAGCTGACAAATGACTGTTCTATACAAAATCAGTGAATGTTCTTTCAAAGCTGAGAGACATCACAAAGGCTGTTTATGATGTAAGTTGGTCATGAGAGCCAGTTTAGATTTTACAGCCGATTAGACAAATCAACATTTTACCACCACTGAATGTAAGGATTCCTTACAGGAAAACAATTCCTCCATGGATTAAAATTTAGAGATATATTTACTAAACTGTGGGTTTGAAAAAGTAGAGATGTTTCCTATAGCAACAAATCAGATTCTAGCTGTCATTTATTTAGTACATTCTACAAAATGACAGCTAGAATCCGATTGGTTGCTATAGGCAACATCTCCACTTTTTCAAACTACACAGTTTAGTAAATATACCCCCTAGGCTCCAAACAAGGGGTTTCAAGTGTTTAATGTGAAATGTAACCTAAAAGCGACCAGTGTGCCAAATGTGTATCTGACTTCAGGAACAGTCAACATTTTAAGACACACATGTATCAATGGTTTTATACTTTAAAGAAAGTGCCCTTGCACTTACTAGAGAGCCTACATCATCATTCAGGAAGGATCGTTCATTGACTAGCACAAAACTTTAACACAAAAAATAATCATAAAAAACATAGACTTTATTTTTATGAATTACATCAGCCCAGACGAGTCCCCTTCTGAAGCTTGTTTACCCAGATTAAAAGTGATTTCATGGTAGGGCATCAGACCTCAGAGAACATTAAGCGCTTCATTGATTTCACAGACAGCTCCAGGACATGGGACATTTTGTTGGTGGTATTAACCCTAGCCCTTAAAAAAAAAAAAAAAAAAGAAAAAAAAAGCAAATCGACAAGTCACACTGGAGTCATTGCTTCTACATGTCAGAATCAAAGGCCAATATTTTGTCACAGTGATAATATTGTATAACAACCCAACCAGACAACATTGTAATATTTGCATTGTTGTATTTGGACCATTGTAATAAGAAATATGGCATGAAGTCAACATGCAGTTCCATATTATTTTGGCACACCCAGTTTTCGCAGGGAACGACTGGTTGGTAAAAACAAATTGATTTATGCATACCATCCAACATTTGGCAAAAAATTTTAAAAGTAGCTATAGCATTCATAAATAGAGAATTGTACCATAGTTTCCAAACATTAGATTTTCTTAAATTTCTATCGTGGGGTACTCCTCTGCTGGAGAGTATCTTTATTGGACACTTATGCAGACAGAGGCCACCCAGTTCAGGCCTATTATCTCTGTTATATGAACACCAGCATATTATGCAGCATATTCCAGTGTATAATGAATCATTCACATAATTTGAAAGCAAGTGTCTTCAAATTTATTTAAAATTAATAACTTAATGATTTCATGTGACCACCGATAAGCTTATTGTGTCAATGTACAAGTGGATGATTTCAATATCAAAGTTTTTATTTTCTCCTATCATGGTTGTCACAAGGTGGGGCATAGCTGCACAGTGGACAAATATGGATGTTTCTTATGTTTCTGTATTCAAAACTTATGGACCTTGCTTATCGAAAGGAAAAATAGGGTGTCATTCTGTTAGACTAGCGTTCTCAGACTGCCTTAAATGGTGTATTTAAGCAGCCAGCTGCTTCAGGATCTGTGTGCATCCATGTTTTATGCTGCTTGCATCATTTTGCATTTTGTTACACATTTAGAAATAAAGAGACTTTAAAGAAAACACCCCATCCAACTTCCAGAACCATGGGGGTTTGTTGCCTGCGTTCACAGCTCTTTACTTCCACAAAGCAGAAGAATTTATTTTTTTCCTAGAGTGAGAACAAGGCACGATAAAGGACAAAAAAAACCCACACTCTTAAGGAAACTTGTAGTGAAAATAAAGTATACGTATATACTTATCAAGCGCTACAGTCACTTCGGTATAATATGGGAATAGGCGAATCTCAGAATATGATAAAAGAACCACATGTAATCTGATACAAATTGCAAATTATGTACTAAACGTGTATATTGGCTGAGCAATGTCTCTCCAGCGTGGATCCTCCTTAATATGTTCTCATAGTGTATGGTGGGGGTGATGAATCAATATGTTGGCTCCTTATAGTCCGCTGTCCATGGACAACAACCAGAGGTTGTTGTCCATAGACAGCGGACTATAAGATCATCAACATCACCATTTATTTATATAGCGCCACTAATTCCGCAGCGCTGTACAGAGAACTCATTCACATCAGTCCCTGCTCCATTGGGGCTTACAGTCTAAATTCCCTAACACACACACACACACAGACCAGGGTCAATTTGTTAGCGGCCAATTAACCTACTAGAATGTTTTTGGAGTGTGGGAGGAAACCGAAGCACCCGGAGGAAACCCACGCAAACACGGGGAGAACATACAAACTCCTCACAGATAAGGCCATGGACAGGAATTGAACTCATGACCCCAGTGCTGTAAGGCAGAAGTGCTAATCACTTAGCCACCTAAAAAACATCTATGATCACTTTAAATCGAATTGGGTTTGTATTCAGTCCGTCCTCAAAGTAATGTCCTCCCATAAGTGTTGTCTCTCAGTGTCAAAAACATAATAGACATAGGGAAAACAAATAGTGAGGTACCTTCTTAACATGTAAATATGTGTAATAGGTAAAGTTTGGTGTTAATATGGTCTCCGTAGTTAAAAGTCCTATAAAAGGAGAGCCTGATTTGTAGGGCTGGCGTTACAACTATGCAAACCTAGGTGATCAGTTTAGGGGGCGTCTAAAACAAGGAATGAGTGACATGTGAAAAGTAGTTTTATTTTCTCTGCAATGACTCCACACTGAGAGCTGGCTGCAGACATGGTGTATTAGCCGGCAGCTTCTTCGCTATGAATCTGGCGGATGTTGCTCCTCCAGGTCAATGATACGCTGTGACTGATGCTGGGCTATGATGTCAGTCTAGAGCCTAATAGATGAGCAGAAGATGCCATCTCCTCCCCAGCTGGACACAAGGTAAGAAAACAGGTGGCGAAGTAGTGCCCGAGAGAGGGGCTACCCAAGGAGTTGGGGGGAAGGGAGTATCTATAGTGCCCACACAGTGCTTGCTTAAGGCACGATGGATACATGCAGCTGCATGGGGCGCCCCGTGCAATACAGATATTCAACTCAAGGTACAGTCAGTCTGTGGTTCAAACAGTGCCTTGCCCGCCCTCCTTTTAAAAAATATAAAAGAATAAAATAAAAATAAGAGATAAATGATGAATAAAATAGAAAATAAAATGAAAAAAATAAAATATTTATAAAATATAAAAACAAAAAAAAAAAAAAACAAACAGACAGTAAATTGTATGCACAAGCAACTATAAATAGAATAAGGAAAGAAAAAAAAAATGCAGAAGAGTGTTGCTCTGCAATAGGCACAAATGTGTTTTGCCCACAGGGGATGTCAGCAGGCAAGTGTGGGACGGGGCATGGTGATACCATAGAGTCACCTTAGCCTGCCCCCAACTGCGATTCGCAGGGCTTAACAATGTGAAACAGATCAATAAATCCCGCCTCTCCCTGAATTCGGGAGCATTCCAGACATTCTGGAAAAATATGCAAGAATGGTTTTTCCACGTCTTCTTTGCATTGGTGAGCCAGAAAGGTGTTTGTTTGGGTTAGTCAGAGTTTTTAAAACCTCAGGCATCTGGTGCCAATTTTGTCCAAGCCGACTGGCTAGCAGTGTCACGTTTTATAGACATGTGATCTATTAGTGCCTAGAACTGTACCAGCTTTCTAACATGAAAAAATTGATGCGTGTATCATCCAATGATTTGCTGGGTAAGAAGATTATGTGGGCTTGTAAGTGCAACCTTGTGAAGCACTGAGGTATTGTATGGTACAAACTGCAAGTGTAGTACTTCAAATGGTATGCATGAATGTGCAGTTTATGCCAGATGTGCCCAAACTGTTGAGGAAAGAGGAAGGCTAAAAAACAGAAACCTGACTGCATATTTCTTGTTACAGCATATTAAAATCTAGGACTGAGGTGCCTCACAGGTGACCACTAGTCCCGTAAAGGGGCAACACATTACCTTTCCAGATTAGGTCCAGATCACAATGATATTGTGCAGCTCAAACTGTACGATACTCTATTGCACAGTGCATTACACATGCACTGTAGTAAAATCCCTCCTCCTACAACCTTTTCACTCACCCATCCAAAACTTAATTTGTTTGGAACGGCTTACCCCCATCAGATTATCATCCCTGCATCCTTCCAAACACTCCTTTAAAGAACTCCATCCTAAACTGAAGTTAATTATATGGAATTTATTATGTACATGTGATCTGCTATTTGCAAAATCCAAGTCTCCAACAATCACTATGCTGCACTCCTGTAGACCTCTCACATGATTCAAAGAAGAATGAGTGGTCGTCAATTTCCATGCAACGTAAGTGATGAGTCATAAATGGGTAATAATCCCTTTGTTCTTTGTGACACATTCAGAATCCCAGTGCATGAGACTATGTATGACTGATGGACTACGGGAACATGGCCTGATTGTTTGAATCTGGCGAGTGTTTGTTTACAAGAGCACAGCAGAGCACTACCATTCTCTCTGTCCCCCGAAACCTGCCCTGCCTCATTTTTCCATCCACAGGACCAATTTTATACACCGCAGTCTAGTCAGACCTTAAATAAAGGATATATAAAATATTGAAGAGAAAATAAGAGAGTGATAAGGAATGAAATAAAGAAAGATCTAAAAAAGGAGTGAAAACTAAGAAGCGGGGAAAAAAACAAAAAACAAAAACACAGAAATTTGACATATATCTCCCCCCCCTCCCCCCCCCCCAAAAAAAAACAACCAAGCTTTCACTTCTTATCATTCTAAAGAAGGGGGAAGTAGGTTCAGATGACACTACTGTCTTTCAAAATCATTGAATTGGGAAAAGGTTGTTCAAATACATTTCTAAAATTATTTAAATCTGAACACTTAAAAAAATATAGTGCAGTTCTTATACATGTATTTAATAAATGTAACCTTTCCATTGAAAAGTACAGGTAAAGCGCCCATATAAGTATGAATGTGGTGCTATAATTTAAATTTCATTGCCCCATGATGCCACTTCTGCACTTATTCACATATCTATCCACAGGACCAATCTCTAAGTGTACAGTGCTGCTTTATAAATCTGTGCAAACACACACAGCACTAGATTCGAGACATTATGTTAAGCAAAAATAAAATCCAAACTCCTTTAAAGTTTACACACAATTTTTTATTATCAAGCACAGACCCAACATTGTAGACGTAATATCCTGAGGAATGTTAATCCAAACTGGAAGGCCGACTCAATATCTTGGTATGTTTCACTTCTGTCTGCCTTAACCATTAAACCACAGCAGATGAATCTTCTTTATGAATATTTTCTCTACACAAAGTGTTCTATTGTTTGTTTTCTAAACAAGGTAATTGTTTCAGGTTTAAAATTTGTGGTTAGGAACACATAATAGGTATCTGGCAACTAAAACCATTTTTCCAAATATATCAAAATACGGGCACTGATCAGATGAATACACATTTCTAACCAAGTAAATTAAGTTTAGAAGTTCCATAGTGGAAAAAGTAAACTGTAAATGTGACCAAGGTATTAGAATGGAATTACTACTGTACAGAGTTTTAAAGGGAGGATAAAATGTATTGAGAGACTAGTTTGACCTCAGGAGACCACAAATGAACACACAACCTGAAAAATGATTCAGGTCCTTGACAAATTCTCATTTTACTAAACATATTTGCTTACTTTTGGGCGTAAGCACCAAGGCCTCCCCCAATTCAATAGGGAAACAGGTAGGATCCAGGAGGATGGAATACTCTCCCGGGAGTCCAAAAGAAGTCCACAAAATTCTGGAGCCTTCTGGACACTGTGGGAGCGTAGGCAACTATGCAGTACAAGAAGTCCTACACTGAAATATTAATACCACAGAGAATATGTCAAAACACAAACATTTTTTTTTTTATGTGACATGTTTATGTTCCAAAAACATCTTAATAAAAAAAAAAAAAGCCTGAAATATGATGTTTGCATATGTATTCAATCCCCATGTGGTGGAAGTGCTACAAGAAGACTAAACAGCATCACAAAGAAGTTAGAGATACAGAAACACAAATTATTACAAATTGGGAAAATGGTACAAAACAAAGCCCAAAATATTAGATGTCCCAGTGGGCGCTGTTGGTTCAATTATCAGGTAGTGAAACCACCTAGACGCGGCCTATTCATAAAATAAAAAAGTTTGTCCCTGAGGACTCTGCTCAAACAAGAAAACTTGTGAGGGAAGACACAGATAGGGCAACAATTACTTTGAAGGAAATACAGAGTTCAGTAGCTGAAACTGAAGTAAAGGGACACAAGTCAATTATATCAAGAACTTTACACAACATTGGCCTGTATGGGAGGGTGGCGCAAAAGAAACTATTATTTAAAAAGCACTATGTAAAAGCACAAGTGTGAAAAGAAATGGTCAGATGAGACCAAGGTAGAGTTTTTTTGGCCCAAGATCAAAATAATATTTGCGGCACATATTGTTTTTCACATCACTGCCCACAAATCAAAAATACATTATACTTACAGTTAAGTATGGTGGTGGTAGCAGCATTATGCCGTGTGGCCACTTTTTGGGGGGACTGTGCGTCTTGGCAATGCATGGATGTGTAAGCCAAAATAACTCCTGAACAGTATGTAAAGCTGGTACATACATACCCCAAGAAATGTAAAGTTATTTTTTGCTGTAAAAGATGACACTACCAAATATCGATGTGCCTGTATTAAGACTTAATATCATTTTTTCCTTGTTTTTGCAACTTACAGACAGAGTGTCCGTACTTTGAAAATATATGTCACAGAGAACAGGATTTAAGTATAGGATTTGTTATTCAGTAGAATTAGAGAATTGGTGAACACAGGTCTGAACAGTTTTGCAAGGGAAATATATTACATATACTATATATATCTATAATATAAATGCCTAGAGCGTGTGTGGAAAAAATAAAACCAAGCTGCAGCGCCACCTGCTGGGCGGAGTTATACACTGACCTACTAAATTCTTAGTGTGTGTGGGAAAAAAAAATTCAGAAAGGGCTGAAATTTGGTATACTAAGATGTTTTTAATTTGTTAATTTAATTTGTTAATTGTTAAAAGTGTTTATAAAGATTTAAAAAAATATATATATATATATTTCTTGAAGGAGAAGTGACAGTTGGGAGTGGTTGGTGGTTGCCGGGGGTGACAGTGGGGAGTGGTTGTGGTTGCCGGGGGTGACAGAGCGAGAGGAGTGTGATACTCAGGATCGCTGAGAGAAATCCCTGTGTCTGGATAGACATCTGGATAGATGTGGCGATAAAGATGAAGGATGAGGTGATGGAGAAAAATGATGAGGTGGTGACATGTGGACAAAACCACGTTAAAAAAGGGCGCTTACGTCGGAAAGTAACGCTCTTCCCCTGAGGAGGCCTGGGCTATGGCCCAAATGCATGACAAGAACCTTTTTAACACCTTAAGTAGCTTGATTTGACTAGAATGCATGAGTATCATGCACGGGTTAACACATTATATATATATATATATATATATATATATATATATATTTGTAAATATATTCAAAGCAGAGGTGCTTAGATTGGGTAATGTGTGCAAGGAAATAAATCACTTTTACTCTAACAAAACTAGTCTAGCAAGGTACAAGAACGCAATCCTAGATTTATGTACTGGTGTCACATTTCCCCCCCTGATGGACACTGGAAAGGGGAGTGCAGCAATTACGGTCACTGAAAATCTTCTGTGCTGCAACTTGTTCTTGCCCTATGTAATTGCATTAAAAAGAAAAGAAAAGAAAAAAAAAATGGAGGCTACTCTTTGAAATATAGGATTTGGTCATATACTTGAGTAGATGTCATTGGCAGAAGAGAAACAAAAGCATAATAAAGTGCATCAAGGACCACAGAGAAAACCTAAAGCAATGGCTAAAACCTAAGCAAGAGGATTCAACTGCCACCACCAGACTCCTTCACCGGCACCTGGAATTGTTTACTTCTGGCTAGCTGGTATAGCTGCTGCAGCACCTCTTTGCTGTGGGCTGACTGGTACCTCATGACCGCTTACAATGGATCAGGACAGCTGGGTAGCAGGCAGTGGGTAGACACAGTTGCTGGGTTCAACACAGGAGAGCCAGGGAATGAATTAGAGTGTAAGCTCTTATCTGTTGGTCTGAGCCTACAGCAGGTAATCGTCTCAGTCAGAATTTCAAGCAGTGATGTTTTATTGCTCAATAGTCCTGACAAGGACAGTTACATGCTAGTTTCAGAAGCTCAGATGGTATATTAATAACATAACAGGGCTCTTGTCATACAGATTCTGACACACGTTGGCAAAATGTATCCCAGTTCCCAGGATGCAATATTCTCTAGACTTGAGAAAATGCAATCTTAAAAACTGCAACAGAATTTACATCAATCTGCAATTTCCTAAATTACTTGCTGGCTGCATTATTCATGTAGTTTGTTTATTTTCTAGCAAGACATGATAATTAATGTAATGACCCCCTTCTGTGCATTCAGACTCAGAGGTCTTGGTCACTGTCAATGAAAAGGCCTAATTTGCATGAGATTAACATGGGGATAACCCGCTTTCAGAAGTTACATAAACAAACAAACAAACAAACAAACAAACAAACAAACATCTTCCAACAGGGCATCTCACTACATTTCCAAAATAAAAATACAAAAAAAAAAAATCAGTACAATTGCAATTATATACAGCGGCGCACTGCACAGCTAATAGAAATAACTTATTGTAGATATTTGTTTCAATGTGATCTTGCCACATCTCATTCATTCTAGTTACATTTTCTACCACTACTTCCCTCAGACTTGACATAATAACACTTAGGATACGATCTGTTTTATTTCAAGATTCAAATGCAATGTAATCGATTACTTTTAGATGTAGCTTGTGTGATAGTGTTACACTATTCAAGTCCTTTAAATCTGCTATACCTTGATTATATATTTGAATTGCTTGTTTTGTCCCCCCACCCCCCACCTTGTATTTAAAAAAAAAAAAAAAAAAAGCATGCTTGCCCTGGTGTTCTGAAACTTAAACACCTGGCTTGATGTGCTGTGAATTTCTACTTTTCATACAAGTTAAGCACCATGTAACAGCCAGTAGCATTTGCATACAGTACAAGAGAAGCGGACAGGCATACTCCACAAATGTCATGCCGTAATATCCAGCGTTTGAATAGGTCAGATCAAAAATTATCCAGCCCTATCCAGTCTTGCACCACTAGCAAAAAAGTCCTTCATATAAAGCATGCCATAAAAGGTTAGATGTAAAATAATTTTTTGAAGTACAATTTTTCCTTAAGGACCTTATCTAATAAAACACTAATAAAAATACTTTCATTGCAAAACATGTTTTTATTGCTGCAGGGCTCAATCAAGTACTCATATTTTCTAGGAAACAGAACTGTGAAAGTTAGCAATCTACTCTCATATTAAACACAATTCAGCAATAGACAGCTTGTCAGTCTCTGACTCTACAAGTCATACACCTGGGGCTATTATATAGAATGTATATTGTCTCACACACCTTTAGTGTTATAACAACCACATGCTTTAGGCTTCAATTAGGATATGAAAGCCACATCACTATTACAATAATGCCTACATTTGTGGAAAGACCTAGGGAGGTGGCGAGCAGTCCCAAATAATGATTATGTCACCGTCTTTTAAAAATAAGGCCAAACATTTCAACATATTTCTCATCAGATCACAGGCCATTTCCCCACATGGTTTAGGCTCATTATGTTTTACAAAAAACACGACAGGCGTGAATGTCCTTTTGGGGCAAATGACTTCTGTCTTGTCATCATACCCCAGACATGTTCAGAATATGGGAGATCGTGGTCACATCCCAGAAGTGATCAGTTCCTGATAGAAAAAGCTGCAGCTCAATTATTGTTGCTGTAGACCTTTTGGTAGCCTCCCTGTCCTGCTTACTTCTTGTCCGGTCTTTACTTTGAAGGGTTGTCCTGACCTTGCAAACGTCTCTGTGCCACATTTCTCAACTTATTGATAACAGTCTCCATAGTTTCCAATGGCATATTTAATGCCTTTGAAATACTTTTCTACCCTTCTCCTGATTAATACACCTGTGATCTCTTGCAGAAATGTACTGAGGACTTATTGAGGACCTGGCTATCCCAGTAACAAAGGAAATTCTACAGCAACAGTTTTTATTTTTTTGGTTAATCATAACCACTTTCATGACTGGCAGGTGTTTGCCATGTTTCTTTGAACCTGATTTTGAATTGCATTTGTTACCTCTGCACACTGCTACATCTCCATTATAAAAGGGTGTGGACACTTATGCAACCAGGGTATTATAGGTTTATTTTCACTTTTTCCTAAAAAAAAAAAAAAAAAAAGAAAACCTCTATTTTGCACTTGAATTTTGTTGGTTGCAAAGTCATATTAAAGGGTGGACAAAGGTCGAATTTATCTTAATTTCAGGATTTACATTACAAACAATCGTGTCACCTTGCTCCATATTGAATCTGCCCCTTCGTGTTCATCAGGGGCGGGCTGGGCCAAGGGGCAGCGCCCCCCAGACCGCTCAGTGTAACCGCTGTTTGGGCCGGCCGTGGATGCAATTTTACCTGATTACCAGCGGTGCACAGGCACCCGCATCACATGACACGTGATGCGACCGCATCGCGTGTCATGTGATGCGGCCGCCTGTGCTGCCCCCCAGGCTGAAATTTGCCAGCCCGCGCCTGGTGTTCCTTATGAGTAACAGAAGCAGCTATTTCCCATCTCTGCAGAGGTGGCCGACTGGCTACAACATTTGCCTCCTGGTAAAAAATGGTTAAAATTATTAACTTATGTAATTTATGGTTCAATGACCACCTAAATAAAGAAGTTTATATATGTCCTTCTGGCAACGCATTTTAGTCATCAGAAGTCTTTGAAGATTCTCCAATTGCATACAAACAGTACCACAAAAGAAAGCCGATAACATAAAAGGTTTCCTACAGAAATAGATAATTGGAATCTAACTTCTTCATGTTGGGGTGCAGGTGTGTCATAGATGTGTGCATTTCTGAAACCATTTCCTACAAACAAGGTGTTCACTGTCAGATGCCAAAATGTTTGACATCTTATTCACAAAAGAAAAGAGTTTGAATAACTGATAAAAAGAGATCCTTCAGGTTTAATATAAACAAAAGGGATACCCGTATTTTCTGTTAATTCAAGACACACTTATTATAATCTATTTCCCTTATTAGGATCTATTTTCCTGAAACATATCTCAGAAGGCTATGCATTATCATGCAACTAACTCCAACTCTGATAAAGGGATTATATTAGTGAAAAGAATTAATGCATTTTGCAATATTAAATGCAACTGTCAATAATTCTTCAAACAAGTAGAAGTGTATACCCAACCTTCCCTCCAATACTTATTCAATAAACTGGTCAAATAGCTACATTGGACCAGAAAGACATTTCACCATGGCTCCTATTGTCTCAGCATTGCCCACTCCCTCTAGACTGTAAGACCTCACGTGCAGGGTCCTCTCTACTCTGTCTCATGTCTCCACCTCCTTCGTCAACCTCGTCTGTACTTGTTTTGTTTTATGTGAGATTTGTATTTTGCAGGATTTGTAAATCTGTCTTGCTCTGCAGAGTTTTGTGGCGCCTTAAAAATAAACAAACAATGATGACGATGGTACTAAATCATGCACAAAAGATTATCCACCTCTGTTAGAGGCATGTCAGATCTTGAAACCTGGACAAAGTTATTTTTCACCATAATGAATTATGGCAATGAAAATTCAGAAACGTTTTCCTGTCACTTGATCCCATCAACCACTACCCAGAATTGATTTAGTCTTTGATTGGGTGGAAGTTTTACCTGTTTTATAAGTTAGAGGAGGAGCTGTCACCTACACAAAATGGAGGCATCCATTTCCATTTTATGGACTGCACCACTATCAATTTGCTAGGATCAGCACTGTAATATGCAGGCACACCTAGTCAAATTGCATGTTTCACAGAATGTCTGGTATTATATCATCTAATGTAATAAAACCACTGCAGATCACCAACCATGAGGGGGACATGTGCAAAAGTTTGGGCACCGTATTAGTGAGTACTTAATAATGCTACTTTGGCATCAAACACAGAATTTAAACATATTTAGCTAGTCGTTCTATTCTTGCTTTAGGAATTTCTCACTCCTCATTGCAGAATTGTTTTGGCTTAGAAATAGATGCATTCTTCCACACACTGCATGTTTGAGATCTCCCCAGAGTCTGGGAACTGTGAAAAAAATTCCAAAACTTAAATCTTTCATTCCTGTAAGTACTTTATGGTTGGTTTTGAGGTATGTTCTTCCTGAAATATATGACTTCTTTTCAGCTTTATTTTTTTTACTAATTCTTAGACATTAGATTCTAGGGCTTTTTGATCTTTAGTTGAATTTATTTCTCCTTTCACCTAGAATAGTTCTTGCATTACTGGCTGCAACAAACTCCAATGCATAATACAAGTATGCCCATGCGTAAATGTTAGCAAAGTCTTTTGTGATTTCGACCAAAGTTCAATTTTTATTACATTACATTCCACAAAACTCTATTCTAAAGGCTGCCGTCTTATTGAAGGGTTGTTTAGCATACTTTAAATGTTGACTCTTGTGATAAGGTCATAGGGAAGGTTTCCTTCAAACAACGCTTCCATACAGACCATGTTTTAGGCTTGGTATACACTACAAGTTTTTCAGCCGACTATTAGGTCGAACGAGCGTTAAACGATCATTTGGGCCAATATCGCATCAGTGTGTATACTTGAACGATGAACGATAGTAGTTCCAAAGTACAGATTGTCATTTTACATGATTGTTCAGGAGAACTATAAATCTCGTTCCAATCCTGCAGGGTGTATGCACTCACGATCAGAATCTCCATAGAGTTTACAGAGTCATCTTTTCAGCAGATGGTTATGACAGCAGAAGAGCACTGATCTGTGGGTAAATCTTATAAAACATGTATAGTGTGTACACATGAATCGGCATGCTAGCGTGACTTTTTTTTTTAAATTAATTTTAGTCTGTACAATCACTGTAGAGAACACATTGGTCGGAAAATTCTGTAGTGTGTCCTCAGCCTTAGAAATGGTGTACTGTAGCCAACTAAATCTTTCTCCAGGTGCTTTGCAGCAAAATATAGGTTCTGCTTTGCATGTGTCACCAGTTAACAAGCAGTCAAAATATATTTTTCTGGGTCTTCCAGATCTTGCCCCCCCCCAAGTTCCTCAGTCAGCTGCCTAAGCAAGGGCTTAATAAGTGAAGTTTTCAGGTCTTCAGAAAAAGTCAGTTTTCTTCAGCAAATAAATAGTAATTGTGCATAAATATTAATGTGTAAGAAGAGTTTATGTCTTTCCAGATTCAATGGAAGATGCAGTTTGACCAAATGAAGTTTTGCATACTATATACTATTACCATTACATACTATTTACTAGGACTCTGTACCATATAAGTGTATACTCATATGGTACCGAGTCCTAGTAAATAGCTAGGCTACACAAAATACTTCATCCACAAAACGGACTCCAACATGGTGTGCAGGTGAAAGGTTGACCATAAATACTTTCAGCTCCCCTTAGAAGTTTTTGCCTGTTAATTGTAGAATTATGGGAAAGGATCTGGTTTTAAAGCGGCAATGGGCAGACCCGCAGCCTGTATAATGTAAATTTCTGCTCTAAAACTGGCAATCTCACTCTGGCTACTGTAACTGAATTCGTGCTGGAGACATTTTAGAACGTCGCAATTCACATCTGCTGGGAATTCAGTGTGTGGGGAATGTGGTATGTCTGTTATATGGTATGACACTATTTCCTCTTTGACTGTCTTATATTAATCTGAATTTTTACTTCTGTCTAAGTTTTGTCTGCATTATTAGAGCCGTAAAAACGTTTTCTACCCATTTGTACCTGATGAAGCAGAGGGAATTTTAAAGTCATGTATCGCAACTGCCTTATTCTCTGCTTTAACAACGCACAGAATACGATTGGGAGCAGCCAGCTGGGGAACCGCAGGTGAAGGCTCAGCTGTTGCCCACCACTGAAGTAAAGGATTATAAATTAAAGTTTGTCAATCAAGCTTGATCAAGAGGAAACAGATGTTGCCCCGGCAAAACACTATTATATACTCCAACACTACCTACTTAGCCTCACAACAGGCCTTGCACTCAGAGCGATTATTTATTTTAATTTGACTCTCAGTAGGGCACTGAGAGTCAAACTAAAATAAATAAAACATTTTTGCAGAAGTAAGCTCCATCTGAAATGGATAATACAAATAATGTTTCTTGCACTTTTGTTAAGGGAAGAAGGTGTAGACCAGTGTTTCAAAAACCCAGTCCGCACAGACCCCTAACAGTGCAGGTTACCTGGGTGACAAGTGAAATAATTAGCACCACCTGTAGATATGTTACAATGTATCAGTCAGTAATGAATACATCTCTGCTCCTGCAAAGAGATATGGAAAACATGGACAGTTATGGGTCCCTGAGGACTGGGTTTGGGAAACAGTGGTGTAGACATTAGCTTAACTGGTTTCAATAAACAAATATATCATTACTGAAACCAATTAATAATTTTTTGTAAAATAGTCACACTAAATTTTATGGACTCTCGACCAGCAGTGTAGGCAGATAACTGTAGAGTGTGTACAGAGTCTTTTCAGTAGATGGTTACAAGATGAAGATCACAGATCTAAAAAGGTAAAAGTGTGTACATATTAATTGACATGCTCATTGGGACCTTCAATTTTTGGTGAAATAGTTACAGAAATTGCATTGGTGTATACCGAGCTTAGCAGAGAGGTTTTCAAACCCAATGTCAGTCATCTCCCAATAGCTGTCCCAGTAGCCAGCCATACCTTGAAGTACTTTAGGAAACTGTAGAGCGAAATAATATAGAAGAGATTTACCAAATTGCTGAAGATTTATCCCCAAACTGTAATCTACACAAGGGCCGATGAGATCAAATTGCATTCGTTTTCTGTTTTAACTAACACACACACACACACACACACACACACACACACACACGTTCTACTTTACACCAGCAAGAATATTGTACATAGTATGAAGCACCAAATCCACCTACTAGAAAGAAATGGATTTCCCAAATTAATGTACTAGAATAAAATACGCCCCTACACATTTGAGGGGTGGAGAGGGTGGTTTCGATTGATAGCCCATTAATAAACTAAAATTCACCCTCATATATACTGATTGTGTATTCCCTAGTTGCTTTCATAGTTGGGTGATTTGATAAAGTGTTTATCCTGCCCGTGGGTATAGTGTGAGTGCAATGAATGAGAGCAGTTAAATTATAAACCCATATTTGTTTATTTGGTGAACGGGGGTAAAAAATACAGTATGGAAAAACATTTAAACAGAGTGATTAGATTGCTAGTTTATATTTGACTGACCTTTCAGAATGTCACAGCTCTACATTTCATTATAAAGCATTTAGTTAATCAATCAGGGCAATACAACAGGCTGTTTAGAAACACAATTCTATCATCTGTTGCCGTAGAGATAGATGCCTCCTTCGCTCCCCCAAAGTAAACTAACCTAGTTTTTCCAATCTCTCTTTATAAAATTATCAATTCCACTTTTGCACAAATGAGATTTTCAGCATGTGAAATTTTTGTGAAGTTCTGGAAGAATAAAGAGAGAAACCAGCCCTATTTTTGAAATAGAAAAAAAAAAAAAAAAAAAAAAAAAGTTACTACATCAACTTCAGTCACTTATTTACCTTCCTAAACTCGCACTGTCTTTCGGGTGCAACACGTGGCACAGGAAGAGTTTCAGAAAAACTACCTTGGAATCCCTTGCTTTAAGTTTACAGCCCAATTCCATGAAATATAATCCATCTACCCCTGTGATTAGTCACAATAAATAGCTTGACACCTACATTCTCCTCGGCCTCTTCCAACAATTAACCTGGTCCACTATATGCTAGAATTCCAACTACCGGAAACAGTAAACTGCCCAGCATTCATGGACCTGGCAACAGGTCACACAATCAGGTCTCTGAATAATTCCCTCAGCCCCATCCCTTGACTGGCCTTTGCTCCTACAAAGATGAAAACAGGTGTGTAGCAATTATTCCGCTGGCATAATTTATTGGGGTTTGCCAGATCAGAATGAAGCTCCATGACAATATTCCCATTGGTCTAAGGGTAAACCAGCTATCTACTAGATCAGTGTTGGCTAACCTGTGACACTCCAGGTGTTTATGAAACTACAAGTCCCAGCATGCTTTGCCAATATATAGCAGCTTATTGCTGGAACGGTATGCTGGGACTTGTAGTTTCACAACACCTGTAGTGTGACAGGTTAACCAACACTGTACCAGATCTTACTCTCTCATTTCTCAATGCCCTTTTTAGTGCCTGCTCAAAGAGATCAATATCATCATTGGACCTCAGTGTTGCAAAACTTTTCTTAGACTCAAATTCTGGGCTTCCAGATGAGGAACTAGCCAATAGCAGTATTTAACTTTGAATAGTTGTTTCAGCAGACCTTCGGTCAATAAAACCATGGTGATTTCATGTAGAGTAACCAAGACAACATGTATTTTTGAAACAGCATTTTAAATAAAAGGAATTCACTAGAAAACCAAACAATCCATTATAACAGCAATTCTCCCCTCCAAGGGTACCACTAAGCCAGCCTGGGTGTGTCATAAATTCCATGGCAATGTATATATAGTAAAACGAAACAGATTCCATTTATCTGGGTTGAGCTTTAGGTTTATGGCACGGATCCTTTCAAAAACCTGACTGAGGCGCTCATCGTGTTCTTGCATGTTGCGACCCCAGATGAGGATATCATCGACAATAATTTCACACAGGTATCCTGCAAACAGCTGTTCCATGCATCGTTGGAATACTTCACTACCGTTGATCAAGCCATATGCAAAAGAGCATATTGACCATCAGGTGTCATTAACACCTATTTGTCCAGAGGAATTTGCCAAAATCCGCATTTAGCATCCAGAGTGCTAAAGATTTTTGCCTTCGGCATGTCAGCAGTAACTTGTTCAACTGCTCTCAATGGGTGTCGAGGACACCAGTGCTTTGTTTAAGTGCATCGGGTCTACACATAGTCTGACCTGTCTTTTTTACTGCAGCTACCATGGCTGAGACCCACTGTGTTGCTTGCTCTATTGGGGTAATTATACAGAACCTTGTCATGCAGTCTAGTTCAGCAAGTACTTTGTCCTTCATGGCAAAGGGGATGCATTGGAGTGCACAGACTGTGGGGACAATTGACTCATCCAGTTGCATGTGGTGAATGACAGGGAGTTTACCAATGGTATCACAGTCAAACAGATCTCTGAATGCCTTGAGTTCTGGAATTATTGGCTGTACCATGTGGGCTTCTGCTCCCAGGTGTATCAAGCCCAGTTTAACTCCAACAGGCAGTCCTCATAGTGGTCTGATGTCACGATCACGATGTGAAACTGTAATGGTGCACACATGAACTCTAGTGTGGTTGTGCCCATAGTTTTAAAGATTTGACCGCCATACGCCACAAGGTTTACTGAATTCGTGCCTGTGCTTTTTACGAAGTCAAGGACATTGTACAGCAAGCGCGTCCTTGCATCGCCCCTTTAACAGTCGCAATCACACTGTCACCGTGGAAACGGACATCATTCTGGGTGCCAGGATCTTCATGCGTCTAAACGGTTGCACTTCAGTTTTTCTAACAGTCGTCAATGTCAGCATGTCTGGCATCAGAGTTTCGGGATCCTCGAGTCGTGGCAAGTATTGTCATTTTTTTAGTAAGCCATGATTAGGACTACCACCACTTTTTTTGACTTCTCAGATAGCCCATCGATGCGGTACACTCAGTAGTGGGATTCAAATAAATTAACAACCGGTTCTCTGCCCTAATGACCTTCCGTTCCTTCACTTACCTTTCTATCTTCTCTTTTCTTGCTTGCAGACTCCCCTCTTCACTGAACATCAGGCGTGATGACGTCGCGCCTGACATTCAGTGCGGACGGAGCAGGGAGGAGGAGGAGTGCAGATGGCGCAAGCAGGGGAGTTAAAAAAAAAAAAAAAAAAAAAGAGCCTGCTCCCCCCACCAGCGAAGAGGGTGGACTCCGCCTGTAGTCACCGGCTCACCGAACAGAGCCTAAAATTAAGTATCAGTTCTGGCGAACCGGTGAGAACCGGCTGACTCCCACCACTGAGTATACTGTCCATTCCTTTCTGAACTGGAGTCAGGTCTCAGCGATGTTTGCATCAAATATGAGAGGGTTAATGCGGTGGAGACAAATGAACCATGTCTGCCCACTTCTGACACCTTGAAGATGTGGGTGTAGGAAGAGTGGAGCGACAACTCCCGAGAGTAAAACAAACTATATGATTCATTAAGGAAAGTAAAGCAAAAAAAATAGTAACTTTGAACCTTGGCAAAACCATGTTGCATTTGAGAGGGAGATAAATTTAAAATGTGATGGCAGATTTATATTTGGGGTAGGGCCCAAAGTGTTCACTCAGCATAACATACATAACTAGAATGCAAAATAGAGAAGAGGAAATTCCCAGCAAGCATAGCCCATGACCTCTCTTCGTGCTCTGGCTGGTCATACATTTACAAAACACACACACCTATTAAATGGCCAGGTAACTAAAAGGCCAGTGACAAAGAGCAAGTAATGACAAGGACTAAGTGGCTGAGATAACTGTAACCATGAAATGTAGATAGCATGTAAGACGACAATAGTACTATTTTACTGCAAAAATGCTATTTGAACACCAACATAGTAATAATGACATTTCATAGTAACATGCGGTAGGAAAATTAGCAATAACATTTCTGAAAATGAAAGAATCAGCAACTCCAGTATTTACAATTACTTAAATCAGCAGTAAATGTAATAAACAATTAAAGCTCTTTACTACGAGGCTAGTAGCAATGTTATGTCAAATGTTTCAATATTTGCATAAAACACTCGACTTGGCTTGGGATTAAAGTTGACAGCACTCGCGTTTAAACCTACTAGCACACACACTTATCTGCCGAATGTTTTTTTTAAAGAGACAAGGGTGGAATGGAAAAAAAATTGTGTGTGGCTGGATCACTTATAATTTATTGTAGATATTTGTTTTAATTAGGAGTGCAATGCTCCATTGTATATCATTGCAAATGTACAGATTTTTGATACTATGTATTACAACTGTACTGATTTATGAAGTATTGATTTCTGATGCAGTAGGCATCTGTTTGAGGAAATCTGTTATGTAGCTTTGAGAGGAAATCCTCATTAAGGCTAATTAGACCTTTTCCATGTGAAGTGACAAACACTTGCTTTAGCCTGAATGCACCACAGGAGGTCGCTACCTTCCTTTCATGCAGCTCTGGCCAGTGTGATAAGCCACGGGGAACCATCCACAGCAATCCTGAACTAAATAAAGAGGTCAGGGGTACCAGCCTAGGGGCCCAATCGAGGGGGTACACCACCAGCTAAAGTTACCCAGAAGGAACCAGTTCTAGTCGTCGAAGGAGCCTAGTGGTGGCAGCAGTAAGCCCCTCCTACTGCGTTTAGAGGGACTCAATTTGGTATATAGAAAAGGGATGGTGGCAAGGCAAGCTCAGCCAGTCCCCAGCAAAAATGGACAGGGTGGCATGGGAGGTACATCCTGTCACAATAAGAACGAATTAAAATTTGAGCATAAATTCGCTCTCAGATTTAGAAAAATATGAGGTATCAGCACATAGTGGTCAGTACAACAACTATATTTATGACAATAATGAAGAAAAACAGGTTTTAAAAAAAAAAAAGTTCGAACAATGAGGAATAGGACTCTCTCGAAGATGATGCAATGATGTGGGTTGTAATCCCTATAATAGTGCTTATGATAAATAAGAAGTCTATGATAAGGGTAGTACCCCTTTGTAACAAGTAGTTTAAAGACACAGCAATAGATGAGGGGGGGTGTTGTCCCTGCATCCTAGGGCAGTTCAAGACCAGACCTCTAGCTCAGACAGGCTGCATTACTGGTAACAGTATAAAGTGCATTACACACACTTGAACTTGAGATATGGCTCAAATGCATTGATAGGCCCCAATATAGAAGTAGTAGTAACAACAGGCACCTGAAACAGTTCCAGGTGTCCTCTAGAACTCTGGCAGCTTGCACATCAACTGACAGCTTACTCTCTGTTAATGGAAGCCTCCCCTCTGGATTTGGAGTTCCCTCTGAGATTCTGCCAGCTCTCTTTAGTAACCAGATAGCTCTTCCTGTTAAATTGGTAGCTCTTACAGAGACAGCTGTCATTCTTGCTGAAAGACTGGCGTCCTCAAAAGGGTTCCCAGCTCTGCTCATGACTAGAATGCTACCAACAGACTTGTAGTAACTCCACAGCTGGAGAGCTCCTGACAAGCCTGGGACACCACCATCATCTCATTGGTTAATGACAATATATATTCACAATCATGGTAAAAAATAATCTGTATTTATGCTTATTTCCTTACATACACCGGTTGTATATAGTGTCATAAGCGCTTGCAATCTATATTCACAAGCAATTTGCACGATATGGAAATTGATTGGGTACGGTCCTCCATACCCTTTTTTTTTCATGTCTCCATTAATTTTGTCTGCGCTTGTTTTACACATGGGCTGTTTTATGTAGGTCCTCCCTACTGTACGGCGCTGCAGAGCACTGTGGCGCCGTACAAATCTACGTTATTAATAATAATAATAAAATGGTCTTCCCTAGGTGGCCCTCTGCATTGCATGGTCATCCCTAGGACGCATGACCAGTGTGTGTGCTCCCTATTTATTTGCTCCACCTACCAGTGCAATGCTTTGCCTACTTGTGAGTTATCTCCACTTACTGTGACAAGTTCTGCCTGCAGTTGCTGTGACTTCGCCTACCGTGTTTTATTGGCCTCTCCAAGGCTGGGTACACACTACAGTGTATTTAGTCCAATATCGGGCCAATCACCTGATAAACAACCGTTCATCCAGATATTGAATTAGTGTGCATACTTACACGATGAACGAGAGTCATTGCAAAGTACCGATCATCATTTCATTTGATTGGTTGGTAGAAATAAAAATCTTGTCCCAACTGCCTTCGGTTCGTGTAGTGTGTAGGAAATCATGACCAATTGCTCGACCAACTGCCGATAGTTCCTCAAACAGCGACTCTTTCTGGGCATGTGTATGTAAAGGGATGTCTCTACCTCTCCCACATGGTGCGATGTCAAGACGTCAGTGAAACGGAAATAATGTGCTTTTAATGGAAAAGTGGCAGTAAACCTGTTTTACACGCTCCATATGACATTTGTGTGTTGCTCTATGCAAGTGTATACAGCATGTATTCTTACATGTGAAAATACATATTCTCTTTACAGTATTATGTACTTCCTGAAGTGACATGGGAGTTTTTTTTTTTTGCCAGTGATGTTCAGCCCTTTATTTAAGTTTATTTGGCGTATCACTGCAGGGAGGCCATATATTTTTTCAGTGTGTACAAAATCACAATCTTTGGGATGACATTATACCTGCCAAAAATCGCTGCCCGGTCGGTTGGTCGTGCAAAAGTCTTTTAAATGTGTTTACGCATGAATTGACCAACCGATCGGACCTTTAATTGTAGGTACAATCGTTGTAGATAACACATTGGTTGTAAAATTCTGCAGTGTGTAACCAGCACTGCCATCTTTGTGGCTAGAGATAAAAGTAGGCAGGGCAAGCAGACCATTATGTTGGCCTCACCTACAGTTGATTTGGCCCTGCCTAAATGAGGCTACTTTCAAAAAAAAATTCCCACTGCCACTTTACAGTCCCATCCCACCCCTAGTTTACACACTAACTGACTGATGTGAAATTTGGCTTCATACTTGTCCACGTAGAAAAAGGGGCTGTTACTCTGTGTACACATTTTACTAAATATATTCCTAAACAGTGATTTCTAATATACATTTACTTTCCTGCAAATGTATTAGATACATTTTACTTGCCCTCTTCTTTACATTATATGTTACTGCCAATAATGAATAAACCTGTATCCTCTTGTGCAGAACTGTTCCACTACATCCTGCCGCCAAACAGCAATTTTATCCCCCTGCCAACCCTCTCACTCTATTAGTTACACACTGACTGACACGGTGAAAACATATCTGCGAAAAGTCCATATTTTCTCAGAATGGTCACAATTTTCTGCAGGAAAAAGGGCATGTATGGAAAGGGTAATGGTCTTGTCAAAGTATGTGTGATGACACAGACAGTATATCCTCCCCCGTACCACACACACACACACACACACACACACACACACACACACACACACACACACACACACACACTGAAAAACAATTGATATTTGAAAACGTGCTCTGAAGCTTAATACACATTTTGGGGATTTAAAAACCAAGAAAAAACATAAATCAGCATCTCTTTAATTCCAATACACAAAACAGGCTTTTGTGTTGTTCCAGCACAACAAACCACAGTAAGCATGTTGTGTCAAACTATTCAAGAAAGAAATTCATCTGTTTTCTGGATCAGTTAGAAGTGGTTTCTCAAACTTTACAACCACATATGTAACAGGGTTAGCCTCACATTATCTATGATTATAGTCATGTGCTTTATAAGCTGCTGATTAATATTAGGACTTTAAGCTGCTCTAAGAAGGGGCCTCCAAACCAGCTACATTGTAACTGCTGATTAAAGAGTGGCTGTCAAAGTTTCAAAGATAGGTGCATTTCCTTATTTGCACATGCTAACAATAATAAATTTATATATTTTTTATGAGATAAATATCCACACACACACACTAGCTTTTTCTCTCACGTGAATACAACAGCAATTACCAAGGACATACTACCATCATTATGATAACACTCATGGTGGCATATTCAATTAGCTTTCGGATTCGCGGTAACGCGCGTTACCGTGAAAAGTGCGCATTCTTGCGGGTATTACGGTACCGCATTAACGCGGATTTCCGTACGCAACCCTATGGGCTGCGAACGAAAATCCACGTTATTGCGGTAACGTGTATTACGTTTCGCGGCTGTTCCGGCACGTTACCGCGAATCTGAAAACTAATTGAATACCCCCCATGGAGTTAATTTGATTCGGCCACTAATTCTAGGAATAGCGAGCCGCAAATAGTATTACCATTAATACAGTCATTTTAACCTGGATTTTTGCTTGTGGTCCTGAGGGCTGCGAGCAAAAATCAGCGTTAAAATTACCATACTAACGGTAATACTGCGCACTATTACCATAGGAACGTTATTCTACGAATAACGCAGTCGAATTGAATTGGCCCCACAGAGAAGAACAGGTATCAGTGCAGAACTTTTAAAAGGGGAGGGAATTTTTACTGCCACAGAAGTCATCATAAGATTATGGTTTTAAACCCCTTTTGTACGACTGTGGGGGCGAGTACATATACAGAGATATTATATACGCAGAGAAACATTGTTACATAATCTCTAAAAGCAGAGAAATGAAAGGTAGGGCCATCTTATCTTCTCTACATACCAATGTGAATAAAATTAATTTTGATTTCTTCAATGTTGTGGGCTAGTGACCCTTGAATAAATTTGTTTTCTCATGTTTAAAAAGATCATTTGTTTTATACCAGTAAATTATAGTTTAAATATTAAGCAATACAGAAGTGATGTTAATACATTTTACATTAATCATATAGACTTAAGAAATAAATTGCTTATCTGTCAATCGACACATAGCCTTAAACTAGATATGTCTTCACAAGAGATAAGACTTAATTACAAATATCAATCAAATAAGTGAACGAGAAATGTACTGAATTCAGTTAGTATGCTTATAGGGGGTGACACAAAGTGTACAAGTAACACAGATTTTTACAGTTATTAAAACGGCAGTTGGACCCATCCTGTTATTCGGCATGATTAAAATACAAGTTTAATATAAATTTCTAGGAGTATACAAGACAGGTTCTCTCTCAACCCTCCGGTGACCTAAAAAGACAAATAACCCATCCTTTTTAAAAATTGAATCACCCCTATACTGCTAACTTGACACAGAATATTTAAGAATTCCCTTGTTAAAGTAAAGCAAAAAATAATAAAAAAAAATTATTAAATTAAAATGGGTCTAAAGTTAAACCCTTTTACAGCCCAACCAACAATCAAATCTTATTGTGAAACAACCACAAGTGTTAATTTACAACAAAATCTCAGTGCAAGCCCTAATCCTAGCACACATCCTAATCACAAATACAGCTCAAGCAATAATATTATCCCAAAGTCTAATAAATTTTTGAATTTGCCTTCCCACATTCTGTAAAAGAAACCTTTACACAGCAGAATTTGTACAAGTGGTTTTATCTTGTTACAGTTTACAGTTCTTTATGATGCATCAAATTCTGATAATCGGTAATGGGTTCACTGTGATCCTTGTCTTCAACTCACTAATGTGCTAACCACTTAGCCACCGTGCTACCCATACATTTAAATTTACTCACACAACCTATTGGACTTTCTTCACTCAAGCTTTCTTTCCCAACACTTCAGAGAGACTGCACCGACTAAGATGGTCAATGATTTGAACACTACCAAGGCACTTATAATTCTTCTGGACCTCTCTGCTGCATCAATAACACTATTAACACTAATGCATCCTCACAACTGTCCCAATCTCCAATCTGAGCCACATTTGCTCCTCTTGCTTCAGCTATGCCCTCTTCCATTTAGAATGTAAGCTCTCTGATGAGCAGGGTCCTCCATACCGTTTGTTTTCGTGTCTGTATTTATTTTGTCTGCCTTGTATGTCCCTGTTTGATGTATGTACTGTTTTCTCCACTGTACGATACTGCAAATCTATGATAATAATTTTACACTGTTGACCTCTCTTCCAATACAAATGCTACATTCCCTAGGTCTTCAAGACCTTGTCCTATCCTGGCTCTTGTCATACTTCTCAAACAGCTTCTTCAGTGTTAGTTTTCTCTGGATTCACCTCCTCTCTGCTTCTTCTATCCGTTGGAGTAGCACAAGGCTATGCACTCTAATCTATCCATATCAAATAATAAACTCCTTTGAATTTCTGTTTTAGCTCTATGAGGAGAATACACAATATCCCATTTCCTATATGGATTTCTTACCATCTGTGTTGGCCCCTGTTGCAAAATGTCACTTTGCCATTTCATAGACTGGATGTCCTCTTGTCACTTCAAACTTCAACAAGTTAATATTCCCACCAATCAACAGAACTTACCTATCAGATATCTTTGTACTGCACAACCTGAAAATATACCTTACCCCTAAAGCTCACTGATTAGGCATCTTCCTTGACTAAGAACTGTGCTTTCTCAACCACATTCTGTGTATCCTGCTCTATACATCAAAGAACATTTTCAGAACACGTATACATGTCACACAAGAGCCTACAAAACCTTTATTTCAAGGACATAATATCCTGCGTTGACTTTTGCAATTCCTCTCTTACAGCATTTCCCCATACCAAAATTTCACCCCAACAATCTATCGTGAACGCAGCAGCTAGACTAAATTTAGCCTCCTAACCTTCAAATGAAAACTCACCACTTTAAGCAAGATTTTTCAAATTCCAGAGTCATCTTCTTAAATTTCTTAGGCAATTCTACCAGATTACCACCACTCTACACACTCAATTCATTGAAACTTACACTTCCATAGTCATAAACAGTCTGACTCCTGACTATATCCCAGAGCCCCACTAACCACTTTCTTTGCATTGCTATCCGGCAGAATCAACATGCAATTAGTGCAATTATGTGTCAAACTCCTTTTTTATTACTGCGTTTATCCTCAATTTAAAGCACTAATGGATATGCTTGTGTTAGATCAATAAATGTTATTATTAATAATTTTCTCTGCACAAGTGTGCATTCAAAATGTATTAATTCAATTATAAGTTAACCTCTTTGTGTCATTCTATCTAGAACACCAAATAAGGCTTGTGTTTTAGCTGAAGAAAGAAGGTAACGTTGTATATAAATCAAGATTTTAAAATAAATTCAACCTTTCCTCAAGGAGCAGACCCGTGGTAGACTTTTTTTCGGGGCATAACACATTGGCAGCATGTTACCTTCTTAGGGGGGTATTCAATTGTTAGAAAGGTTTTTTTTCCCTGCAGCGTAAAAAAAAAAAAAAAAAAAAAAAAAAGCAGCGGAAAACTCGTGCAGTTCAATGGAAAAAGAGGGAACGCTGCCTCCGCGTGTTAAAAATTGTGGTTGCGAGATTTTAGGGGAGTAAAGGGGAGTTTTAACACGGTCATGTAAAACACAAAAAAAAAAAAAAAAGGTTTTGCATACATTTCCATACATTAGATTGCATTACACATTGATAAATTCTACATTACAGTATTTTTTAATATGCAATCATCTATACCATGTCAAAATACATTATTACATTCATATTTTTACCAAAAACCATACCTAAACTTAATTAGTGATTTTATTAATTTTTTTGTTTATTTTGTTTAATTATTTTTCCACAAGAAAATCAAGTTACACAGGTTAGGCATTAGTGATAAACATAAGTTTAACTTTTTTTTCCATATTACTACATGATTTCAAATACTTTTTACAGGTTTTTTATTTTTAACACACCTCAAAGAGATGCAAGATAAAACAGCATATTTTCCTGTTTAACCCACTGCGTTAAAAAAAAAAAAAATGAATAGCTTTTAATGCGGCTGCCTCTCGCACACCCTATACTTTCAATAGGCCTTCTACTGGACCGTTTCATGAAAAAAAACGTAGCGTTAAAAATGGAATTGAAAGAATATAAAAAACAGCGTTAAAATGACTTAATGCAAATAAAGAAAAAAGAAACAAAAAAACTCGCTACCATTTGAATACCCCCCTTACTGTGCATTCTCCAAAAAGCACGTACTGAACAGCTTCATGTTATTAGCCCTGAGAAGTCAATTGTGTTAACTGTTCTGTGGCCTGGGTGTCACAAATTCCTCCCAAAACTGTCCCCAGAATATTATATATCCTCTTGTGTTTAATTGTAACTATCACATAAGCAGGAAGATCAGAAAAACACATTCATTGTACTTTGAGCAAAACCATGCTTACTTTGTTCACATAATATCTAATTGTAGTTAATGTGGTAAAATAGCTGTAAAAGTTACAGGGATTGATAATGTAACTTATTTATAATCAGTTACATCATAAAATCTGGGGACAATTTAGACCTCAGATAAAGTTTTTCATTTGTGCCAGGCACTTACCCAATGGAAAAACATTGTAGCATATCCAAACTTTTTTTATTTTAAGTATGGAACTTGCTCAGAAAGTTTAGCTTTTCAGAGCTTCACTCGGATGGGTCTTCGGCATGCTTCCTTCTTTAATTAATGAAATTGCCCCCATGCACAAGCGCCACCTTAGAGTTTTCACTACTACTACAGAGTCATTGGAGGGCAGCCTCCTATCGGACATGCTGTTCGACATGACTTTAATAGTAAATTACTCTTTTATGTCATCGCTGGGATGACAAATGGTTCTTAAAGGGGCAGAATTGCAAATCATTTTAAATAGGCATCAGTTTAGAAAAAAACATCAAATATGAATCAAATTTTAAATGTAGCTCCGCCATAGCACAATTAAAGCTATGTACACACACACACACACACACACACACACACACACACACACACACACACACACCACTTGAGAGGGGTGGGGGAGTAGCTACTAATTTACCTGCCCCAGGCATTCCAAGCCCCCCACCCCGAGTCCGCACTGCAGACCACCAACTTTTTTTTTCCTTTAATTTTTGGAGCTAATTGGACCAGCTCTGTCGCCAATGGAGACAGGCAACAAATCAGACTGCTGCCAGGTTGTCTGTCATTAAAGAGCGCAGGCGCGGAGCTATCAGCTTGGAGAGAAGCGATGGCAGCAGTTAAGTACAAGGGGCTGGGAGTGTTATATGCCTGGCAGTGTGTGTGTGTACACGGGCAGCACGGTGGTTTAATGGTTAGCACTGGGGTCATGAGTTTGATTCCTGACCATGGCCTTATCTGTGTGGAGTTTGTATGATCTCCCTGTGTTTGCGTGGGTTTCCTCCAGGAGCTCCGATTTCCTCCCACAATCCAAAAACATACTAGTAGGTTAATTGGCTGCTATAGCTATAACTGACCCGTGTGTGTGTGTTAGGGAATTTAGACTGTAAGCTCTATTGGGGCAGGGACTGATGCGAGTGCGTTCTCTGTATAGCGCTGCGGAATTAGTGGCAATATATATATATATATATATATATATATATATATATATATATATATTCTCCTCAATGCTGCCACCCACCTTATTTTTCTCTCCCACCGCTCTCTTTGTTGTCCCACTCTGCCAGTTGCTACACTGGCTTCCCCTGGCCTACAAAATTGAATCTTAACACATCACACTCACAGCTGTCAGTCAAATCTCCCACCATACATTTTCAACCTGCCCTCTACCTACAGTCCTTGCCATTCTCTCTGCTCTGCCAATGACCGCCACCACCTCACTACTTCATTGATTACCTCTTCTCAATCCTGCCTCCAGGACTTTGCCCGGGCTGCTCCCCAGCTATGTAACAATCTCACACACACTATCAGGTTAGCCTATACTCTCAAAGGCTTCAAGTGTTAATTTCTTTATTCAAGCCTATCAGTCTTTCTTCTAACACTGGTCTCAGCTTTCACCCCAACTCCCCCAATTGATACCTCACTATTTGTGTCTCCCCCTTTTCTTTAGATGCTAAGCTCTCATGAGCAGAGCCCTCCTTGTGTTCTCCTACTATTCCATCACTCTATGTCCCTTTTGGCCCGCTTACCTAACCCTGTTTTCTTCAGCTCAGGCCTACTGCATCCTGGTCAGTACCATCACTGACACTCACTGTCCCATAAATAATTTGATCTGCATTAACTTCTTATCTGTATTTTTGTTTATCCATAATGTCTGTTCTATGCATTTTGTTCTTCATGTAATCTGTTATGGATCACTGCTTTCTGTATATGTCATGTATGGGCTGCAGAGCTTTTACAGCATTTTATAAATAAAAGATAATAATACAGTCATTTTTTCACCCTATCTGGGAATGCAGCCTTAAGCCTGAATGTTATTTAAATGCAGAATTCATATCATCAGGTTTAGGGATCATTAATACTAGAGTAAACACTGGATGAACATATAACTGATGAAAATATAGCAAATAAGACTGCACACACATGGCTCTTTATGTATCCGTGTTCCATTTTGCCATGGCTTTGATTAGGACTTATAAATCCCTAAGCAGAACACATCAAGAGTACACTCAGCATCCATAGTGAATACTGGAATTACTATTGGGTTTATGTATTAAAAATATGCAGTGTCAATCAATATGCATGCTGCAAATCTCTGAAATGTACCACGCCATGGCTGCTCTGGAAGCTCCGGAAAAGTCCTCCCTCCTCCACGAACTGTTTTAACTAGTTACCGGCAGAAAGGAGAAAGTGCTATACGCATGCCGTAAGGGATTCTGCAAAGCTAGAGATGCTTCAGCGGGATCCCTTAGAAAATGACAGGTAACACCATTCTGATTTGGATTACCTTGCTGCGAAAAACTACATTGCACAATTTAGCTGTGCCCATATTAATCTATGGGGTCTGCATTAAGAAATGTTAAATAGGTTATGGCAGAAGAAATCTTTTAAGTATCATTCCCATTTATTAACAGTGCAACGCAGGAGATATCTATACTACCTGCAGTTTTGCATTTATCTTTGATCTTGTTACAACTCACCTGTCCTCGCTCCAGCACCGCGATCCTCTCTCTCTTCCGGGTCGCGGCAGCGCTGTCACGTGACAGTCGGGGCGGGGAATTCAAACTTGCTAAACTACTAAAGACCTGCTCTGACGCCTGGGCAGCATCAGAGCATCTTCCTATGTTCCCTGACTTGGTGATTCCTTGTGATTCTCCGTGTACCAGTTCTCCTTGCTGACTGCTCAGATTATCTTCGCTCCAAGTGTACCAGATCCAGGCCTGCTGACTACGTATATATCTCCGCTCAAAGTGTACCAGACCCAGGCTTGCGGACTACGTATATATCGCCGCTCCAAGTGTACCAGACCCAGGCTTGCTGACTACGTATATATCTCCACTCCAGTGTACCAGACCCAGGCTTGTTGTACCACGCATTATCTTTATCCAGTGTACCAGACCTCGTCTATCCTGATACTACCATCCAGTTCCAGTGTATCGTGGGCAACCTCCTATCCTTACCTCTAGAGGCAGACCAGTGGACCGCGACCTGCGATCCTCCGCAGCAAAGCCCATCCCGCCTTGCAACGGTTCTTGGTGAACACCAGGGGGTTCGTTAGACTCCGCACCACCGGCCGGCGCTGATCTAGAGTAAGGCAAGTACTCCATATTTATACCTACATTCTGCATTGTTGTACACGTTACATAATTGTTACAGATCTGCAGAGCAGTCCCCATAGATGTTAAATTGTGGAATAGAGCAGTCCACATAGACAAGTTCTGAAAATCTGACCTTGTTCACGTTAATGTACACCAACTCAGGCTGGCGTACATTACAGTGTTATTTTTCAGCTCTGATAAAAAGAGCAGAGCTGAACAGCACATGTGTAGAGGGATCATATGATGCAGCATCGCTTCCTCAGATTTATTTGTGCGCATGCCTGAGCCTTTCGGATGGCGCATGCACTCATGGGGTTTCAAGGCTGCTGGGGATCGCACTCATAGTCGGTAGAGAAGAGGCAGTGAAAAGGATACGTTTTCAACTTCGTAGGAACAGCAGTTTTTCGTGATTGCCGTTCTGTTGAAGATTTTTAATGAACACGATATTTCAATCCTTATCTTTGTGATAACAATTGAAAGGGATTCTGTTCAAAATGCGTTCATTAATCAATATACCCCATGAATACTTAGGATATCAGCCACAATGGAGGTTGAGCACCACTGCTCTTTATACACATTCATTTATTTGACCTTAAGTTTGTTGTTTTTATGTTGGGGTAAAAATGTTGGTACATGCAAGTGTCATAAGGATATTTAAAATATATCACAGATTAAGTTGCAAATCAAGACAAATAGTTACCCACAATGTAATGGCAAATTGGGAACATACATTAGCGGACCTAAAGCAGTTTAGGGGTAAATGTATCAAGCTGAGAATTCTCTGGCGGTTTGAAAAGTGGAGATGTTGCCTATAGCAACCAATCAGATCCTAGCTATCATTTTGTAGAATGTACTAAATAAATGATAGCTAGAATCTGATTGGCTTTTCAAACCCGCCTAAAAACTCTCATCTTGGTACATTTACCCTCTAAGGTCTCAGTATGCAATGGCCTCAAATGATCAGATCTCCAATATGTCCAGTCAAGCGAGAACAAAAAGATAGACTGCTCCAAAATGATTAAACATTATATTTAAGAACCATTATCTCCAAACATAAAAACAACATGCTGGGCTGTTTGACACTGTCCCTTGTGAATACTTTATTTTAACTGAATGGTTTGCAGCAGCTCCTTTCCCAGATCTAAATATAAATATCCTCCGAAGCAACTGACGTTAAATACACAACATGGATCACGTGCCTCCTGTTGCTGTGCAATGAACACACATGTACATCATAGACTTCCCTCTAGGTTTATGGAAAAAATTTCCATAAACCTAGTAGGTATCATTGTGCACCTGAGGCTCAGGCAGCAGTAGACTGTAGATAAGCTACAAGTAGCCGATCATTTGCCAGATTACAGAAAGTAGCAATCTTGTCTACCCCTTTACACTTAATGCTCAGTAAGTAGATATATAAAAAAAAATTCAAAATTTTCTAGTAAACTACGATCTTTCACCTCAATTTTATAAAAACTGCAAAATGCTAAATGGCGATTCTATATAAAAACCAGCGTCTAATGATGAGTATTTTCCATCCTCCATTTATAAACCTGAATCGCTCACACCTTGCTCATAAAGCTCCTCTATGGAGAACAGCCACCTGTTAATCATACAGCTACAATGTGAATTTAATAGGTGTAGCTCTACACTTTGCCCCGACCGGCTCTATATCCGAGAGGTGTGGGAGGAAGTGTCCGGTGAGGTTTTATTATGACAGCTCTTGCACAATTATCTGAATACACCTTCCAAAGTTAGTTATATGCTGCCAGTGAACAATAAAATGTAACTCTCCCTCTGGAAAAATATGTGTTAATGGACCACACATATCTATATCTATCTAGCTCCATTGCTCAGACCTCCCTTTCTGCATAAAAGCACTGTTCCGAGAGGTTGGATCTCATGCAAAATATATTAAAGGACCACACATTCATATATGGAGCTTCACTGCTCAGACCTTCCTTTCTGGATAAAAGCGCTGTTTCAAGAGGTTGGATTATACACACACTCATTCAGAATATACCTCATCCACGTCGTTTTCTGTACCATCGCTTACAAACGCCATATTTCTTTTCGCCGGGATGAATAGTGATAGATAGGAGTGTTTCGTATATTTATAATATATGGCTGGACCCCCGCACACTGCTCCGCTGATTTATAGTAATGAATTGCTCTGAGCTTTCCAGTTGCTCATAGACTGAATGTAGTGAAGCTCGTTTCCTGAGCCTCCTCCTTTTTAGTGTATACCCAATGTGTAGCGCTGCCTCCTCTAGACACTCCTTCTGATAAAATATTTAAATTTACCATGCAGCCAAGCTGCACACTGTCGAAGACGTCAGACTACAGAGTTCAACTACATTTCGTTTGTCTTGTGTCTCCTGAACTCGCAGGCATGAACTACCTGTAACTATAGCAGCCTCTATCTAACGTTTCCAGGGACTCGTCTGCAGTACCTATAGCATCCTGTTTATTTTATGCTGTTCTTTTGCCATAGAGGTTACTTTGATATGTTAGCTTGAAGCCATTTTAGCCCATTCCATCTATATATTTTTACATGGCAAATAACAGAATTACTATCATGTGGTTAACTCAAAAATACCATTTGGAGAATTTTAGTTTAACCAGTGTTTTCTTCTACTTCAAACTGAGGCATAAAGAGGCCACCAGAATAACCAATAGTATCTGCCTCTTAAAAGAAAGAGCCACCACTAACCAATGGCACGTCTCTCAGGGGCAAGGGAGCGTCTGTCCCCCCCAGACCTGTCCCATTGTGGGCTCGGCCACTGGGCTACCTGCATTTTTTTTTCCATTAAAATGTTCCTATTAGACTGCTTAGCTGAGGCTAGCCCCCCCAGACTACAATTTGCCAGCCAGACCCTAATTTCTCTAAAGAGGCGACAGACAACCAGTGGAGGAAGCGTGGCCAACCTACACAGTACTCCTTTCTGCTCTTGTCTCATATTATCAGCTACAAGCTCTACACCAGTACTTTAACTCTACTGTCAAACTCTACCAAGCCTCCTCATACACACAGAAATCTTAACTCAACAGATTTTCACCTCTCCAGCACCTTCTCTCCACATTTACATTAAAATCTTTGATCAACCCTCCCTCCCCAAACCATCTTATTACTATCAGTGCCCAAGATCTTGCTTCCAAGATTGATAAGATCTGACTTGAAATGGTATATTCCTCAACAAAAAACATCTTGATTCCTTCCTGGCACCTTCTCTTAATTTGTTCCCACAAATGAAGAAGATGAAGTCTCTGCGCTCTTCTTATCTTCCTACTCTAGTACCTGTACTCTTGATCCTGTACCATCAGAAATCAGTTGATCCTTGTCTCATGTGCTCATCCCAACCTTAACTAAAGTTTGTTATCTTTCTCTTTCTACTGGTATCTTTCCGTTAGTATTCAGGCATGCAGTGATTGCTATTCTGAAAAAAACAAAATTCAGACCCAAACTCTCTAACATCCCTCAACTCCCATTCCCCTCCAAGCTTCTCAAGAAATGCCTACACTTGCCTCACACTCTTTTCTCAAACAATCTATTAGACCGTCTTCAGTCAGGCTTTGGTTTCTAACACTCCACAGATTCTGTGCTGAAAAAGTTGTCAATGATTTGATCACTGCTAAATCTAAGGGCCATTACTCACTTTTAATTCCCCTGGATCTCTCTGCAGCATTTGATACTCTTTTCTCATTTAAATGCTAGAATCCCTAGGTCTTCAGGACACTGTTCTATCCTGGCTCCCAATCTACCTATCTAATCATTCTTTCAGTGGTAGTTTCTCTGGATCAACTTCCTACCAACTTCCTTTATAAGTTGGAGTACCATAAGGCTCAGTCATATGTACTCTGCTCTTCTCTATCTACACCACTACTCTTGGAAAACTAATAAGCTCCTTTGGATATCATTTTCATCTCTATCCTCTCTGAACTCTCACTATCTGTGTTGGCCTGCGTTACTGACTGCCATTTCATAATTCCCACCAGCCAACAGAAGTTACCTACCTAGCTGACATTTCTATCTCTGTTGACAACATGACAAGAAACCCTACCCCACAAGCTCTTGACTAGGTGTGATCTTTGACTCAGAACTATCCTTTGTTTCCCACATCCAGTTTATATCTAGATTCTGTTAAATATATCTAAAATATATATATAAAATATATATCCAGAATATGCATATACCTCACACAAGGTACTGCAAAAACTTTAATGCTTGCGCTCATCATCACCCACATTGGCTATTGCAATACCATCCTTACTGGTCTTCCCTGAATCAGACTCTCATCCATAAAATCTATTTTGCATGTAGCGGCTAGATTGATTTTCCTTGCAGATCGTTCTTCCTCTGCTGATCCACTCTGTCAGTCTCTACCTTGTTTGCCTGTTTATTACCGAATCTCATATAAAATACTTCTACTATGATGCAAGGCCATTAACAAAATTTCACAAACCCACATCTCTTAACTTGTCTCAAACAATCTTCCAACTCCACCTCCATTCTCCACAAGATCTGCATCTCATCCACATTCATTACCTGCTTCAATTCTCAGTTACAGGACTTTTATCAGGCTGCACCCACTTTTTTTGGAATCCCCTCTCTTGCAAAATAAGACTTTCCTCTAGTCTACAAAACATCCTTTCACATCGTTTAAGCCTACCTCTTCAGGCAAGCTTATACAATTCTTCAACCACTGATGAAGCGTACATTAATAATTATTATTTATGTTTCATTTTATAGTATATAACAGATTCAGCCACAATTGAATTAGCACACTGATTGGGAACAAAAATCCTCCCCCCACCTGGGACTATGGGTTGTAAATACTTGAACAGGTTTTGAACAGTTGGTCAAATTAACATATGAAAGACTGCAGCCTGGTTGCTGTAAAAGATAGTCTCCACCCACAAGAAAGGTTTTTACATTTTACATTTTGGGGAGCTGCTGCTAGCCTGAGCAAGCCCTACATAGGCCCTGACTAGAATGGAGTTTGAATGGAATGAAAGGTGAATGAGTGAGTCTTAATACATGAGAATGAATGATCATTTGTCGTAAGTGATATGAAAGTTTGAATACAGATGGTAAATGTGATTGGAAAGATTTTGGTTTTGTATGGACAGTGTTACATAAATGCATGCCTTGTTGGGATAGATTGTTGGTTTAAATTAAAGCATTTATGTTATACATAGTTCTGTGGTTCAGTGTTTGTTTCATGACTTGCAATAATTGTACAATTCTTGGAATTCCTGTTGTGTTTGGGATAGATTGTTGATATAAATGGAGACGTTTGTGTTATACATGGTTCTGTGTTGGTTAAGTTTTGGTCATGGAAGCATTGGTGTTATACATAGTCCTGTGTGATTCTGTGTTGGTTTAATGCTGTAACGGAGTCATGGAAGCATTGGTATTATACATAGTTCTGTGATTCTGTGTTGGTTTAATGCTGTAATGGAGTTTTTGAATGGACATCGTTTGCTTTATGCAGTTTAGTGTATATGTATAGAACGTGATGGATTATTCAGGAAGTGATCAGATTGTTAAATATAACGTTTTATTAGATTGTTGGTTTAAAGGGAAAGTAGAGCAGATGGATCTAGTATGTGGTTGTAATACCATGTGATAAAAATGGCCGTTTGACGTTGAGTGAGATGAATGGAGTGTGTGTATTTGGTCTCCCTACCCCCAGGTCAGATGGGTTTTCCCCCTCCTCCCACTGCAGCACACACAATACATTCACACACAATATATTCACACACATACACTCACACACACACACACAATTACTTATATATTTATAGAACAGGAAATTAATGATATATGGCACCAAAATCTATATTTTGTGTAAAATATTGTTACGCTGTTTATTGTTCTATAATATAATACAACACACTTTGGGGCATATTCAATTAGGGTTCCGATCCGCAGTAACGCACATTACTGCGGAAAGTGCACGTTATTGCCGGTATTACAGTACCGCAATAACGCAGATTTTCGTACGCAACCCTATGGGATGCGAACGAAAATCCACTTTATTGCGGTAATGTGGATTAAGTTTGTGGCCCGTTCAGGCGCAATCCCGCGGACCAGAATTGTAATTGAATATGCCCCTTTTAAATGAAGTTATATCTTGCTGTGGTTATTCTTGAAGCCTGTGGCTATAAGGGAATATAAGAATGATGTTCCTTAGGTTAATTTAGAAGTACCTTTGCAAGGAGTTGGTTGACGGTAATAGTCATATATAACGGTATTAAATGGTCATACATACATTTTCCAGAATATTAAGGAGATTAAAACCCATAAAAGGAGGTAAAAATCCTTTAACAACCACCCTCTTAACTTCTCTAGGGTACCCTTTACACAGTTCACACAAGACAACTGACAATCCTCTGACCTTCTGGCCAACATATCTGTGTGACTGGGATCATATAGCACACTAAGCACTAAGCTGAAAATTGAAACCTTTGCAATCTGGTTGGACCAATATGCATTATGTAGCACTTAACCTCATGTATCAAACTCCCATTTTCCTATAAATTCTAAGCTTAAAACCTCTTACGTCGGGGGCGTGGCCAGGACGCCATACTATGCGGGCAGGTTTTGCCCCAAACTCAAATCCCCGCTCTCCCTTATTCCATCTGGGAGGCGGGGGAGTCTCTGTGGCTGCCGGAGGGACCTCCGGTCTGTCTTTCACCCCCGTGGGGGGAACTGCCGCTGCGGACGATCTCAGGCTGCCTGGGGGAGGACCGCTACCACCTGTCCCACTGCCCGCTCTGCTCCTGGACCCTGGGAGACACCCCAGAAGCTGATCCCGACGTGGCCTGAAGGAGGAAGGGCCTACTTCCGGTCCGGAGGCCTCGGGACTGGGTGACTGCTGCCCCGTCGGCGCGCTACTTCCGGTGGGGACAGGACAAGGCGGCGCTAGGGAGATTCAACCCATCCCTCCTCTGGGGTAAGTGGACTCCCAGACCTGGTGCCTAAACATCAGAAATAGTCCCACGGATTCCCTGGCATTTCCCCCCTGGCCAAGCTCTACAGGGAGCAACTGATCTTACCTGGTTGGAGGCAGCACCCTTCAGCAGGCTTCCACATCTGACAGGCAGCAGGGGCTCTGGATCTCCTGTGAAGTGTGCTGAACGCTCCCCTGTGTGTTGCACCTGCCTTACAATCTTGGTCCAATCTCATTTACACAGAGCTGGTCGCAAGCTGAGTCCAATATTACTCTGCTGCCCTCCAGTGGCTGATTGCTGGTACTGCAATTTCTATTACCAAAGCTGCAGATCTCTATCTACATACAGTGGCTCTGAAGCTGCAGGAGTTAAATAGAAGCCATAATATCAGCCCTCTTTTATCTCCCAACATTCTCCCCGGAGATTCTTCGCAAAGAGGGTCTATCTCCAGGACAGCATTTTCTTCCTGTCTCTGGGTAATTGCTCCATTCAAGTCGCAGCATTCCTCGGTCATCTTTCCTCATATTCGTAATCAAAGAGGTCTGGACTGCTACCTGGCTGGACATTGTTCTGCTTTAATATAAACCGCGACATGGAGTAAGCTACGACACTCCGCATGGCCCCCGTGCCAGGGTTCTCGCTTGGAAAGTCATGGGGATGTCTTCTTCTCTAATCTAAACACAGAAACTTTCACAACAGCCCTTTCTGGTTGATCTATTGGCGACTGACCCCCTGAGTACACAATGCCGAAGGGTGGCAGGAAGGCGGGTGGTCCGGATCTCTCTCAGGGCCTCAAGAAATTTGGGTTTTCAGAGACAAAGACCCCAAGCACCTCTTCTCCACATCGTGAAGCTCACTCCGACTCTGACGACTCTGATTCCTCGCCATTGACTCGCAAGGATCTACAATCCTTGTTTCGGGAGGTTAAGGAGACAAGGAAATCAGTGCAGGCGGTTCAAACAGAAGTTCAAAAAGCTATCGGCTCACTAAGGGCGGAGGTCCAGGATCTAGGGAATAGGACAGACCTCCTGGAAACTAAAATGGATGAAGCTGCCTCTTCCCACAGGGACACGGTGACTGACATCCAACAATTGAAGCAAGACATGCTTCACATGCAGGAACAACAAGAAGATCAAGAGAACAGGGCCAGGCGTAACAACCTACGCATCAGAGGTATCCCTGAGGAAGTGGATCAATCCCTCCTAGACCAATATCTTAAAAGACTCTTTGCTGGCCTAGCTCCTGCTACCCCAGAGGATCAGCTTCTCCTGGACAGAGCCCACAGAGCTCTTCGCCCTCGCTCTCAAGAGTCCTCTCAACCCCGGGATGTCATCCTCCGTTGTCACTATTATACTACTAAGGAAGCGATACTGCGGGAATCTCGTAAGACTGACTCAATTTCATTTGAGGATGCCTCCTTGCAAATTTTCCAGGACATTGCTCCACTTACGCTCCTCAAGAGGCGTGAACTGAAGCCGGTGACATCTATTCTCAGGGACAATAACATTCGCTATCGATGGGGCTTCCCTTTCCGCCTCCTGGTCTGGCATCAGAACAAGCTTCATTCTGCTCGCTCAATGGTGGAAGCGGTCCAGCTCCTTGGGACTCTGGGTCTCCCGGCCCCGACTTCTCTTTCCCATCCGGTAGCTTCGGGATCGCAGCCCAGCTCTATGGGATCCACATCGGCCTCCCGAAAGCTTCCAACTAAAGAGTGGACGACTGTGACGAAAACCGCTAAACCATCTGTTGCTGTCCCCCCGCCTTGATAAATGCTCACTGTATTTCCTTGTTTTCCTATTTGTTTCAGAAACTATCCTGTTTCATGTTCCTTCTCTCTACATGACTGATCGCTGGTTTTCGGTCCCTCTCATGTAGACTAGAAGAAAGTAGGGGCCACTGGCTCCAGATGTTGAGTTAATCTGTTTTCTTACTAACTTTCTGTGTGATTACTTTATTGTTTTGTTCTCTAACTGTTTCAATATGCTACTCATCTATTGCCCTAGGATCATTTTCCTTATCTATGTTTGGCTGCTTCACTGATTGTGAGTAGTGAATTTGATCTCCTTCCCTCACGACATTCCCGTTCCACCTAGCTTGCTATATTGCTTCCATGACCCTGGCTGGGAGGTAATGTGGGCGTCCACACTTCACGGCTGGTTTCCCAGGCCCTGTAGGTGTTCGTATCCCTGGCCACGTTCCCATAATGGGTATACTGCCCTCGCCCGGCCCTTTTGTGCCACTGGCACTGCCCCGTATCTTTCCTGGCCGGCATCATGGACCAGGTGTGCCCTCGCACGCTGGCCCTGCCCACTACCCTTCCTCCCTCTTTTCCTCCACCTTTCCTTCCTTTCCTTTTTTACCTCAGGCACTTCTACATACTTTTTGTCTTTATTGCATTTGTGTTAACTTGGGACTGTTCTTTTTTTCTTTTGTAGTGCAACCGGTCCTCGCTGGGGGACCCGAGGCGGCCCTGTCTTCACCTCCCGATGGCTCTTAGGATCTTCTCATTGAACGTTAAAGGTTTGAACAGCCCACAAAAGCGTACAACACTCTATCTTACACTTAAACAACATAGAGCAGATATAGTTTTTCTTCAGGAAACACATTTTACCCGTCACTTACATCCAGAACTGAAATCTAAACGGTACCCTTCTGCTTTCCATGCTTGTGACCCCAGACAAAAAAAGCGAGGAGTAGCTACACTTATTGCATCCCACGTAACCTTTGAGCTTTTGTCATCTCATTCTGACCCTGAAGGTCGATTTCTAATCCTAGTGGGCAAACTCAATAATACTATATGCACCCTAGTTAATGTATATGGCCCAAATCAAAACCAGCGTTCATTCCTGGCTGCCCTAGACTCTTTGCTCTCTCAGGTACGCCAGGGAGAAGTGATTATGGCAGGGGACTTTAATGTTGTAGTAGATGATACCATAGATAGATCGTCCACTTTGCTCCCCCCCGTCAGCAGCTCGGAGTCTCGTAAATCTAAGGCTTTGGTATCCCTTCTTTCCCATCATCTCCTCTTTGACTCTTGGAGGCTCAGGGAACCCTCATCCCGAGATTACACATTTTACTCCCCGGTTCATGGTACCTACTCACGAATAGACATGGTCTTCCTCAGCCACGATTTGTCTTTAAAACTCAGGGCGGCTCACATACACCCGATGGTTTGGTCTGACCACTCTCCTATATTAGCTGACCTATCAGACATAGTACCCCGTCCTCGCCCCGCCTCGTGGCGTATTAATGACTCCATTCTCCATGATCAGTCACTTATTCTAGAGCTCCGGACCCTTCTTGATGAGTATTTTCTCTTTAATGACCTTCCTGATACTTCCCCCATGACCCTCTGGGAAGCCCATAAGGCAGTGGTTCGAGGCCACCTTATCAGCATGGCCTCGCGCCGTAAAAAGCTGGCCACCTCTAACCGTGCGTCATTAACTATTCAACTCCAGACTCTGGAGAGACAGCATAAACTCTCCCCCAATGAAGAGGTATTGACCAAACTTCTAAAGGTGAGATCTGATCTGAACCTCCTTCTCTCTGAATCCACTGCCTCGGCCTTGAAACGGCTGAGGCAGACGTTCTACGAAAAGGGAGATAAAGCTGACAGAATACTAGCGTCCCGCCTGAGGGCCCAGAGATCTCAAAACAACGTCATGGCCGTGAAGTCTCCCTCCGGCTTACCTATTTACCGTCCCGACCAGATAGGGCGAGAGTTTCAGAAATTTTATTCTTCACTGTATAACCTGGATGCTCAGAATCCCGGGAGAGCCCCTCCTGCGGATACAATAGCAGCTTTCTTGAGGCAAGCAAACCTCCCTACCCTTTCCAGCAGCCTAATCCAACAACTAAATGAGGAGATTACTTCGGAGGAAATACTGGCAGTTATCAAGGCCCAAAAGACCTCCAAGGCCCCAGGACCTGATGGCTTTTCAGCAGCCTACTATAAAAGATTCTCCCAGACCTTGGTTCCTCACCTCCGCTCCCTGTTCAATGCGGTCTTACATGGCGAACCTTTCCCGAAATCAATGTTAGAGGCGCGTATTGTAGTTATACATAAGGAGGGAAAAGACCCTAGCGACTGTGCAAGCTACCGTCCCATTTCCCTTCTCAATGTCGACATTAAGTTATATGCAAAGATCCTGGCTACCCGTCTGAATGGAGTCCTTCCGGGTCTAATCCATTATGATCAAGTGGGTTTCATCCCGGGTCGCCAGGCGAGGGATAATACTCGCCGCGCGATCGACCTTGTTCAAATCATCAATCAAAGGCGCCTCCCGGCCATAATGCTCTCACTGGATGCCGAGAAGGCGTTCGATCGAATCTCTTGGGATTTCATGACCCTAGCTTTGAAGGCGTACGGCTTCACAGCTGAATTCCTGACCGGGGTATCGGCCCTCTATAACTCTCCCTCAGCTAGGGTTCTGGTTAATGGGTCTCTTTCCGACCCTCTTTCCCTCTCCAACGGGACGAGGCAGGGCTGCCCCCTTTCGCCCTTAATTTTTGCCCTAGTGATAGAACCCTTGGCGGCGATGATCAGACAGTCGACGTCAATCTCAGGTGTGACAGTGGGACCGCGGGAATTCAAGGTATCTCTCTTCGCGGATGACATACTTCTTTCTCTGACAAATCCTCAGGAGTCTTTACCCGCCCTATATAAACTTATGGATAAATATGGCCTCCTGTCTGGCTATAAAATTAATTTTGTTAAATCCGAGGCCATGCTCCTCCATGCTTCCCCTTCCCTTAGGTCCAGTTTACAGACTAATTTTGCACTACGCTGGCAGGTCAATAAAATCAAATATCTTGGAGTTTATATCACCTCATCCTATGAGAAATTGTATCTGGAAAATTTCCCCCCCCTTCTGTCAAAAATCAAACAGGACTTAGAGACTTGGAAGAGCTACATCATATCGTGGCTGGGGAGGATTATTGCTATTAAGATGAACTTGGACCCTAAGCTTCTGTATCTTTTCCAGACTCTTCCAGTGAGGGTTCCCGACTCTGTGTTTAGGGATTTGCATTCCTCCTTTCTAAAGTTTATATGGCGTGCCAAGCCCCCTAGAATTTCGATAGCAGTGCTTAAGAAGCCCAGGGCCCGAGGAGGCAGGGGATTTCCAGACATTAAATTTTATTATTTGGCATCCCACTTGACCCAGGTGGCGGTAACTTATGCGCCTTATCAGTCCATAGCCTGGGTGGACCTGGAGACCCACTATGTTTGGGTCCCCTCCATGGCATCACTCTGGGGTTTGGCTAATATAGATAGGCCACCAGCAGCTTCCTCTCTCCAATCTCTTAAATTCTGCTTATCCCTCTGGGACTCATGTCGGGTCAAATATAAATTGTCCTCCCCTATTTCACCTCTGACTCCCCTTTGGGGCAACCCACACTTCCCCCCTGGCAACTCAACCCAACAATTTAAAAACTGGATAAAGGCGGGATTACGGGTGGTCTCGGACTTGGTGGTTAATCAAACTTGGGCTTCTATGTCTGAACTTCATCATAAATTTGAACCGTTATGTCCGCTCTTTTTTGAGTACTTCCAGGTTCGACACTACGCCATGTCTTTGCCCCCCCAGGAGGCTCTTCGGGCCCCGACCTCCTTCGAGTACATGTGTTTACATTCACCTCTCACTAAGGGGATGATCTCCCAGATCAATAATTGGCTCATAGATTATACCTTCGATACTCCAGGCCGTCATGAGCGGGAATGGGAAAATGACTTGGGTCCTCCTCCAGACGACTTATGCTGGGAGGAGGTCAGGGAGGGGATTGCCAAGAGCTCGATCTCTACATTAATTAAGGAAACTGCCTATAAAGTGTACTATAGGTGGTACTATACTCCTGATAAGTTGTCTCGAATGTTTCCTACGGCCACTCCGAGCTGCTGGCGGGAATGTGGCCAGAGAGGTACGATGCTACACATATGGTGGACCTGCCCTCGCATAGTTCCTTTCTGGAACATGGTTCTTACACTCATAAACTCTGTGTCAGAACAACAGATAAGTAAGGATCCCTGGTCATTCCTTCTCTCTCGCCCTATACCTGATGAGAGCGCGCCCTCTAACAAGCTTATCTCTCATTTTCTGGCAGCCGCTAAATCCCTAATAGCAAAGCACTGGAAAGACCCTAGGGCTCCCTCTATGCAGGAGTTACGGTCGTACATAGGACATGTCGCAAGCATGGAAAGTATAACGTGCTACCTTCATGATAAATCATATAACTTTGATAAGGTGTGGGCCCCGTGGTACTTTCTAGAAAGCCGTAGCTGCCTTTCCAGTACGGCTCCTCCTCCTGCAGATGGAACATAGCTCTTGGGCCGCCTCTGGACCCCCCAGGCTGGAATTGGTGCGCGGATGGTGAGTAATGTCTGTATGCTACCCCTCTCTCGTGCAGTCATTGTAACTGTGTGCCCTAGCTTTTCCTAGCAATGTTCCAAGTTTGCGTGCCTATTGGTTTATTAGTTATATTGTTGACAATATTTGTGCCTTTCTACCCCCCACCCTCCCTTCCCTTCTCTTTCCCCCACCGATATAAAAGTATAAAACTCAGAGGAAACACTTTGATTATTAAGATTTTTCTTGTCCAAAATGTTATCTGTACTGTTCCTGTTGTTTCCTCTACAAATAAAGAGTTTAAAAAAAAAAAAAAAAACCTCTTACGTCTCTGTCTGTATGTTTTACCTAGTATTGATTTATTACTGTCTTTGTTCCCAGTTGTAAAGAAACTGGCACTATATAAATAAATGTTGATGTTGATTCCCTTCGTGAGCATTTTATGCCCCAGTCCGATACTGACTAAAGATATTTATAGTATATATGTCTAGGCAAGATGTTACAGATTACGACAATTGGGTCCCTATTTTCAGAGAGTGAGAGAGTGCCACCAACCCTGACTCAGAGATATGTGGATGTTGGATGTGACATGTCTGTGGCTTTGTCCTCATTCAGATGGCTTCCGTTGGTATATCAGATTTTGAGCTCTTAGGCCAGACAAATGCTGATCTGGGATAAAGTTTAATTTTGTGTTTGGTGACTCCTGTATCTGTTCACACTCTAGTCTTCTATGCTCACCTCTTTTCTATTGCAGCAATAACTATAATTTCAGCCTTTACTAAAACTAGCTCTTACTAGGTCACTCTGCTTATCACTTTGCCAGTCATATTGCAGTCAATATTTTTCTGACTAAAATTTACTCTTTAAAAACTGATTAAATCACTATGGCTAAGACAGCTTTGGACTTCCTCTTGACAGTTTTGGGGGCATTGTTCTCAATCTCAAGTGTGCCCAAAATCACTTTACTACTTTGAAACCGCTGAATTTCCCAACCTGACCCCCTCATCCCTCTAGATTTACATGAAAATTTTGTAGGCTAAGTATGGCCCAGGAATATTAAGTGGTATTTTGACCCTTATATAAATCTAACATCAAACAACTGTTTAATATTCTGATGTCATTATAGTCTGTAAACTAGGATATGCCTTAAGCATCTATCAACACTAGCAACTGCAAGGACTGGAAATCACCAACTGGGGACCAGCCAGTATTAGGCTGAGTACACACTACAGAAAATTCTACCAACGACTGAAAGTCCCGATCAGCATGCTGATTCATGTGTACATACTATACATGTTTTACAAAATTTACCTTCAGATATGTGCTCTTTATCTGTCGTAACCATCTGCTGAAAATGTGTGACTCTGTAAATGTGTGAAGATAAAAGGTTTATCTGACCCAAATCTACTCACTTCACACTAGCTGTCCACCCACGGGTGCCTTACTATGCCTGGGAAGCCTATCCCATACCTTCTAGGGTTCTTATAGTCACTCAGACAAATGCAGTTAGAAAAGTACAATAGTACATTTATTGTAATAAAAACAACACTAGAATATTATTTAAAATCTGTAAATAAATACAAGCTAGGTTTACCACATCATCTGTCCCTTAGTGCACTAACTTAAGGAGTTACAGTCACCTGGCTGTCCTGACATGAAGACCAAAGGATCTGAAGATGTTGTTTACTGGTAGAGATTGGCAACTCAACACCAGATCTTGCACATTCCAGGAATCAAATCACAGAATAAACCCCCCCGCTCCCCTGGAGTGGTTCCGTATATGCAGGGTCAAATTTCCAGAGTGTTTTCCCCTCCCTGGGCAAACCCCTGTCTATCTCCCTCTTAAAAATTGGTTGGTGCTGGATCAGGCAGTTGGAGGGGGGAGATGAGATGAGCTGTGCTTCTTTAGAAGCTTCCCTGCTGGGTTGCAGACAAGATGTTTGGACTAGTCCTTTGGAGGACAATGGATACTAATTGGCCTTCCCCAACTTCAGGTATAAGATATCAGTCGGCCCTTCCTAAAATTAACCCCTTCCACCACTTTGTGATATCACAGGGTCCACAGCTGTTCCTTACTTCCTATAGAGAAATGAAGGGGAGAATGAATGTAGCTACAGTCCCCTCTCCTGTATCCAGAAATCTCATCCTTACCCATAACCCACCTGTCTTCACTTTTAGAACAATGAATAACAGCTTTACTGCAATATAAACAATATACAATAACCAATATACATATTTACAATGAGCAACAATGTCCCCTTATTCACATGTAATTAGACACTGCAGTTGTACTCTGGTGAGCTGGAGAACAAAACCAGGGAAACGAGGGACAGGCTGGTTAAGGTGTTAACAAACTAGTTTCATCACAAAACACCATACAGATCTTCCTACGCTGCTGGTCGTGAGTGGGTACGCAGTTCAGAATTTGCTTGACATCGTTCCATTATTTATAGAAATTATTAGTCTATTTATAAAATAATATCAAATGATACAATGTGCTTTGAAATGATAAAACATGATCTTTGGAGCATCACACTAATGCAATATCGAACTTAATGGTCGTTTACCATTTGATTGGCACGATAATCGGGTGAAAAACCTGTAGTGAATACCCAGCTTTACTCAGACATAGGAGTGAACATGTGTCTAAGCAGTGTATTTCCCGGAGAGGGGAGATTAACAGTAGGAAACCTCTTTAAAGAAGCTGTTGTTAGGATTCTTTGCTGATAAGGCATGGGACAGGAGAGCCACAACATCAGCATCTGCAACTGCAGATGCTTCAATGGCTGCTACCTTATGGTCTCTTTAGTCATGAGCAAAGTCCTGATAAGGGGAGAAGTCTTTCCAGCAGAGGAGACTGTAAAAGATCAAGCAATACAAAAATTCCAGTGTAAGTCGGGTCTGCATAATGGAGTCCACTCCTCCCTGAATGCAGCCTTGGAGAGCTATGTCTATGACTGTCTTACAATGGAGGCGACCGGCTATCATACCATGGGCCTCCATGCCTGTGAATGTGAGGATGGAACCTGCCCTTTTGTCCATGATTTGTGTAGGGTGGATGCAGCACAATTCTTCCACAATAGTACTCTATAAATGCTCCACTGTGTTCAGATCTGTGACTGAGAAGGTCATTACCTAAGGATAAAATCACACATACTCTGTGGATGTCATCATCAGTGACCCCCCTTCAAGAAAGAAATTCTGCAACTTTAGGTGAAGATGGTCACTGAGTACTGCAACATGTAAGGAAAATGCACGCCACAACATTATGGAACAACCAGAACCCTTGACTGTTGGAAATAAGAACAGAGGACTGTAGAAACCATTAGTTTGTGATTCCACAGTTGATTCATCTGACAATATAACCTTCTTCCACTGCTCAGTAGTCCATTGCCTGTGCTCTGCACCACTGAACTCAGACATATGCATTCTTACGTGTAGTGAGCGGTTTATGCACTGCAAACTAAATGAATATTTTGCTCTGTGAAATTCTCATCTCATCGCTTTTGTTTAGAGTGGCTTCTTGCAATGCAGATTGAAATTTGCAGTTAATTGATCTGAAGTTCTCAAATCTGCTGTTTTGCTTTGTACCTCAAATGAATGCATACATATCACTGTGACTGGATGCACCTCCCCTCACACAAAATTGTAAGAGGTAAATTATTGTATGATGGGTGCAGCACACCTGGTGTATATTTTTGCATTGTAATGCAGTAAGTATGTGAAGGTACTGCCATTTTGGAGGTATCTGGTTTGTGTAACATTCCGAAACAGGAAATTCCATGTAAAATTACCATATGACCTGAGCTAGGATCAGGGACAAGGTATCACTTTGACAACCACATTCCATTGCTAACACGGTTGGGAGGTGGAGGGGGGCATCATTTTGTGGGTGGTAGATAATAGGGAAACTGTTCCAATTATGAAAAATTTAGTTGTTTGGGAACAACATTATTAAATCATCATTAAATTGTGGTTAAATCCTAATTGTGGATAATGCATTGGTCCATGTGGCCAGAGCTATGCTCTTGAGGGTAAATGTTAAATGTAATATACCTGTGTTGAAAGTTCTCCTGGATTACATGGGAAGAGGTCTGTTTTCTTGCAAAGCCAGGAGAGAAATTAATTGGATATGACCATAAAGTCCGTGTCAATTGGCCCAGTCAAATAGAGTCCTGATTTGTTGGTTCAGTGCTGTCTACTCTCTATCCCAGGTTGACCACCCTGCTCAAACATCCACTAGGATTGGTGCAGTATTTTATGTGCTTATTTGAATGCATATCAGGCGTGGAGACTGGTTATAGCTCTATATAAATAGCACATGTTGCTGTATTCAGTGTCTACCATTGTGAACTCCTGTGTGACCATTACTTCTACACAATGGAATGAAATGTAACAGGCATGGAAAGGGTTACAATAAATACCATTATTTCTACAAGACCCTGCACAATGCCTATTATCTGCTGTAATCCTGTGATATATAGATAAGAACTAAGGGCTTTATTCATTAAGGAAAGTTAAGTAAATAAATTGAGTAAGTAGTCTCCTGGACAAAACCATGTTACAATGCAAGGGGTGCAAACTAGTTTTCTATTTTGCACATAAGTTAAATACTGTCTGTTTTTTCATGTAGCACACAAATACTTGATAGCTTATGTGTACATTGAAATTTAAAGTTGATATGTGTGTGCTACATGAAAAACAGACAGTATTTAACTTCAAGATGGAACTACTCTTGGTTCTGAAGATTATGCCCGTGGCTATGGAAGCTGTGGATAGATGACTCATAACATCAGCATCGTTAATGTGTGTTGCTTCCAGCCACTGGGAGAGGATGTCATTTAGCATTATCCAGACCCTGAAGATCCCAGTCATCCTGGGTTACACTCATAATCCAGTGATCGTTTGGAAGACTAAACAGATACAGGAGTGGGAGAAGACATGCCACACCACTTGCCTACAACCAGTGAAAGCAGCCATGATATGTGCTACTACCCAAAGAGAGGAAACTAAGTGTCACGATATGGAGGTCTAGGAGTGCTCGAATAGTTTGCCCGGTTTAGCACTACCCTCTTTGAGGTGCGGAGTCTACCGGAGAGGGAGGGTTTCACCAGAGGCTCCCGCAAGGGAGTATGGTCTTGGCGGCTCCCTAACCGCAGGTCGTGGTCCTCTCAGAGGGCAAAGGGTCGAAACCTGTAAGAGAGACTAAAATATTGAGGAACAGGGGGACAAAAGAGGATGTTCTGCAGTAGTCGTTACTGAAGAAGTCCAGTGGATCTAGGCAGAGCCTATAAGCCAGAATACAGTAGAAACAGGTTCTGCAACGGCAGTTGCTGATGAATCCTGTGGTGCTTGGAAGCGCCTTTGTATCAGGAACACGAGCAAAGAGGTTTTGCGGCGGCGGCTACTGATAAATCCTGTGGTGCTTGGTAGCGCCTTTGTACCAGGAACACTTGAGCAAAGAGGTTCTGCAGCGGTGGCTGCTGGTGAATCCTGTAGAACTAGGAAGCGCCTTTGAGTCAGGAACACAAAAAATAAAGCAGAGATACAGGAGCCAGTACAGGGACACATCTAACCTGCAGGAGAGACCTGAAGATCTGGCAACTTGGTAAAAAAGCAGGTGCTATAAATAGGCAGAGCTGGCAGGCAATTAGCCAATCAAGAGAGTGCAAGAAGTAATGAGCAGATCAGGGGGTAAATGTATCAAGCTGAGAGTTTTCCGGCGGGTTTGAAAAGTGGAGATGTTGCCTATAGCAACCAATCAGATTATAGCTTTCATTTTGTAGACTGCACTAAATAAATGATAGCTAGAATCTGATTGTTTTTTCAAACCCGCTGGAAAACTCTCCGCTTGATACATTTACCCCCAGGTGTGTGCATGCTCAGTTCAGCCCAGCAAGAGAATGCAGAAAGAGGGAAACAGGTGAGAACAGACCATAATGCAGGTTTAACTAGTGCAATGTCTGACACTAAGTCTAAACCAGAATGACTATCTGAGGAGTACCAAGTTTTAGCAGGGTCTTCGACAAAAAACAGACAGAGAATTGTACTGCCCAATTGACCTGCTGCCTGGGCACTACAAATACTGGGTCACGCGATTTGGCCTGTGCAATGCCCCAGCCATCTTTCAAGCATATGTGAATTCCCTCTTTAGGGAAAATCTGGAGACATCATGACCACAGGAGAGTGTTATTGCAGAGGCTCCTGGATAACTGGCTATTTACTAAAACAGAGAAGTGTTCCTACACACAGTCAAATGTGAACTTCCTGGGTCATATTATCAGCCCTCTGCCCTCTGCTGGGCATAGGAATGGAACCAGAGAAGATCTCTCTCTGCTAGGCTCAATTGGCCAGTGCCCCGAGGGATCGAGGCAATCCAGAGGTTTGTGGGGTTTAGGATTTACTGCAGATGTTTTATCTGCAATTTCTCAAAAGTTGTTAGCTCTATTACCGCCTTGACTAAACAGAGAACTCCTAAGAACATATGAACTCCTGAACTACAACATTTTTTTGATACATTGAAATACCTCTCTATGTCTTCGCCCATCCTCTACTATACCGATCTCATTCATTCCTGTACACATCCAAGAGTGGAGCAGAAGCCATGTTCTCCTAGACTGAAGTAAAGGTTGCCTTTCACCCCGGCATCTTCTTTTTAAAGATAGTCACCTCCACCAAGGTCAACTTCAACGTGGGAAACTGGGAGTTGCTGGCCATCATTATGACCCTCACTGAGTTGAGGCACCTTCTGACGGGTGCCTTGATTATGGGATTTTTTCATAATATAGAAAGGTAGGAAAATACAACTGCACAGACACTTTTCCTGTCCCTCGTATTGTATATTGTTCATATTGTTATATTATATCAGGGAAATTGTTACCTTGCATTCATAAAATGCTATGTATGTAAGAGAAGAGGAAAATAAAACGATTGCATATTCTCAATAAGGACACTGGATGTTAAGAGATAATTAAAAAATCAATTTTACTAGATTTGATTAAAAGAATGTACTAACAAATCCAATGCTAGACAAAATAATTAAAAGCTCGTAGATAGTGAAAGGAAATAAAATAGGGATTAAAATCTATACTGATTGCAGTGGTTATTTTACCCCCTCTTTGGGGTGAAAGTATCAACGGAAGAAAGGATATTTTAATAAATATCCCCTTCTCTTGATTTACTAATTGTGTACAGCAGTAATGTCTAGGCATCTCCTAATTTATATTCTTATGATCAGTTTAAAAATTATAAATCTTAATGTACAACGACATTAGCAAGTACTATTTGATAATTGAGAGCAAGAATGTGCTAAATTATATCCTGATTTATTGATATAACTCTTAGAACGATACTTTTGGTATTAATTACTTGGCTTAAAATATATATTCTGTAACAATAGTTTTGTAACCAATATGTATGCTCTTATGTTAGGAACCCCTCAGCCAGTACAGCAAAAACTGGAGTCTGCGCCGAACGTCTGGTATTCACTGTAGCCCCCAGTGGTGGGAACAGACTTGGCTGCAGACAAACAGAGGGTCGTGAGACGTGCACTGGCTGGGGAGAACCCAGGAGTAGAGTTACCGAGGCCATAGAGTAGGAAGTGCAGGAGGGAGTCCGGTGAGACACCGATTGGATGGTGTCAAGACTGATATATTACTCGTGGCCACTGGAATAATGAAGGAACAGTTGATAGAGAAGTCCCCTGATACACAGCGACTTCTGTACCGGTGCTTGTCCGGAAAGGAACGGAACTTCCATTGATAGGTAAAGATGAGAAACTGAACGTAGGCAGTAGCCAAGGGTTAATACAACGCACAGTACCGTTGAGAGTCCGGAGATTGGAGGAAAACAGTTCCTAGGCGGTTGCCAGGGGTAACTACAATATAGGCACACGATATTAGTAAACAGTCAATAGTACCTGTGGGAAGGTTGAGTCCAGAGCCAAAGGAAGATTGTAGAATCATCAAGGGAATAGCAGGGTCCATACATGGGGAATCTAACAGAGAATAGTCAGGAACTGAAACAGGTCTGGCACACGGGTAATCACACAGGAGGGGAGTAAAAGCAGAGCCGAGTCGGTACACAGGGAAATCCAATGAAGAGTTGACATGAACGGAAACGGTCTGGTACACGGGGATACAACAAGCCAGCAGAAAACGACAGGAACAGGTAACAGGGAAAACACAAGGGATCAGGAGCACTAAGGTAAACAATTACCGTCAATCATGCAGAGTATTAGCCAGCTATTTAAGGAGAGCAGAACTAATAGGCTGCAGGTGATAATGAGGAAGCCAGGTGAGTGAGCTAAGAGACACAGACTGGCCAGGTGAGGCATTACATAGAAAAGACAGCATGAATTGAGGGCAGATTCTGACAGAGAACTGACCCTATCTAATACCTATCTAATCTATCTAGTTAATCTATCTGCCTATCTAATCTACCTAAACCAATCTATCTAATCTATCCAAGAACTAAACTAACTACTTATCTAAACATCCAGTGGCTATCTAAATGTATCTAACTACCTACCTACCTATCCCTAACTATCTATCTAGCTATCTATCTAGCTATCTATTTAGTTACTCTGACAGAGAGCCCGGCGAGTCATAACATCTTCTATAATTACAAGTATAGCTATAGGTCATTCTGTAAGTTATTCATATCCTTTGACTGTTCTCTAAATATTAAATTCCTGTTGATATAAATCAATCAGATAATATATAGTGTGTTGTCACTGGAGTGGAATGCCCTTGGGAAAATTACCAATAATAATTTGCAAAGCCTAAAACTCGCGGGTCTATGAGTGTTAGTCCTGTGGACTGTGGCCAATTGATGATAGCCTGAAACTTCACTGAGTCCACCTGCAAACCAGTTCCAGAAACAATGTACCATAAAAATGACATACTCCCTTTCTCAAGCTTGCAGAAGAACTGATGTTTCTGACGATGGGAGTACCTCAGGATGTGAGAACTATGTGAACACAGAGAACATTAGTATATTGCTCAGATATACTACCAGCGATACAAAAAATTCCAGGAAAATCTAATGAAATTTTTAAAAACCACAGGAGCGTTACAGAAAACAAAGTGCTTCACTAGATATTCATAGTGGCCATAATGTGTGTTATAAGTGGCCTTCTATTCGTCACCTCTTCAGATGCAGATTAAATAGTGAAGATCAAGTTTAGTAAATATGCAGGCTCTTTTAGTGCAGTTAAACAATTCTGTGATGTTGGGAAGAAGATAGCAGTTTTTAATGGTTATGGAATTGAATCCAGATATTTGATACATGATTTGAGACCACCATCCTTTCTTCTTTTTTTAATCAAAGTTTTTTCTATAATATTTATCTTTATTGAAGTTTTTAAGACAGTTTCAACAGAGATTCACGAGAACAGATAAGTGGGTAACAAACCCACCTCATTAATACAAAATGCCGTAATAAACACATTCAAATAAATGTTATAATAGAAGAAGGAGGAAAAGAGAAAAAGGAAAAGGCAGAGATGGGGATAAAGGAAGGGAAGGGGGGGCAATGTTTCCTAGTACAGATTGTGTAAATAAACAATTCAAGTCCTAGTAAGGAGAGTAGGTGAGAGAACTGGTTTGTTTAAATGATTACATTTATCGGAGTCCTGGAATTCGAGCCATGGGCTCCAAATGGAGTAATATTCAGTACATTTATCAGCAGATGAGAGTAAAAGCTCATCCATAACTCTATAAAACTCCAATCTCTGGAACCACTCCGGGACGGTGTTTTTTTTAAACCTGGAAATTGGGACGTCGATCTTGTTGAGAAGCCAGAAGGCGGGACTATCGGGAACCACATCTAATATTTCAGCAGAGACCTCCATGACCTTGGACCAGAAAGGTCTGAGTGTCTCACAATACCACCAGAAATGCATAGTAGTGCCCCGGGAATTCTGGCATCTCCAACAGGAGTCAGAAACACCCTGGTAAAAGTTTGCTAGTTGGACTGGGCACCTATACCATCTTGTTAGAACCTTGTAATGAGTTTCTATTATAGAGACACTAGCAGAACAAGCATGTGTGGTCTCAAAAATGGCTAACCAGTCTGCTTCACGGACCTGCTCTCCCAGATTTTGCTGCCAAGCAGTGGTGAATTTGGGTAAGGAGCTAAACAGGTTTTCTACAAGTAGTTTGTAGATTTTAGAGAGCAGGTGGGGAAGACAGCCATCTGCTAGACACCATGTTTCAAACGCTGTGAGGGCTCAGTTTTTTATTGAAGAAGTTCAGAATGCATAACAAACAAGTTGAACTAGTACAGAGAGATGAGAACAGAAACATCATAATGGGAATAAATCAAAACATTGAGTGAAGCAACATCATAATACACCATCGATTCCCATTCACCATGGTCTAGATATCAGAAAGTCCCAAAGGCCCTGAGCCACAGTATGCAGCAGACAGGAAAAACACATCACAACATATAAGGGAGCAATGGTGTATTTCATGCATGTTTGAGGTCAACAAAGAAAAATGCATGTAAAAGGAGGACCCCAAGGCATAGGATGACCAGAAAGAGAAAGTGGTGTCACGATCCTCAAACATGAATTGGGAAATCCTGTAGAAACACCCTAGTTCCTTACCATAGCGTTTGTCAGAAGCACTCCTGGAGCTGCTCCTGTAGGGAAGAAGAGCGGGTATTAATGTAGCTTTCCTATGTCTCAAAAAACTTGCCAGTCTGTTTTTCCTTTTGGAGGGATGCTTCCAGCCAATCCATTTGTAGAATGAAAAAGCGTAAGCCTGGGCGGGGATCACCCATTCAGTCGTAAACGGCAAATAGTTTACCAGTTCTGCCATTGCTAATCTCCAGAAGCCCCGAATGACAGGACATGTCCAAAAGCAGTGAAACAGGTCTGTCTGGGATTCTCCACACTTGGGGAAAGTAGTGTCTTCGGAAATACCTATAGTACATCTGCAGTGGGGTAAGAGGTAACCTCTATGGAAAATATTAAGAAACATCTCAACGTATGTGGCAGCTGACAGGAGATGAATAGAGGAAGCTAGGTTCTTGAGCAACTCAGCTTCAGTCAGTTGAGGAAAATAATGTGACCACTGGCTCAGGCCAGTTTTGAGTGTGGAGTGGTTTAATAATTTTGTTGGAAAGTTCCTTTCTTTTTATTAAGAGGCATGCTCCTGCTGGAGAAGATTTCTAAATGAGTCCTCTGAAGATTTTTTTGGATGTAGTTAGTCATAGCTAGAGTGTCGGGCTCCGAAAGAGGATAAACGCGAACATGTGGCGGCAGTTTGCCGGGGAGTAAATTGATGAGAGAGACCAATCTTTGTGAGGAAGAAGTTCTTTAGATTGTTCCTTACTAAAAACATCCCAGAATTCAGCATACTGAGAAAGGATAGTTGAATACATCATGGAAGAGCAGCTAAGAGGGAAAACTCTTCTTAAGCAGTTGTCTTAACAGTGACCACCAATACAATACGGATTAATGAAGCTGAAGCCAGTGGAAAAAAAAGAAATGAGATGGTCTAAATGTGTAATGCTCCCACTTGCAGAGTCAGTGGAACCGTACAGAAATAAAGTAGCTCCAGGCATTCTATTGCCATTAATTGCAACTAAAAAAATTGGATTGGATGCATAGGGAGCGCTAATTGGAAGCCAAGTCATGAGCAACGAATTTCCCCACAGCACAAGAGTCAAACAGCACCATTAAAGATATAGAACTTGAAGCATACTAAATGGTCACCAAAATAGAAAGATTGTTTTTGGAACTGTAGGAGAGAGACTCATTACGCTTAACCTATCCACCCCTGAACTGGTTATAAGTTGAAGGTTCACAAATGCTTGGGACAACTAGCAATAAAATGGCTGGATTCTGTGCAATATCAGCACAAATTATTTTTGATCCTTCTATGACACTCTTAAAACTGGAAAGGAGAATGGAAAAGTGGAGCTAATTTAAATGCTGTTTGACGGTGATGTTGATTCTGTTACACAGGGAGATTAAGTTCTCAACCAAGGACAGTAATTCACGAGAGGCGAGTTGTCTTTAAACTGGTCAGAAAGACCTTGCCAGAAAATAGACACTAACACCTCATTGTTCCATTATAGTTCTGATGCAAGAGTGCGGAACTGCACCAAATACTGTCAAAAAATATGGGACCCTTGACTAGGGCACAAAATGCCTGGGGGCTGCAAAAGAGAACAGTCAATGTTTATCTAAATTATTCTAAAAATATTCTAACAACTGAATGCTGTTATGAGAAAAAGGGTCATTATGTTCCTACACTTGCCCAGTGAAAAGTGAAATGATATAAGCCATTTTGGCTTTTCTGAAGGAAAATTTGCTGGGCATAATTCAAATTGAATTGTACACTGATTTAGGAAACTGCATCAAGTCTTGGGGTCACTATTATACTGATCTGGAGTAGGAATGCGTAATTTAGAGGACCCTCCAGAAGGGCAGTGCTTGAGGTGCAGGAGCAGGAGGTACAGCAGAGGCTGCTGGAGCCAAAGTAGCTAAAGTGCTTTGAAACTGATCCAGACGTGCAGCTAAGTCTTTCAAACATTGTATTAACTGAGTCTGGACAGATTTTTTGAATCTCATTCAACCAAATGCTACAGTAGATCTCAATAGGTCCAGAGCATAATATCAAGACTCTCTGGAGAAGGGCTCCTGAAACTAGCTTAAGTTGGCACTACCCACACCCAGGGAGTGGAGTCTAACATGATTGCGTGTTCACCAGAGGCCCCCTTAAGGAGGTATGGTCCTTGCGACGTGCATCACGCAGGTTATGGCTCCTGGGGTCAGTCTTAAGCATAGTTTATAAGCAGGGTCCCAACAGATGCTAGAACTGGAACCATAGAACATAGAATACCTTACAAGATGATCCGATACTAAAATGTCACAATCTGCCTCTGGATGCGCTGCAGCACCCTCCATGGGGATGATAATTTTGCCTTCTGCAGCTCCTGTCTGCAAGGGAATATATTATATGAACCTGACCCCTGCAGTACCTCTGTATCACCAAAGGGGCCACTGTTGTATTTGGACAATTCTCCTACCTGCAGGAGTTAAGCTCATTACTCCGGGATGCTTATCACCTGTCTCCGTGGTATTCTTGCTAGGAATCCTGACAGTATATATTGGCCATAAATTGAGCCTGCCATTGCATGTCTTCTGTCTTGTTCAGGGAATTCCTAGCTTGTTGGTTTGAACACTGTGTTTGATATTCCTAAAACCATGTCAGAAAGCCTACAAATCCAAATGCTCCAGGTGGACATTCTACAGCTTCCCGTCTCCTTTCTAAGTGGTCCTTGCTGAAGTACTGCAGTACATCCTCCTGAGACTGTACCTTGTTATAAGGAGACTATTTGTGCTGCACCTGTTTCAATGCCTGGGGTCTCTACCACTAAAGATCCCAAACCAGCAGGCCACTCACATCCTCTTTGTTTGAGGAGGAATGCACACACACACAGAAGGGTAAACCATCTATGCCTTTACTGTGCTAGCTCAGCGAGTTTTTGGTGCAGTGCCCACTGCGAAGAATCTCCCAACTGTCCCAGGATCTCACTGGTCTCAGAAAACAAATTCATGTGGGGATTGCTTTCTAAACCTCGTTCTAAGTCATCTCTCCAGTCCAGCCAGCTCTAGAGAGGTTCCTGTCACTCCAGTCAACTCCAGAGGGGCACCTGTCCCTCTAGCCAGCTACAGAGGGAGCCATGTTCCTTCAGCTAGCTGCAGAGGGGGGGCTGTCACTCCCTCCAGCTCCAGTGGGGGCACTGTCCATCCATCCAGCTCCAGTTGGGGCCCTGTCCATCCATCCAGCTCCAGAGGGAGCCCTGTCCCTCCAGCCAGCATCAGTGGGGACACTGTCCACCCAGCCAGCTCCAGTTGGGACCCTGTTCATCCAGCCAGCTCCAGTTGGGGCCCTGTCCATTCAGTCAGCTCCAGAGGGAGACCTGTCCCTCCAGCTAGGACCAGAGGGGACCCTGTCCCTCCAGCCTGCTCCAAAGCAGCTCTGTCCCTCCAGCATGCTCCAGAGAGGTATGTGTCTGTCCAGACTGCTCCACAGAGAGTTTCGTTCCTCCAGCCTGCTCCAAAGACAGTGCTGCCCCTTCAGCCCAGTCCAGGCCTTCTGCCAAGTTGTGTGCCCAGTCCGGGCTTTCTGCAGAGTCGTTTGCCCACTCCAAGCCATTTTGCAAGGCATGTGCTCAACCCGAGTCTCCAAGTGATGTTCTAAACCCGAGCTTTCCAAGTCATGTGCCTAGTCCGGGCCAGCTGCCAAGTGTGCCCAGTCCACTCCAAGTGTCCCCAGCCCAGTCCAGGCTTGATATACGTGCTCAACCCAAGCCTTTCAAGTTTGTCACACACCGACCCCATGGACGAGTACCGGCGTTGTTACCTCTGTCTCATAAACGGTGACCACGGTATATTGGATCCAGTGTTTTAGTCTTAGTTTCCATCTGATTCTATTCTACACATGTGTCAATCATTATTCTCTCATTACCTCCCACTCACTCCTATTGGCCTTGATGCATTTGGAGCACTATTTAAGCCTCCCAGTTCCTGCTTTCTGGATCCTGTTCTTCAAGTTACTTACTCTTGTCAGGATTGGGCTCTCCTCGTGTGACTTACCCATGGTTGCTGTGCATCATTGCTTCAAGATCTGCTGTGTTTAATCTTTGGTGCCTTCATTGGAACTCTCGCCTTATCAGGTCTCTACTGCTGCATTCAGTGTCTCATCTACAGCTTCATTCATTGGACTTCTCCGTTTTACTATTGCAACTCCTAACTTCACTAGGAACCTCTTTCACCTGCTGCATTGAACTACCAGCTAAATAGATCAGCTAAGTCTTCATTATTGCTGTTTCTACTGAACTGTGTTGTATCAGTATATCAACTACTGTTACCTGAGTTACTGTTTAAACGGATTAGCTAAGTCTACATTATTGCTGTTTCACTGAACTGTGGCTGTATCAGTACTCAATTGCTGTCACCTGTGTTACCACTTAAATGGATCAACCAAGCCTTTCATTATTGCTGTTTCTACTGAACTATTGCTGCAATTCAACTGTGGTTGTTTGAGTTATCATTTAAACGGATCAGCTAACTCTGTTATTATTTCCGTTTCTACTGAACCGTTGCCATATCAGCTATTCTACCGTAGACCTGAGTTATCACTTAACGGGATCAACTAGTTCTTCAACATATTTGTGTCTATTGAACTGCTGCTGTACCAGTAACTCATCTGCAGTTGCTCTGGGTTACCATCTAAAAGGATCAGCTTGTTCTTCATCACATTTGTTTCTATTGAACTGCCGCTGTATCAGTAATTCATCTGCTGTTGCTCTGAGTTACCATCTAAATGGATCAGCTTGTTCTTCATCACATTTGTTTCTATTGAACTGTCACTGTATCAGTGGTTCTGCTGCTTCTTCATCGATACCGTTTCCATTGGATTGCTCTACTCAACATTTCAACTAACTTCCTCATTGTTATTGTCTTCAGTGAACTTTACCTGTTATTGTCATATTCCTTCCATATCTGGCTCCACCTATATTCCTGCATTATTGTTCTGGGAACCGCGACCTGCAGTAATAGGTGTGTCTAAGCCCACGGCCCCTCCTAGGGTCATGGTGAAAAACACCTACTGTTAGACACCGCGCCCCAGTTCGAGCATCTGTCATCTGCAGGTATACAGGACTCACTAAAATTCTTCAGATTTCGTGACAAAGCTTTGTGCTCAACCTGAGCCTTTCAAGTCGTGTTCTGAACCCGAAACCCGAGCCTTCCAAGTCATGTGCTCAACTTGAGCCTTTCAAGTCGTGTGCCCAGTCCAGGCCTTCTGCAAGTGTGCTCAGTCCGGGCCTTCTGCCATGTGTGCCCAGTCCAGGACTTTTGCCATGTGTACTCAACTGATTTAGGTGCTCAACCTGAGCCTTCGAAAGCCGTGTGCCCAGTCCGGGCCTTCCGAGTCATGTGCCCTATCCAGGCCATCTGCAAAGGGATGTGCCCAGTCCAGGCCATCTTCTGAGTTATTTCCCAATCCGGGCCTTCAGTCAAGTGTAGCCAATCCAGACCTTCTCTCAAATATGCTCAGTCCAAGTCGCCAGAGACTTATCCTCAGTCTGAGCCTCAACTATATACTCTGTTCAAGTTCAATCTGTTCTGCCCTGCTGTCCCAGTGGGCGACTCCCACCCTCCTGCTGCCCCTTCATCTAATGTTGCCAAGACTACCGATTCCTTTCCTGTTTCAGATGCCCTACCACCTCCCTCCGTGTCAGATCTCATCAATAACCAACGTAAGCAAGTACTCTTTTTTTGACCAACTCTAGAGGGAAGGCATTGTAATACAATATTTTACTGATGCTGTGGTTGAAGAATTTGTTCCATTACTTGCCAAACCAACCTCCAACGTTTCTCCTATGTAATCATCTTTATGTCCGGTTACCCCGATCCAGGAATTGCCTTTGTGTCCTATCCAATTTGCACATTTATTCCCAAAAAGTTACATAAAAATAAAGGTAAGAAGAAGAAAAGAGGGTCTTCTGGGTCTCAACTTCCATCAGGTGCAGTTTTTGTACAAATTCCACCCTTTGGATTTTAATCATTTTAGATAAATGCTTTTCAGCTACATGTCCAATTCTGGACCATGATATTTTTGACCAATCCTAAATCCCCTTGTGTTTTGGTGTCTGGAATCCAACCTTATGAGGCGATTCCTGTCTCAATCTGCCTTCGGCAGCACTGCAGCACCATTCATGGGGATGCTGCTTTGCCTTCTGCAGCACCTGCCTGCAAGGGACTATAATAGACTCTGACACCTGCAGTACCTCTGTACCACCAAAGGGGTCACTGTTCTTTTTGAACTATTCTCCTACTTGCAGGAGTTAAGCTTATTATTCCGGGATGCTTGTCATCTGTTTCTGGCCTTTAAAAGACTGCCTCTCCCAGCAGTCTTGGCCAGTTCATCAGTTTTCTTAGCTACTGCTGGTTGTTCTGTGTTAGATCCTATGGCAGAGTCCCCAGCTGCCGCTACCTGAAGTTCTCTGAGCTCTAATATGCAGCTCAGCCTGCTGGGTCCTTCAGGAAGATGAACTGCAAGATCCTCTGGCAGCCACTGCAAGCTGGCTGCCGGGGTGGATCAACTTTGGGCATGGTCCCTTTGGCCATCGTTGGACCTGGGCTGCTCCTGGGCCCAATGGATCACCAGGGACCTGCACCAGTTCCAGCTCCCCAGAGATCCGATGCCCAAGAATGGGAGCTGGAGTGGGCATCTCAAAACTGCCAGTGGAGCACAGATCCCCACTGGACCAGGGAGGTAGGAATATGTAGCTTTGTTTTTCAGTAGTAATGGTTCATAAGTGTCAAATACTCATTGGTCTGCATTGGTGCCATTGTGTTCACTTGCTATCTGAGCATGATTTCATGCAAGATACGCTTCCATATGTCCCACTCTGCATCTGTATCATAAGTACAAATTCCTGGGTTGTCTGAAACCACTGTGATGACCATAACATTATCACTAGGCTTTTCCTGGTGGAGAAAGAAACACTAGGTGCTATAAAACCCAGAACAGCTATTATGGTCCATCAACCTTGATCAAACCTCTAAAAATGTACACAAATTTGAGCTTTCATGTACGTTTGTAGTTTCTGAATACAATTTGTGAAATATTTAATGGTTTGAATTAAAGTAGCTGCAACCCCTTGTCACCATGTGTGGGCTAAGGGGCCTCATAGTAAATAATTCCTCCCCTCACCTGCCCTCTTATTCTGCCATTGCTAGCTCTCTGGCAAGGGCATAAATGACCAGAGGGTCCTCATACATGCATATTTTCAGCAATATCTCTGTAAAGTGTTGGGACACAAGCTTGGTAACTTAGGGTGTAGTGCAAACAGATGTCTCAATGATTTGGGTGCCAAACTGTATAAAAGTAAACTCTTTACAATCCTCTTTACTCCAGCACAATATTTGAGTTGCAAATAACACTAAAATAAATATTCACTTCTCCTTTCTCACTCCAGTACAGTTAGTTGCCCCTTCTCTGTGGGGGCCTTATCCCTTAGGCTATAACATATGCTTGCAGTGCTCTCTCTGCCCATCCTGGGATTCTCACACTCATTCGATTTTGACACCCTACCTCTCTGGTGCACTCTCAGCCTTATTTGGTAGACCTGACTCTCACACTAGGGTCCTTTTGTAGCCTCTTCACTAACCCCTTGGGCTATAGCATCCTCTGTGGTGTCCTGACTACCCCTCTGGGTCACATTAATACTACGTCTTTCAGCAACCCTCTCCATAGGGTCTCTTTACATGCTCTCCCCTCTCTAAGTGTGGTACTCTATATGGCAAATCCTCAATGCTGCCACTATTAATTGGCTCCATGCTGCTTTGACAGCAACCCCCCTTCTTTATTGGGGTCTTCCATTTTTTACTCTCACGAGATCTTCTTATTTGTTATGTACAGTTCTACTGACTCTCTGAACTTGGGCACTCATTCCCCTCTTTATATGCAGCCATGCTCTGAGGTACTTGCTCCTTCAAATCTGTCCTATTTCACTCATAGTCTATCAGTTATGATGTACTTTGACCCCTTGTGGTAGCAGGCCACAGACCTGCTCCCAAATTTGCTGGGGAGATCCCAGGGCCTCTTTCCCTCTGTTCTGAGTTTCTGCCTACCACACACTACACTTATGCTCAGCTCATAGAAGTCTTATGTTGCTAAGCAACTGTTCAATTGTGTCCCCTCTGGGTCATAATGCTGTGATCCTACATTCTGTCTTTGGGAGGTGTGACTAATGACAGAGCAGGCATTACACAGCAAAGAGAACACTCAACCATGATGCCAAAAGAAAGCGCTATCTGTTTAAGAAATATCTACATTTTGTTCAGATAGCAGCATAACAACATTTCTAACAAAATCAATGTTGTGCAAATAGTGTAGCAATGGTGTGGCCATCTCTGGTGAAAAGTCACCAAAATTGCCTCAATTAATAAACTTGCCATAAGCCATGTACTTTCCTTTGCTGGTATATGCTGTTCAGTCTCCAAACTATAGCAGCTGAAGAGTGGTGGTTCCAGGAATGAGGACAATTCAAATGTCAGGGAACTAACAAAATTAACGTGTCTGTATTTGTTTGTTAGGGAATTTAGACTTTAAGAGTTAATGGAGCAGGGACTCATGTGAGTGACAAATATTCTTTATACAACGCTGCAGAATTGGTGGCTTTATATGAATAAATGGTGATGATGATGATGATGACAGTAAGGGAAAAAAGGAAAGAATGCTCATGTATCTAAGCACTAAGAGGCATATTCAATTGTTGGCGAAAACGCCAAAAATCTCACGGCGCGCGCACTATTACCGTTATTACGGCAATAGTGCGCGTAAATACCGTTACTACGGTAGTTTTCTCACTGGATTTCAGCTCAGGGAGCTGCAAGCTGAAATCCAGCTTACTATTACCGTAATAAAAAAAACATGACACCTCTGCCATAACTCCAACTGATCCTACTATCAACATCCAGAGAATGGTGAAGGATTTTAACAATAGCATACAAATATACACGTCAGACAGTCCTTTTACATACTGTGAGGAAAAGAAGTCAATTTGGAGATCTGTGGACAATTCCATCTTACACAGTTTTACATTTTGGCCTTGTGTAACAGTCGACAATTCAGGTGTCAACAGTATTATTAGGTCGCCAATTCACATGGTGGACAGTATGATTAGGTAGACTATTCAAATGTGGACAGTATTATTATAGGGCTAGGGATATGGTTAAGGTCAGGTCTAGGGACAGGGTTAGGGATAGGTTTAGGGATAGGGACAGGGTTAGAGTTAGGGATAATACTGTCTACATTTGAATTGGCAGCCTAATAAATACTGTCTATATTTCAATTGTTGTCCTAATAATATTGTTGATGTCATAATATTACCAACTTTATAACCTTGTCTAGTCTGCTGCCCATCAATCATATTATGTCAATCCAACATAAGAACATAAGGGTGGGTGGGAGTGCCGAAGCACAATTCCATCTTGCACCACTTTTCTATTCTGCCACTGCTGTGTGGCAATGTTTCATAGATGTGCTATAAACTGCTGTGTGTTTGTGCCGTTGCTCTGTCGCTTAGTAACCAGCCAGCTTGCCGCAGTCTTTATCCTAAACTGGTTGAAAATAATATTGTGACCTGTGAGGTGTTGAAAATTGACTCTAAATGAATGTTATTGAGGTTAATAAAAATGTAGGCCAAATTATGTGATTTTAGCAATTTTTGCAAAAAAATACAGATCCAAACCCAAAACATGGGGGTCAGTGAACATCACTATGCAAAATATTTGCACCCTAAAAGGACAAAATGCATTTTTACATCATACAAATGGACTTAAGGCCAATTCTAAATGAGACTCATAGGGCCTGATTCATCTTCGGATGTAAGTCCTGTTGTGTGCCGTATCTTGCATGAAATTATGAAATTGTTCTGCGCATGCTCAGAAGCATGTGAACACAAATGCATCCAATTCATGTCTGAATGCAAATGACACTTCCGACTGCCTACAATTTGAAGGGCGGGAAGGGGTGGACGCACATAGTTAATATACAGTAAGATCGTGCAGAGGTCGAGCGCATGCACATTTGTCTGATTAAGACTCTTGCTCATGCCAGAATGTGTGTTTGCAATTAAGAGAAACTGTAAAAATGCATTTTATGTACAGTACACATTAAGAAAATCCTGATTTATGTATTTCACGTAAAAAAATAAAATAAAAATGTATTATTATTGATAATTATTAAAATTGAGTTGTTAATGTATTTATTTACTTATTTTATCCATGCTTTCTGATAGGACTATATTGCACATATTCATTGTGTATATCCTGCAGTGTGTTCTATCTGTCTGCATATGGCAAGTAACATATAATGGAAACATTTCCTGAGATGTGGTGCAATTTATGTCCGATATTAAATAACACAAATTGAGTTCATATTGCTTTCCAAAATGAATCAGGCCCATACTGTTTAGTGTTGCTATTGGATTAATGTATACAAATAACTATGTGAACTATAGTTGCCTATAACTGCATTTTGTAAAGATACACAACCAGAAAACTGCTACTAGGCTTTAGAGACACTCTTATAAAAAATGTATGTATGGGGGTGGCAATATTAAACAAAATCATAGATATATTTATTAAGCAAGTATTTTACTTATTCTTTAAACAGCGGTGCAGGAATCTTACTGTGAAAAAGTGGAGCTGTCCAGCATATGATCAGCTCAGCTGCTACTTGCAAATCACAAGACTTGAGTTAATTTCCATGGTAACCGAGGAATTTAATAGGTATATTGCCAAAATGTCTTTACACAATCTGATTATGCATGTAAAAATAACAGATAAAGTCATACATTTGTCAAAGCAGTTGGTGTATTATTTAAGCTCTTTGTTTAATGTGGAAAAAAAGCATAGCTATTGTCATTTTCAGTGAGATCTTCTGCAACTTAATTTCCAGTGTGAGGATACATGGGTAATGTTTAGCCCTGTTTGCCCTTTCCCCATAAGGTCAGCTCTATGCATCAGCCCAGACCTTCCTGGTGACACCTTTTTTATTATACATGTAAAACACACAGCACACCAAATAATAGCAAATATGTGACAATACCAGATAGTTCACCATACTGCAATATACATACTCCTATACCTCACTAGCATCTTTGTCTCAGTCAACTTGATAAGTAATCCTGGTTTAGCCACACTCATCACTTATGTATCTACATGGGAGGGATCGAGCTCAATGTCCTCCTGCTTTTTCAGGTTCCCAAAGGCTTTGATGTCTACATGGGCATGAACCTGTACTAGTCTGACAGGAGTGATGACTCCCAGTCAGCACTGTCCTGAAGTGAGAGCCTATTTACCTTGTGTTTGAGTCTTTTTAAGCTCCTCTCACACTCTCCCTACCCAGGGGCTGTGATGGACCTGCCCCAGTCGTCAGCACAGGCACCCTGTCGAGTGTGGCTTGAGCAAGCCTGCTTAGCAGGATGCAACTTATTGGGATACCTGCTGCTTGTTTATAGATGCAGTGGTAAGGTGACAATATTATATGCAATAGACATAAAATACATGGTCAGCTCACCATGATCCAAGCAGTAGTAAACTCAATTTGGACGAGAAGCGGTGTCCAGCAAGTTAAACCTGTATTTAAAAGATTATGACATCCCTGTCTCATCTAATCCTGGATAGAACTGAAAATTTTTAAAACTTAGAAATGAAGGTGATGATGGAAGGGGATGAGGGTATTAAAAAGCTATGGAGAAAAATAGTCAGGAGTGGCTGTGGATAGAATATTCACTAAATGTGAAATGAGTGAATGAGGTTGAATTTATGGGAGTAGTATAAAATTGTTTGCTGCTAATATCACAATAGCTTTTAATTAAGTGTAAATTAATTAAAATTCACCAGTGACTGGGACTAGAGAAGAGACACAACACATTATTGCTTAGCAACAGAAGGGTTACATGATCTGATCAAAACAGAAGTGGTGGGAGAGTAAGAGACAGGGATCCAGGACGGAGGGGAAGAATTCCAGGTATCCTGGTCAATCAAGGGAGCTGGTACGTTCCGGCTGCAACAAGGGCCAAAATACATTATGACAGAGATAATATTAGTGAAATCTTCTGAGGAGATAATAATAGAAAGTATGGAATAAAAAATAAGAGGTGTGAGAAACAGGTAAATGAGAGAGACTGAGAGAGGAGCGTTGCCTTAGAATATAACTGTATGATAGAGAGGTAAGCTCAGTAAGGAGGGAAATTACACTGAATTAGATTAAACAGAATATTTCCCGGTGAGTGAAAACAGTCTGAGAAAGAATCTACTGTAGAGAGTACATGATTCAGAGTGCATTTTTTTTTGCACTGTGCATGCTCTGAAACTGAACATATGAAACTACAGCTATTCAGACCAGCGACTTTTTGCCACTTACCACTCCTTACATCTGAAGAGACGTGACGGGGGAGAGAAGGGGTTTTCTAATGTAGGCAATGTGCAGTGAGGGCATTTTCAAGCAATTTTGTACAGATTTAACCTGTGACGTTAAAAACTGTTTTTATTTACATTAGGATTTGCAGAACATGTTGAAGCAAAGATAACATATTTATTATATTTTTTTGTACGCATGTTCGGAAGTTGTTCTTGCTATATTAGCTAGGTTATTCAAGTTTAAATGATGCTTTGCAGCAATTGTGTTCCTAACAAATAAAATTACATGTTTCTTGTACATGTTTGCATGTTGGATATAGGCATGCCTGATGTCAAGCTTACGTGTCTGTTACTCATTCTGATCTGGGTGCATTTTTAACTCTGAACTTTTTCAGTCGCAATTTATGCTTACTTTTCACTCGGAATCAGGCCCCTTTGTGGAACTACTGATCCCAGCCAGGAGAGCTGTAAGGCATCTAGTATTTATGTTAACCCTTTAAGTACTGTACAGGAGGAGTAAGGAGAGAGTGAACTTTTATATTGGCAACTGAACAACAGTTTAAGGTCTGAGCAGAATTAATGAGTTGCATATTTTGTAACTATATTCGTATTGACCACCTAAGAACTGTGCAGGAGGAGTCAGGAGATGTGCAGTATATTCTTGTTTTACCCAGATTTTTTGCTGGCATGTAGGCATATTATGGGGGGTATTCAATTGTTTCTTTTAACGCGCTAAAACAAAAAAAAAACGAGCGCTCTAAAAATATTACCGTTAATACGGTAATTACTCGCTAAATTTCATCTCGCAGCTCCCTGAGCAGCGAGCTGAAATTCAGCCCGCTGGCCGCGAGTAAGTACCGTATTAACTGTTTACGCGCGCAAAATTACTGTATAATATGAAGGTTTTTTCGAGCGCTCATTTTTTTTTGTTTTAGCGCGTTAAAAGAAACAATTGAATACCCCCCAAAGAGTTTCATGTTTGCAACAAATATTGCACTACACCACCATGTAACAACAGTAACTTTCTCCCTGCAACTAGTATTATATATTTAGACATCTAGGTGACAAATATTATAGGTATTTCACTAAAACATCTATAGAGCAGCAACACTATTTATATAAGTATTAAAGTATTAGACATATGTCTATATTATACATACATATGGAACAGGATTCAGCTGTTTATTATTTTAGCGCATAACATTTATTCAATAAGGTGGAATAAATTGTTAAAAGTGGGGATAGGATTTGGAAATATTTATCTAATAACAATTATTGGCAACAGTTACTTTAATAAGCATTAAGCTGATATATAATGTCTGTTATTAAACAAAGGTAGCTGAAGGGAGCCAACTACTTGTTATTGCAGCTTACAGCAAGTATGTGATAATGCTGAATTAAATCTTTCTGGTCGTTTTATCTTAAACAAGCTGATATTTGGAGCAAATTTTTAATGAGAACAATAAATCTGACTAATCATAGTGCTAAATGGCAATTACATCAGAGCAGTTAACATTACCATTAGTGCAATAGAAGCAACAGACGCTATCTGTTAGCTCAGCACACAGTGATTAAAGCACTAAACAAACAGCGCTGGTACAGCCAATAAAAATAGCGGATCAAAACTATTTTCAGTAGGAAAAGGTGTTTTTATATTATTGTTAGTAATTGGCTGACATCGGGTAATCCCTACTCACGCCAGCGAGATAATTATTACTCAGGTTGTGGGATCCTACAAGTGTTAGACTGATATAAATGTTTGAGTGATTCAATGAATATGTGCTATTTTATATAACACTAATATCAAATATACTACAAAAACATTATACACCTATCTGTGGATCTCACCTTCCCTAGAGGTCTCACTTATTTTATATTTTGCTTTTAAATAATTATTTTAATATGGATAATAATAGTTCATTTTTATCCTAGTGTGAGTATATTTCTCATCCCCCATTGGATGCCATAATCATTTCTCCTTGAGATTTCCTTTCCTCTATTTTTCTTCTAATAGGTCAGCATATACCCACTTGTCCATCAAGGAGCGCCTCATATAAGTAGTATTTCTTCTTGTCCTTTTGTCTGCATGTTCATTAATTATACTACATAGAGAGCACCCTTAATGATTGGTCAATTGAAATCTATTTCTATATGAGATAATATTATGCCACATTTCTTTAGTGTGGAGGGTTTTTGTTCTATAAATGCATTCTTATACTGCCTTTGAGAAGTCAAACATTTTATTTTTCTAGGCTTTATTAAAACACAATTAACTGTCTTACTAATTTAAAAAAATCATGTTAATTATATTGTAATGGTGTTTTTTCTTAATGATTAAGGGGTCCCTTTAGAGTTGAACACATTTCTCAGGATGCGTCCAGCTCAAAACCAGTAGCATTTGTGTCAGGCGTCTATCAGGTATAGGAAAAGTGTATATTTATGCCCCACTATAATGTAAGGATAGCAGAGAAAAAGTAGAGATGACATATAGATATGGCTTTACAGTGTCTGTAGTAATTGATAAAGGCTCAATGCTCAATTTGTACACAAATGACACATACACAAAAGAGAATAGTGTCTTGACAGTTATAAATAAAAGTCACATTTCCATATACAATGTAATTAAATACAAATTAATTCAAATTACTTAAAATAAAGTTAAATTAAATATAAAAACATCTGTTTTTCCCCTTTAAAAATCATATGGTAATCTTCTTTTCAACAGTAGATCAAATAGAAATGTCAATTAAGTAATGCAAATAGATGGCCACAACTTGATATCATAACTGCAGCACTAATTAATTAAGTATTATTAGCTGGAGGGGTCAATAAGCAATTAGCCAATCAGAAGTGGCTAGATATTGCTGCTGACAGTCCTCACCATTGCCCTCGAACATCCGAAAGAGAAACGCTTCCTGAGATGCATATTTGCATATGCGTCCACTTCTAATTTAATCGCATGTAAAAGAACACACTTGTCACTCACCGGACCGTGAGTGCCTCTGCGCTGGTGCGTGGTTCTCTGTCCTTCCTGCCGGCGCCTGTCCTAAGCCGCGGCCGTCCGCCATCTTGATGGACTGCGCATGCGCAGCATCCATGAACTCTTATGACATTGCTTTTAACCTAATTGGTGGATCAATCACCTCTCCCTATTTAAGGCACCTGTGGCCATTGTATCGTTGCCTGATCTTGAGTCTCATTCCCTGTGAGTCTCTGAAGGTGTCTCCTGTGTCCTGCTTGTATCTTCAGTTTCCTGCTGGATTACCTGCTCTGCTCATCGGCGGTTCCCATACCCGCTACTGACTCCTGTGTCCTGCTCGTGTCTTCAGCTGTCTGCTGGATTACCTGCTCTGCTCATCGGCGGTTCCCATACCCGCTACTGACTCCTGTGTCCTGCTCGTGTCTTCAGCTGTCTGCTGGATTACCCGCTCCGCTCATCGGCAGTTCCCATACCCGCTACTGACTCCTGTGTCCTGCTCGTGTCTTCAACTGTCTGCTGGATTACCTGCTCTGCTCACCTGCGGTTCCCATACCCGCTACAGTCTCTCAGCTCTCCTGCTGTGCCTGCATATCCTCGTTGGACAAGCTTCTCTACTCAGCAGCGGTATGCATACTTGTTATTGACTATCAGCTGTTATCCTGCATATCCACTTTGGACAAGCTTCTCTACTCAGCAGCGGTATCCATACCCGCTATAGACTATTAGCCTTTACGCTGCATATCTGTTTGAACAAGCTTCTCTACTCAACAGCGATATGCATACTTGTCATTGACTATCAGTTTTTATCCTGCATATCTGCTTTGGACAAGCCTCTCTACTCAGCAGCGGTATACATACCCGCTATAGACTATTAGCTGTGACGCTGCATATCTGTTTGGGACTAGCTCCCCTGCTCTCCAATTGTATTTATACAGTTATAGACTCTTATCACTCCTCCACTTATCCGCACCTGGACAAGTCCTCACCTCATCACAGCAGTGGTACAACTTGCTATACGCAGACCACTGACTCGCCCGCTACCTACCCGCACCTGGACAAGTCTTCCCTTCACAGCAGTGGTACAACTTGCTATACGCAGACCACTGACTCTCCCGCTACCTACCTGCACCTGGACAAGTCTTCTCATCACAGCAGTGGTACAACTTGCTATACGCAGACCACTGACTCTCCCGCTACCTACCTGCACCTGGACAAGTCTTCCCTTCACAGCAGTGGTACAACTTGCTATCCGCAGACCACTGACTCTCCCGTTACCTTCCTTCACCTGTTTACGTCCACTCTACTCTCCTACCAGTACAGCTGCAAGTCGCTGACTCTCCCACCAGTATAGCTGCAAGTCACTGACTCTCATCTATTCCATTGGCATTCTCTCTCCATCTGCTGTTATATACATTCCTACTATTCACCCTACTGCTAGAGGACCGCTGTGTAAACCCCGCCCCTCTGGTAAGCATTATCAACTGGTGAATCCTGGGCAGGACTCCTAGTGCCCGTGACAACACTTACCATACTTGTTTACCCACCCCTTCCCTCTTTCATACTGCCTCTCCAGGCATAAGGAGACACAAGTCAATTTTATGCAAAAATCCACAGAAGAACCATGCTCATGCATTTTTTGTGCACATGTACATTATGAAAAAAATGCAGTTTCGCAATAGCTGAAGTAAAGAAAATAAAATTATACACACAATGGGTTACATTAGCTTTTATTTAAATATAGATTTCCTGAAATCACTTTTTAACTACTTTATTAAAAATGCCAATGTAGAACAATTGGCAATCATTTTCTATGACGTTGTCCAGGGGAATACATTTAAAAAAACAAAAAACTAATACACAACAATAACTAAGTCCTGTTGCTCAAA